>NC_090818.1:79010235-79610235 GCF_000390325.3 Nicotiana tomentosiformis
AAGAAGATATTATCTTTGATATGATAAGAAGTTAATCCTATTGGTCTTAAACGATACAAGGGTGTATAAGAGTGGTTACAAGTATTTGAAGTTAAACGAATCAAGGATGTTGTAACCCGTATTTTCGGGTAACACTAGAGGTGATTAATTGTCCCAAGAGGTATTGTTTTAATGTATTTGAATCATATAATATCCGCATCATAAGTCTTGAAGTCAAGCGAGTTATGAAACAAAAGTCGATAAAAGTTATCGCAACTTAGGTTTATAATTTTACTTAAACTTTAGGTCAAATATTACTGCATTTTTATTCCAATGTGCTTGGAATTATGGGGTGATCTACCTATCAAATTGAAGATCTATGAGTCTAGTTTCCAACGCATTAAACCGTTCATCGATACGATCTCGGAATAGAGAGATATTCGCGCTTTCGCAAGAGTGCGCCAAGCTGCTCTCTATGGGGCCCACAAAGGCGGTTTAAGATATATGGACATATATAAGATACCTCAACCCCTTTTTAAGTCATTATTTTTCAGTATATTCAGACCTTATAACCCTAAAAACAGTCTCTCAAGGTTCTCTCATGATCCAAGACCCAAACAAAGGGCAAACAACACAAATCAAATGTCGGGAATCCCGTGGCGCTAGTAAGTTTCTTGTTCTTCTTGTTGTTGCTGATTTTTGTGTTGTTCCAGCTCGTGTGGGAGGTTTTTTTAAGTGTTTTATGTCCTGTAAATATACCTTCAAGTTTTTAATATCAACCCTAGGTGATTTCAAGTCTTCTAAAGTAATTCTAGTGCCGAAAAACCCGAATTAATTGCTAGTTTCGCTTCCTTGTTCTTGTGGCAGAATTGAAGGGATATTTCGTGGAAAATTAAGGTCAAATTGGAGTTGTTCTTTCTGTTTAAAGGTAAGGAACCTCTTACTCTATATATATTTAAGATTATCCAAGTTGCAGCTAAGTCGTTGAAGCTAGAACTTGTAAAATATATATCGAAAGGCTTGGTAGTAATGTTGTTGGTTGGTGGACTATTTTGGAGGCTCAATATGATTATTAATGATGTTGTTTGGGCTGTTTGGTGATTGTATTGACTTGTGGGAAGTCATATAAATAGGGGAGGTGCTGTCCGTTTCATCGTAAAATAGGTTGTGGTCGATACATAATAGTTACGACGCTTAAACGATAATGATAGTGTCATTTGTCTTATTGTAGACTAAGGAGTCGTGACATTTGCATAGCTTGAGGTTGGGCAGTATATACAAGGTATGTGAGGCTATCCCCTTCATTCTTTTGCACGACTCCGATTGTACATAATGTAATGAATGAGCTCCCAAAGATACTCTACTCTTAGAAGCTAGCAGTACTTACATTGCTGCCCTTCTTATGAAACGATTGATATTGATGTTACTTCTCTTATTCTTATATTATCAATGTTGTTGGTAGTTCCTGATTCTTATAAGATTCTTGATGAAGAGTTAATCCTAATAATGTGTACGAAGGATACCAACCTTATGTCACTCCGAAAGGTTCAAAATATGATTCCAATGAGTCCAGCATGCATCATATATATGTATCTATTTTACTCTACCGAGCCGCGCTATAGTCGGCCGGGTACGGCACCTATTGTACAACCACTGATCAGTTGGGTTTTACCGAGCTCCACGTGGCCGGGTACGATTCTATCGAGCCCTATGATGGCCGGGTATGTTTTACCGAGCCTATTACGGCTGGGTACGATATGATGATGATGATGCCCACAAAGGCGTATGTTTTAAAAGTTTATGTATATATATGTATTTATCATGTATTTCATGTCAGTAGCCCTCAGAGGTACCCAGATGTCACAGGTTGTATATTCTCTATCCCTGTTTACATTACTGTTCTTACTTATGCGTTTTTGCCTCACATACTCAGTACTTTATTCATACTGACGTCCTTTTTATTTGTGGATGCTGCATGTCGTGCTGCAGGTCCTGATAGACAGGTAGATGTAGCTCCCCCACCATAGTAGGCTGTCCAGTTCAGCGGTTATTGGCGAGATCCCTTCTCCGGACTTGCCGTGGTCTTGGTATGCATTTTTGTTATAGACATTATGGGTATGTCGGGGTCCTGTTCTAGCAATGTTGTAGCACTTATGTTCCTTTAGAGGCTCATAGACAGGTGTCGACTTATGTATGGTTTAGAATGCCTTTTCGGCTGATTTTTGTTGTATAGTCTTTCATGGCATCATGATAGCTCGTACCTTATATATAGTTTCTTGACAGTCTTGTCGTCCCATGTTATGTATGTTCATGACATTATCTTTCATTGTTGGATGTTCATGATCCATGTCTACTATTTATATTGATCTTGTCAGCCCTTAAAGATAATAAGGAAGGTTAGATAAAATGTACGTTGGTGCTCGGCAAGTATGGCCCGGGTGCTAGTCATGACCCTCCAGTTGGGTCGTGACAAACTTGGTATCAGAGCAAGTCTGTCCTAGGGGATGTCTATGAGCCGTGTCTAGTAGAGTTTTGATTATGGATGTGTAGCGCGCCACATTTATAATCAGGAGGCTACGTGACATCTAGGGTTGTTACCTTCTTCCTGAATCTAGATCGTGCGTAGAGTTGAGTAGTAAGTGTTCATATCTAATATTCACCTTGTTTTCTTTCAGCGATGCCTTCGACTAGGAAGCAAGCAATTAGTAAACGGCTTGATACAGCTGTGGGAGAGGGTAACATTCAGGTGCCTCCAGCCAGAGCAGGCCAAAGTGAGGCTCAGAGTGAGATGCCGTCTCATACCTCTCTGTCTCCTCCAAAGGATATTAGGAGGCACCCAGTACATCCAGTTCCTCTGTCTAGCACTACAGACCACGATATGCGCAGTGCGGTGCAATTGTTGACTAGCTTGGTAGCTGCTCAGGCTCAGAGGCAGAATACCGGTGCTGCTGATAAACCGGTTAGTGCGAGAGTTCGTGATTTTATTAATCTAGACCCTCCAGTGTTTACCGGATCAGACCCCAAGGAGGACCCACAAACATTTATTGATCAGATTCATCGTACATTGTGGGTTATGCATGCTAGTGATACGGAGGCAGTAGAGTTGGCTTCTTATCGGTTACGGGATTTAGCGGTTTTCTGGTATGATAGTTGGGAGAGATCTAGGGGTCCGAACGCTCCTCCAGCCATGTGGAAGGAATTTTCTGAGGCCTTTATTCATCACTACTTGCCAGTTGAGATACGACGAGCTAGAGCTGATAAGTTCTTGAACCTTCGACAGGGTAATATGAGTGTACGAGAGTATAGTATACAGTTTGATTCTTTAGCAAGGTATGCTCCCCATATGGTGTCAGAGATGAGTGATAGGGTGCATCTGTTCGTGAACGGGTTGGGACCACATCTGATAAATGAGTGCACAACAGCCTCCTTGGTAGAGGGCATGGATATTTCCCGTATTCAGGCTTATGCCCAGACCCTAGAGGATCGTAAGCGCCAGCAAAGGGCAGATAGGGAGCAGGATAGGGGCCAGCATAAGAGGGCGAGATTTGCAGGGTATTCTGATGAGTTCAGAGGCAGTATCAGGCCCCAATCTTCGAGGAGTTCGGCGCCACCTGTAGCTAGTGCTCCTCCAAAGTTTCAGAGGCCTCGGTATGATCGATTTACCTATTCTGGTTCAGGTCAGAGTTTGAGGGCATCAGGCTCACAATTTCATAGAGATACTAGTCAGACGAGACCCCCAACACCTCGTTGTGATCAGTGCGGCAAGGCCCACTTTGGATTGTGCCGTCAAGGTTCCGATGCGAGCTATTCTTGCGGACAGCGTGGCCATATGATGCGAGATTGTCCTAATAGAGGAGGTGGTGGTATGGCTCAACTGACTGGATCTGTGTCTGGTTCTTCCTCATCAGTTCGACCTCAAGCACAAGGTTTTCAACAGTCAACAGGTCGTGGTAGAGGTAGAGGTTCAGTGCCGAGTTCGAGTGGTGCTCAAAATCGAACCTATGCTCTAATAGGACGACAAGATCTCGAGTCATCTCCGGATGTTGTTACAGGTATATTGTCTGTGTTTTCTTATGATGTATATGCGCTAATTGACCCAGGATCTACCTTATCATATGTTACACCCTTTGTGGCTAATAAGGTTGGCATTGAACCTGAATTGATAAGTAAACCACTTGCGGTATCCACTCCGATAGGAGATTCTGTGATTGCTAGAAGGGTATATAAAGGTTGCATTGTGATAATTTGTAGTCGTCAAACCTCGGCAAATTTATTTGAGTTAGAAATGGTTGATTTTGATGTGATAATGGGAATGGACTGGTTAGCCTCATGCTATGCAAATGTTGACTGTTGTACGAAGATGGTTAGGTTTTAGTTTCCTTGTGAACCCGCCATTGAATGGAAGGGGAACATTGCTACGCCGAAAGGTAGGTTTATTTCCTATCTTAAGGCAAGGAAGATGATCTCAAAAGGTTACATTTATCATCTTGTTCGCGTTAGGGATGCGGAGGCGAAGCCGCCTACTCTACAATTAATCCCCGTGGTCAATGAATTTCCAGATGTTTTCCCAGATGAACTCCCAGGCCTTCCTCCTGAAAGGGAGATTGAGTTTAGCATTGATGCATTGCCTGACACTCAACCGATCTCTATCCCTCCATACAGGATGGCCCCGGCAGAGTTGCGAGAGTTGAAGGCATAGTTGAAGGACTTGCTGGATAAGGGTTTCATTAGGCCTAGCACTTCACCTTGGGGTGCGCCAGTCTTGTTCGTGCGGAAGAAAGATGGGTCGTTAAGGATGTGTATCGATTATCAACAGTTGAATAACTTTACAATAAAGAACAAGTATCCACTTCCAAGAATTGATGACCTGTTTGACCAACTCCAGGGTGCCAAGTATTTCTCCAAGATTGACTTGCGTTCAGGGTATCATCAGGTGAGGGTTAAGGAGAAGGATATTCCAAAGACGGCCTTCCGGACAAGATATGGGCATTTTGAGTTCTTGGTGATGTCGTTCGGGCTAACAAATGCCCCAGCAGCTTTTATGGATCTCATGAATAGTGTATTCAGGCCCTATCTTGATGTGTTCGTGATCGTATTCATTGATGACATTCTGGTGTATTCTCGTTCGGAGGCGGAACATGCGGGCCACTTGCGGATAGTATTACAGACCCTTCAGGATCATAAGTTATATGCTAAGCTCTCTAAATGTGAATTCTGGCTGAACTCAGTAGCATTCCTTGGCCATGTGATATCTGATGAGGGTATTAGTGTCGACACTCAGAAGATCGATGCAGTGAAGAATTGGCCGAGACCTACAACACCGTCAGAAGTCCGCAGCTTCCTGGGGCTAGCAGGATATTATAGGCAGTTTGTAGAAGGGTTTTCCTCTATATCAGCACCATTGACTAAGTTAACACAGAAAGCTACCAAGTTCCAGTGGTCTGATGCTTGTGAACATAATTTTCAGGAGCTAAAGAATCGATTGACATCCGCGCCAGTGCTCACTCTCCCAGAAGGAACAGAAGGTTATGTGGTATATTGTGATGCCTCAGGTATAGGTTTGGGGTGCGTATTGATGCAACGTGGGAAGGTGATTGCTTATGCATCAAGACAATTGAAGAAGCATGAAAAGAATTACCCGACTCATGATTTGGAATTGGCTGCAGTAATATATGCTTTGAAGATATGGCGGCACTACTTATACGGCGTCCATGTTGACATCTACACAGATCACAAGAGTTTACAATACATCTTCAAGCAGAAGGAGTTGAATTTGAGGCAGCGTAGGTGGCTTGAATTACTGAAAGACTACGATGTCGAGATATTGTACCATCCCGGTAAAGCTAATGTTGTGGCAGACGCTCTCAGCCGTAAGTCAATGGGAAGCTTAATACATATTGAGGCAGGTAGATAAGGGTTGACCAAAGAGCTTCACCAGCTGGCCAATATGAGAATCAGATTGTTGGACTCTGATGACAGAGGTGTTACTGTACAGAATACAACAGAATCATCTTTGGTAGCCAAGGTAAAAGCACGGCAATATGAAGATCCTACCTTAGTAAGATTGAGAGAGGGAATTCAGCAGTGTAAGATTACAGCTTTCAAGATCGGAGGAGATGGGACACTGAGATACCAGGGCCGATTATGTGTACCTAGTGTGGCAGGGTTGCGAGAGAAGATTATGATTGAGATTCACCAGTCCCGATATTCTATCCATCCTGGCTCGACAAAGATGTATCATGACGTTAAGGAGCAGTATTGGTGGGATAACATGAAGAAGTCTATTGCAGAATTTGTAGCCCAGTGTCCTAATTATCAACAAGTAAAGATCGAGCATCAGAAACCTAGTGGATTGATTCAGAATATAGAGATTCCGACCTGGAAATGGGAGGTGATTAATATGGACTTCATTATTGGATTACCTCGCTCTTATCATAAGTTTGACTCCATCTGGGTGATAGTTGATCGACTTACAAAATCTGCCCATTTTCTGCCAGTTAAGACAACTTACACGGCTGAAGATTATGCGAAGTTGTATATCAAGGAGATTGTTAGGCTTCATGGTGTGCCGGTATCTATTATATCAGACCGAGGAGCTCAATTTACGGCTAACTTTTGGAGGTCTTTTCAGAAGGGTTTAGGCACACAAGTAAATCTCAGCACTACATTCCATCCGCAGACTGACGGACAGGCTGAACGTACCATCCAGACGCTTGAAGATATGCTACGAGCATGTGTTCTAGATTTCAAGGGGAATTGGGATGACCATCTGGCACTTATAGAATTTGCCTACAATAATAGTTACCATTCCAGTATTAAAATGGCCCCGTATGAGGCACTGTACGGGAGAGATGTAGATCACCAGTTGGATGGTTTGAAGTCGGTGAGACAGAATTATATGGGCCAGATTTGATTCACCAAGCCATTGAGAAGGTGAAAGTGATACAAGAGCGATTGAGGACGGCACAAAGCAGGGAAAAGTCTTATTCCGACGTCCGACGTCGTGATCTGGAATTTGAGGTTGGTGATTGGGTTTTCCTGAAGATCTCGCCAATGAAGGGTGTTATGCATTTTGGGAAGAAGGGTAAGTTGAGTCCGCGGTATATTGGGCCGTACAAAATTCTTCGACGAATTGGACAGGTTGCTTACGAGTTAGAATTGCCATCTAAATTGGAATTTGTCCACCCGGTATTCCATGTATCTATGTTGAGGAAATGTATTGGAGACCCTTCTCGGGTCGTCCCTATCAAAGATGTACAAGTTACAAAGGATCTATCATATGATGAAGTGCCAGTGGCTATATTAGATCGACAAGTCCGCAAGCTGAGAACAAAGGATGTAGCTTCCGTGAAAGTATTATGGAGGAACAAGAATATAGAAGAAATGACATGGGAAGCAGAAGAGGAGATGAAGTCTAAATACCCTTACCTATTCCAGAGTGAAGATAACGAGGATGCCGGGGGAAAGAAGGACGCATTATAAGGTGAAACGGCTCTATGAGGTAAGCAATAGCTTGTGAATACTCTTTTTTTTAATACAAAATGGTAATATGCAGATAATGTACATATCCATAATGCTTTGTATAGTCTTGTAAGGCCATAGGTTAGGTTTAACTGCTTGCAAGTTTGGCTAGTGTCCATTTTATAGGGGAAACTCAGCCGGAAATCTCCGTCGGAATCCACAATGAGTTAGACACCCCATAAACCCTTACATTCGAGGACGAATGTTCCTAAGGGGGAGAGGGTGTTACAACCCAAATTCGCATACCATAGATCACGCCGTAAGTTAGTCGACGTAAATCCAAGAAGAGATTATCTTTGAGATGATAAGAAGTTAATCCTATTGGTCTTAAACGATACAAGGGTGTATAAGAGTGGTTAACAAGTATTTGAAGTTAAACGAATCAAGGATGTTGTAACCCGTATTTTCGGGTAACACTAGAGGTGATTAATTGTCCCAAGAGGTCTTGTTTTAATGTATTTGAATCATATAATATCCGCATCATAAGTCTTGAAGTCAAGCGAGTTATGAAACAAAAGTCGATAAAAGTTGTCGCAACTTAGGTTTATAATTTTACTTAAACTTTAGGTCAAATGTTACTGCATTTTTCTCCCAATGTTCTTGGAATTATGGGGTGATCTACCTATTAAATTGAAGATCTATGAGTCTAGTTTCCAACGCATTAAACCGTTCATCGATACAATCTCGGAATAGAGAGATATTCACGTTTTCGCGAGAGTGCGCCAAGCTGCTCTCTATGGGGCCCACAAAGGCGGTTTAAGACATATGGATATATATAAGATACCTCAACCCCGTTTTAAGTCATTATGTTTCAGTATATTCAGACCTTATAACCCTAAAAACAGTCTCTCAAGGTTCTCTCATGATCCAAGACCCAAACAAAGGGCAAACAACACAAATCAAATATCGGGAATCCCGTGGCGCTAGTAAGTTTCTTGTTCTTCTTATTGTTGCTGATTTTTGTGTTGTTCCAGATCGTGTGGGAGGTTGTTTTAAGTGTTTTATGTCCTGTAAATACACCTTCAAGTTTTTAATATCAACCCTAGGTGATTTCAAGTCTTCTAAAGTAATTCTAGTGCCGAAAAACCCGAATTAATTGCTAGTTTCGCTTCCTTGTTCTTGTGGCAGAATTGAAGGGATATTTCGTGGAAAATTAAGGTCAAATTGGAGTTGTTCTTTCTGTTTAAAGGTAAGGAACCTCTTACTCTATATATATTTAAGATTATCCAAGTTGCAGCTAAGTCGTTGAAGCTAGAACTTGTGAAATATATATCGAAAGGCTTGGTAGTAATGTTGTTGGTTGGTGGACTGTTTTGGAGGCTCAATATGATTATTAATGATGTTGTTTGGGCTGTTTGGTGATTGTATTGACTTGTGGGAAGTCATATAAATAGGGGAGGTGCTGTCCGTTTTATCGTAAAATAGGTTGTGGTCGATACATAATAGTTACGACGCTTAAACGATAATGATAGTGTCATTTGTCTTATTGTAGACTAAGGAGTCGTGACATTTGCATAGCTTGAGGTTGGGCAGTATATACAAGGTATGTGAGGCTATCCCCTTCATTCTTTTGCACGACTCCAATTGTACATAATGTAATGAACGAGCTCCCAAAGATACTCTACTCTTAGAAGCTAGCAGTACTTACATTGCTGCCCTTTCTTATGAAACGATTGATATTGATGTTACTTCTCTTATTCTTATATTATCAATGTTGTTGGTAGTTCCTGATTCTTATAAGATTCTTGATGAAGAGTTAATCCTAATAACGTGTATGAAGGATACCAACCTTATGTCACTCCGAAAGGTTCAAAATGTGATTCCAATGAGTCCAGCATGCATCATATATATGTATCTATTTTACTCTACTGAGCCGCGCTATAGTCAGCCGGGTACGGCACCTATTGTGCAACCACTGATCAGTTGGGTTTTACCGAGCTCCACGTGGCCGGGTACGATTCTACCGAGCCCTATGATGGCCGGGTACGTTTTACCGAGCCTATTATGGCCGGGTACGATATGATGATGGTGATGCCCACAAAGGCGTATGTTTTAAAAGTTTATGTATATATATGTATGTATCATGTATTTCATGTCAGTAGCCCTCAGAGGTACCCAGATGTCACAGGTTGTATATTCTCTATCCCTGTTTACATTACTGTTCTTACTTATGCTTTCTTGCCTCACATACTCAGTACTTTATTCGTACTGACGTCCTTTTTATTTGTGGACGCTGCATGTCGTGCTGCAGGTCCTGATAGACAGGTAGACGTAGCTCCCCCACCACAGTAGGCTGTCCAGTTCAGCGGTTATTGGCGAGATCCCTTCTCCGGACTTGCCGTGGTCTTGGTATGCATTTTTGTTATAGACATTATGGGTATGTCGGGGCCCTGTTCCGGCAATGTTGTAGCACTTATGTTCCTTTAGAGGCTCATAGACAGGTGTCGACTTATGTATGGTTTAGAATGCCTTTTCGGCTGATTTTTGTTGTATAGTCTTTCATGGCATCATGATAGCTCGTACCTTATATATAGTTTCTTGACAGTCTTGTCGTCCCATGTTATGTATGTTCATGACATTATCTTTCATTGTTGGATGTTCATGATCCATGTCTACTATTTATATTGATCTTGTCGGCCCTTAAAGATAATAAGGAAGGTTAGATAAAATGTACGTTGGTGCTCGGCAAGTAGGGCCCGAGTGCTAGTCATGACCCTCCAGTTGGGTCGTGACACTTTCTCAAGAATATCATACGGATATTTCCCTATTTTGATCCTGCCATTACGTATTTTGTCGCGATTGACGTGATTTCGAAGAATTATCACGAGAATCAGCTCATGTATGTTAAGTCTATCCCTTCTTTCCTTTTGGCATGATCCACACGATATAAACGAAACGAGCAAACGCACAACTTTCATAAATGCCTCTATTCATAGAAGCACTAGGGGTGCCTATGTTCTTGATTTTTCATGTGTCTTATTATTATATCGTCTGTTCATGGGTCTCAGAAAATACGTAAGTTGATAAAGTTTATTTCATGATATTAATCGAAGGCATAATGATTTTATGACATTCCGAGAGATCTTATTGACTTACTTCTCATGCATTGCATTCATTTATACATGTACATTGACCCATGTCCAGATGGAGTTATATATGCTTATATTATATGTATATGGGGTATGGAGAAAGGTTACGGCGTTATATACGCAGCACCACCTGATTAGTTGGTATACGTTGATGATTTCGCCCACTGATGCCGAGATAATGTGATGGGATTCCCTCAGAGGCTTGATGATGTTATGTACGCATATACCACCTATACATGATATGACATATGTATGCATGTGCATGACATTATAAATTTTTCATGATTCACACAACTATTCAGACTTACAGGTTGAGTCCTTTATTCCACATTTCTTTTATGTCTTCTATGTACTGATTTTCATGCCTTACATACTCGGTACATTATTCGTACTAATGCCCATATTTCTCGGGGCCTGTGTTTAATGCCCGCAGGTGCAGGTAGATAGGCTGACGGTACCCCTTCTTAAGATCCTTGCTCGGCGAGAGATGGTGTGCTCCATTTGATCCGGAGCTGCTTTTGGATTTTGGTACGATATGTTTGTACACATATATGGGTATGACGGGGCCCAGTACCGTCCTTTATGCAGTTGTACACTCTATTAGAGGTCTGTATACAGTCATGTATAGTCGGATAGTATGTGGCCTTGTCGGCTCGCCCTACCGTATTCCGTATATATATGTACATATGTCTTTTGGGCACGTTTTCTCGCGTATGTTATTCACATAATTCAGTAGTTTACTGCAAGACGTTATGTATGTCCTACACTTATTTTATGTTTTATCTTAGACGTATGCTTAGGGGTGTTCGACAGGTAGGCTCGGGCACTCGTCATGGCCCATCAATTTGGGTCGTGACATTTTTATAAATCTAAGTCCACCATGAACAAGAGGCAGCTACCACCGGAACGTAGGTACGTCTTCAAATCTAGCTCCTGTCGATTACAACAACATCAGCATCCAACATCTGCACGCAAGGTGCAGAAGTGTAGTATGAGTACAACCGACCCCATGTACTCAATAAGTAACAAACCTAACCATAAGTTGAAAGTAGTGACGAGCTGGGACAAGGGTCAGGGTCCAACTCCAATAACCAGCAACAGTTCATAGCAATATGATAAAGATGGTACAAGAATTAATTCAGCTGGTTCACAGTTACGGAAAAATAGGCATGCTTTTCAAGTATATCACTAAAAACCCAAATCTTTTACCAAAATCACCAAAATATGAGTACGTTTGTAAAACTGTGATATTTCCCAAAACTTTCAACAGGTAAATATTTCATTTTCAAGTGGCATGAGGAAAGTACAACTCTATGCCTACATGTCAATGTGTATGTGAAGTCATGAATGATGCAATATCGTACAGCATGAGGAAAATGTATCTCTATGCCTGTATGTCAAGTGTGCATGTCGAATGCAATGCAACTCAGTGATAAAACCATATGCAATATCTCAGAGTATCAATTCACTCAGTCCTCCCAGTCAGTAAGTCAGTGAGTCAGTCCTCACAATCGCTCAGTCCTCCCAATCACTCGGCACTTGCTCTCGGCACTCGCACTCGCATTCGGCACTTGCACTCAGTAGGTACCTACGCTCACTAGGGATGTGTACAAACTCCGGAGGGGCTCCTTCAGCCCAAGCGCTATAACAAGTCAATCATGGCATAAATCAATAAAGCATGTTGCGGCGTGAAGCCCGGCCCTGTCATAAATCAATAATGCATGCTGCGGCATACAACCCGATCCCATCAATATCCTCATCATCAGGCCCTCGGCCTCACTCAATCATCAATCTCTCCAGTCTCTCAGGCTCACAATGTCATGAAAATCAGCCCAAAATGATGATGTGATGTATCAATAAATGGTAACAGAGACTGAGATATGATATGCAAATGAATGCGTATGATGAGTATGTAATTGCAATGTAAGCAAATAACTCAACAGCAGAAATAACCTCGGTGGGTCCCAACAGGATAAGCATATAGCCTAGACATGGTTTCTACCATGGATCACAGCTCAATTACTCTAGCACATAGAGATTTCATAGATACAAATAAGATTAGGTAACTACACAGCACCACAGAAATAACCGAGTCACAATTCACACGGTGCACGCCCACACGTCCGTCACCTAGCATGTGCGCCACCTCAACACCAAACACATAACACGTATAATCAGGGTTCATACCCTCAGCACCAAGTTTAGAAGTGTTACTTACCTCGAACAAGACAAATCCAATACCGAACAAGCCAAACGATGCTCCATAAATGACATCATGGGCGTACCGACCTCTGAGCAGCTCGAAACTAGCCAAAAGCAACTCAAATACATCAATTAATTCCAAAGGAAACAAACCCAATCGGTAAAGGTCGAATTATTAATCAAAAGCCCAAATGTCCAACCTGGGTCCTCGCCTCGGAACTCGATGAAACTTAAAAATCCGACAACCCATTCAATTACGAGTCCAACCATACTAGTTTCACTCAAATCTGACTCTGAATCGACATTCAAAATTCAAAAACTCACTCTATGAAGCTTTAGGCTAAAATCCCCAATTTTCTCTTTAAAACTCATAATCCAATTACCAAAAATGAAAATAAAATCACAGAATATAATCAAAACCGAGTGTAGAACACTTACCCCAATCTATGTGGTGAAAATCGCTTCAAGAATCATCTCAATCCGAGGTCTATAACTTCAAATATGAACAAAACAACCAAACCATCGATTTAAAGCTTCTGCCCAGTCATTTCCTCTTTTGCGGACACATGAGCCACTTCTGTGACACGAGCTCCACTTCTGCGGACTCCACTAGCCACCCGACCCCTCGCACCTGCGGATCTCCATCCACTTTTGCGCAACCACAGGTGCGAAGCCAAACACGCTTCTGCGCTCAATCCCACTTCTGCGCCTAAGACCATCGCTTTTGCGATCTTCCTTGTCCAGGTATCACCTCGCTTCTGCTAAGAAGACCCTGCATCTGCGACATCTCTTCTACAACCAATTGTCCGCAGATGCGGCCACACCAAAACCAACAGCCTTAGCCCAATGCAACATGCGACAGAATGGTCTGAACCTCGTCTGAAACTCATCCGAGCCCCTCGGGACCCCGTCCGAATATACCAACAAGTACCATAACATAACACGGACCTACTCGAGGCCTAAAATCACACATAACAACTTCGAAACAACGAATCACACCTCAAATCAAACTTAAATGATCTTTGAATATTAAACTTCCAAAACTTGCGCCTAAACATATCAAATCAACTCGAAATGAACTCAAATTTTGCACACAAGTCCCAAGTGACATAACAAAGCTATTTCAATTCCTAGAACCACAATCTGAATCTAATATTGTCAAAGTCAACTCCCGGTCAAATTTATGAACTTTTCAAACCTTCAAATTTCTCACTTTCGCCAATTAGTGCCGAATCCTTCTAGAAATATCCAAATGCAAATCCGGGTATACACCCGAGTCCAAAATCACCATCCGAGCCTAATGGAACCATCAAAACTCCGTTCTGGGGTCAAATTCACAAAATTCAAACTTGGTCAGCTCTTCCAACTTAAAGCTTCAACAATGAAATTCATTCTTCCAAATCGATTTCGAATAACCTAACAACCAAAACCGACAATTCACATAAGTCATAATACATCATATGGAGATACTCATGTGCTCAAACTACTGAGCGAAGTGCAATTTCTCGAAATGACCGGTCGAGTCGTTACACTTTACCACTAGAATTGAACCAATATCACGCAAGCGAGTTACCTCTTCCTTGACAAATTAATTCCTGACCTCAGCAATAGGACGTTTTTTCTATCTTACAGGAGGGATGTTGGCATCCAGGCTTAGTTTGTGCACAGCCAATTCCGGCAAGATACCAATCATATCTGCATGCGACCACGCAAAACAATCGATATTAAGTTTGAGAAATTCAATAATTGCTATGTCGCATTCTCCTTCCCTTTGCTATGTCCTGTCCCCAAGTGGAACTTGCTCTCCAAGAATTCTTTGAACAACGCGATTTGTTCATGTTCTTCCGTCGTGGATTTTGTTGCACCCGTTTCTTCTGGTACCTGAAAATATCTCGGTACCTGATAAGATTCCGATGACTCCTCCTCCTGGTTAACTTCGCTCAGCTCGGGAGCAGGCGCCGGTTCTTATAATTGCTATGTCGCATTCTCCTTCCCTTTGCTATTGGAAACAGATATTGCATTCATCTCCCTTGTTATCGGTTGGTCACCTATTATTTGTTTATCTCTCTCGGGAGTTGGGAACTTCAGTAACTGATGATATATTGATGGCACACCCTTCATCTCGTGCAACCATGGTCTCTCCAGGATGATATTGTAACCCATATCGTTGTCCACTACCTCGAAAAGGGTCTTCTTCATCACCCCCTTGACATTCGTGGGCAGCAGGATCTCTCCCCGGGTTGTCACGCTTGCCACATTGAACCCGCCGAGAAGTTTTGTGGCCAAAATGATACTTCTGATGAGCTTAGCTTGCTCCAACACTCTCCACTGGATAATATTGGTCGAACTTCCTAGGTCCATCAGAACACGTTTAATTTTAAAATCTAAGATATTTAGAGAGATTACCAGAGTCTCTTGCTGTGTGTTACTGACACCTTTGTCTTTTTTGCCGCCAAAAATGTCACACATTTAATCTCGTTCCCCCCGAAAATCATATTGATTGTCAAACGTGGAGGATCCTCTCCTTCTTTGTGAGGCTCCGCGTTATCACGACTACGGTCGTAATTGTTTTTAGCCCGATCACTAAAACATTCTCTGAGATGGTTGTTTTTCAGCAATGTCACCACCTTTTCATGCAGATGCCGGCAGTCCCCAGTCTGGTGACCGTTTGTCCCATGGTAATTGCACCAGAAATTAGGATCCATTTGGCTAGGATCCGATCTCATGGGCTTCGAAAATTGTGCTTCTTTAATATTCCTCATAGCCGACACCAGCTCCACTACGCTGACGTTAAAGTTGTATTTGGAAATCCTAGGGTAGGAAGAATCTCTTAAACCTGATGTTTCCTTGTCCAACGACCTGTTATTTTGGCCGTGACCAGTTCTTTTATCAGTGGCGAATCTATCCACCGACTAGAAACCTCTGTTGCATCCTTCTGCCCGTTCATAGGGAAAAAACTGACCCCTTGAAGACCGTTGAAATGTCTAGAAATCATCTTTTGATTTCTCTTTATTCTTCTCACGGTCCCAACCCTTAGCCGACACCGGGAAACTGAGCTGATCATCCTCAATCCTTATCTTTGAGTCGTACCGGTTGTGAACATCTGCCCAAGTTGTTGCCTGGAACTCGAACAAACTTTCTTTCAATTTTCGAGAAGCGTCGGAACTTCTCGGATTCAAACCCTTGGTGAATGCTTCAGCTGCCCATTCGTCCGGTATGACCAGTACCAACATCCTTTCCTTCTGGAATCTAGTCACAAACTCCCGCAACAACTTGGATTCTCTTTGTGCAATCCTGAATATGTCGGAATTTTGAGCTTGTACCTTTCTGGCCCCGGCAGGGGCCTTGATGAAAGAGTCCGCGAGCATCTCAAAGGAATCTATGGAGTGCTCGGGAAAAATTGAATACCATGTCAGGGCTCCCTTCGTAAGAGTCTCCCCGAATTTCATCAGTAAGACTGATTCAATCTCGTGGGGAGCTAAATCATTCCCCTTTACCACCATTGTATAGGTGGTGATGTTCTCTTGAGGATCTAAAGTCCCATCATACTTCGGCATGTATGACATTTTAAACTGCTTCGGGATCAATTCTGGTGTCGCGCTTGGTTTGAATGGAAATTGTGTGTACTTCTTTGGGTCCGACCCTTTCAACACTGGTGGTGTGCCCGGAATTTTATCCATTCAGGAATTTATCTCCCTCGTGAACTGTATGAGTTCGGTTTTAAAATAATCACTCTCATTGTTGTTACTGGATCCGCCACCGTACCGTCCCCCCCCCCGGCCCTGTCAAAGCCGACTTCGCCCCTTGAGATATTGTTATCGACCCTCTGTGTTGTTTTAATCATGGGAGCACTGGGAGGAACTGCACCTTGTCCATTCATATTATTAGAAGCATCCGACAATGCCTGGTTTAATTACTTCATGAACTGATCTTGTCGCGAGAGATGGCCCATAATGGCCCTTTGTTGTTCCCTCAAGATCCTTATTATTTCAACGACGTTCTCATCTTCAGCATCGTCAGGGGTTGCCTCTCGAACATGTCGTGGATATTTCCCATCGTGAACCGGCGCGGCCTCGTTCCCCTCGTTTCGGGTATCACTGATGGAATCTTCGTATTGAGACTGATTTCCTTGGGCCTCAACGTTGTGTGTGTTGTTGACACCATTATCTGCCTTTTTGAATGATTTTTGATAAGAACAAAGAATCAAACAAGTTAGTAGTAGATGCAAAGATCAATTCAATTACACAACTGTCTATGCCCCACTGTAGGCACCAAAATATTTACCCGTAAAATAATACAGTTAAATTTATATGCGGTCTATAGACAAGTGAATCGATTTTATCCAAGCAACAATAGATGAATTAGACAAAAATATAAGACTTAGCCTTGAAATTGAAATAAAACGGCATATATCTTAGTCCCGAGCGCAGAGCTACAAGGAGGCAGCAAGAACAATATAAATAAGGAAGAAAGTAAAATATTGTTGAACTTTTGATAGAATATAGTGTATGTTTGTCAGAAAATTCGTCCCCTTACAATGATAATAGAGCTCACTATTTATAGTTGCACCTAGGAAACAAGATTCTAGGATCAAGCCCCTCTTAAATGACAATTATGAGGGCCATTGAAGAATGTGTAATGGTGGGCAGTGAATGCCATATTCTCTGTAACGGATCATGCACTTAAAGCTATAGAATATTCTTCATTGAATGCTACCGGATGGCAGGCATTTATTTTGCTTTTATGAATATCATTCTCTCCGATGACAAGCGAGATTATTGCCTTCGGGTCCAACTGCCTTCTGTCTTCGGCTCCACGTGTCATTTTCTCGTGCGATAATTAAATATGAATATATTTTACCCCATACAGTTCTATTGGCCTCATTTAGGAGCTGGAGAAAGAAAATTCTTATGGGAAAAGAAAATTGAATAAAAAGGAGAAACTGTTCTTCTAATTACTATATTTTTCATATACTTATCCAAACTAGAAAGGAGTTGTTAGTTAAAAAAGAGCGAGTGTGTTGAAATATCTATTAAATTTCTAAATCTTTCTCTGAACTCTTATCTTCTATGCACTCATAAATAGAGGTAAACACATGCTGATTTATTGGGTTATCAATATTTTAAACTTTTAAGTATAAATATTTGTGAAAATTACTAAACTTTCAACAAATATTAAATTTTAAACTCCTAAAATTTAATGTTGAATCAGCCTCTATTCATAAACCATATATGATCTAAAGACATGATAATGCTCAATTACTATAATTATCGGCTGGTAATCGGTTCCTCGTTGCCATAACATTCAATTACTTTAGAATGTTTTTTAAGACATGGGCAGATTTATCTGAATCCAATAGTTTTGGTTCAAACTTTATGTATTTACTAAAAGGTCCACCAAATAAGTACGAGTAATAAATTTCTGTAAGGTATCAAAGCGTGCAGCGGAAGCACCCAAGAACAAATGCAATAGAGAACAAGAGAAGTAAAATATAGAATCAATAAAATATGACACACGTATTTTACGTGAAAACCCAAAACGGGAAATAGGGGTTTTCCTCGATGCAAAAGAGCTAGATCAATAGTTTATCTGGGACGAAGGGAGAAAGTTACGGGTGGCGACGAGCCAACGAATTCACTATGCGAGGAGAAGTACAAAAACATCCTCAAGGGGCAACAGAGGCACAACAAGGATGAAGAGGATTACAGGCTCTCATAATAATTTCTTTCTCACAAAGTTATGAATCCTTTGAAAATTAGGTTAAAGAATACCTTATACATATATCCCTTCTAAAATAAAAACTCCAAATAAAACAACTAATGTTGGTCAAGCCCACACGATATTTTGGGACATAAGTCTAACAATCTCTACCTTGGACCAAAATCTATCAAGCTCGCACCGACATAAAGTCTCGAAGGACAATCAAGCACCCACAACGCTAACCAAGTCCAAACAATATTGGAACTTGATAATACAAAGAGGATTAGTCAATACATCTGCAGGATTCTCTAAAGTGTGAGCTTTCTCCACCATAGTGTTTGCTGCATCAATAGTATCTCTGATGTAGTGCTTCTTGACATCAATGTGCTTAGTCTTCGAATGATACATATCATTTATTGTCAAGTGAATGCACTTTGGCTAACACAAACACAATGGTAACACCTTGTGCAACACCAAGCTCAATAACAAGACCACGTAACCAAGTAGCTTCCTTCATACCCTTTATAGTGGCAATATATTCTACTTTAGTCATGGACAAAGTTACAATAGACTGGAGAATAGCTCTCCAAAAGTAAAGATATAACTAGAAAGAGATCTACAACAATCAAGATCACCACTATAATTGGAGTCTGTGAAACCAACAACATCGTTAGATGTAAGTTTACCATTATCAAATACTAAGACAATATTAGAAGTACCATTTAAATAACGAAGGATCCATTTAACGGTGTTATAATGCTCTTTTCGAGGATTATGCATATATCTACTCACCATGCTAATAGCATAAGCCAAATCAGGTCTAGTGTAAACCATAGCATATATAAGGATACCAATAGTAGTTGAATAAGGTATGTGAGCTATGCTCTCCTTCTCTTCCTTCGTTTTCGGGCAAAGATCTAGGAACAAATTGAAGTAAACATGCTTGCAATTGCCTATATCAAACCAATCATGCATCTTCTCAATATATTTCTTTTGTGACAAGAACAGTTTACGTGTCTTTCGGTCTCTTTGAACTTCCATGCCAAGGATCTTCTTCGTTGTACCCAAATCTTTCATCTCAAACTCACAATTGAGTTGCACCTTCAAGTTATCAATAAGTGACTTGTCTTGGGAAGCAATCAACATATCATCGACATAAAGTAACAAGTAGACAAAGGATCCATCTGAAAATTAGTTGAAATAAACACAATTACAATATTAACTCCTAGAGTAGCCTTGCTCAATCATAAAGGAGTCAAACTTCATGTACCACTGTCTGGGAGCTTGCTTGAGGCAGTATAATAATTTCTTTAACTGACAAACAGAATGTTCCTTGTCAAAAACTAGAAAACCCTTAGGCTGATTCATATAGAGTTCTTCATCTAACTCTCCATGCAAAAAAAAAGTGGTCTTAAAATCAAGCTGCTTCAATTTCAAATCAAATAATGCAAGCAAAACACGAATAGAGGTATGGCGGACAACAGGAGAGAATACCTCACTGAAGTAAATACCTTCAAAAACCTCTAACGACCAACTGCGTCTTCAACCTTGGATCTTCAACTCGGGGGATACCGTCTTTTTCCTTGTAGAGCCATTCGCAAAATAAGGGTCTTTTACCCTTAGGCAGCAAGTACCATTTTTACGAACACTTTCAATTTCTTCATTCATCGCCACTAGTCACTTTGAGGAATCCTCATGTATACGGTCAAAATCGGTTAGTCCTTTGTACGAACTGGTCGAAATGGCAATGCTTTGGATCGAAGAGCATCTTTATAATATCAGGTTGAGGTCCGAAGTCAGGTCATCAAGCTTCGAGCCCTAGGGATCGATCAATATCGAGCTCGTTATCATTATCGAGCTCGATTTCAAATCAAACTATGATGCGAAGTGGAGTTATCGAGCTTATGAGGTAGAGACCGACCAATACTGACCCCGAATCAATACAAGACTATGAGTCAGAATCGAGCTCGAGTCAATATCGAGAGCTCGACTCGATATCAAGCTCGATATATAACGAGCTCATAGACAAGAGTCATTGCAACTGCACTAGAGGAGAGAATCATGGCAGGAATTATGAAAAAGTTAATTTATCATGGGTCTCCCACTATGTATTTTTAATTATATCTAAAGTAGGATCCCTCCACTATAAAGGGTATGGTTATTATTTCTGTAACGGCAAGTTCACATACATTGTAATTGAGATATCATACACTCCCATATTGGAGAGTTATCCCTTTTTAGCTTCATAGATTGATTCATCTTGCTTAATCCATAAATCAACTTCTTTCCAACTTTGCTTATTTTTCATTTTCTACAGTCAACACTCGATATCTTTATTCATTCTTACGATTTGTGTCAAGTTAACCACATACCCTTAGAACTACGTACAAATTTAACTCTATCCGTTTTTTGGGTAAACAGTTTGGCGCCCACTGTCGGGCTAAGGATAATAGTGATTATTTGATACGAATCTGCAAAAACGCACCATTTTACGCTTATTTTCGGAAGTGCCTTTGATTTCGGATTAGCAACGACGAGCTCTCTAAATTAAATGACCTTACCTATCAACAACGAAGTTGGCCTTCAAGGTGAGAATAACAACTTGGCGCCCAGGGTCGGAATGCCGCTCGTCAACGCAGTTGGAGATCGAGTCAAAGTGCCATTAGATGTTAATCTGCATGTGGCCATTGAGGCGAACCTACATTCTGAACCTTAAAATAGCATTCATGGTGGCACTTGATCTGTAGCTCGGGAAACCCATGGTGGCACTTGATCTGTAGCTCGGGAAAACGAAATCAGCTTGCGTATGCTTTTTGAAATGTTGCAATATCAATAGGTAGTGATAGCTCAGTTGCAGAGTCAAACCCAGGTACCGAGCAGGCCGGAGCCCAGTCGGCCCCGAAAAGTCACCCACAGAACGGAACCGGCTATAGTGAGGTCAAATGAGCAAGAATCGGGGACTAATCCCGAAATTGCTAAGATGTTCGAAGAACTAACCAAACTAATAGAATCAAGAGAAAGGAGGATCGAGGCAAACGACAAAAAGGTGGAGACATATAACTCCAGGGTTGATCAGTTCCCGGGGGCACCACCGATATTGAAGAGCTTAGATTCCAAAAAATTCATACAAAAGCCTTTCCCCCCAAGCGCGGCTCCTAAACTGATCCCAAAGAAATTTCGCATGCCCGAGATTCCTAAATATAACGTAACTACCGACCCCAATGAACATGTCACCTCTTATACGTGTGCCATCAAAGGGAACGACCTAGAGGACGATGAAATCGAATCTGTATTATTGAAGAAATTCGGTGAAACCCTGTCAAAGGGAGCAATGATATGGTATCATAATTTACCATCTAATTCTATCGATTCATTTGCTATGCTTGCAGATTCCTTCGTAAAATCACACGCCGGGGCCATAAAAGTCGAGACTAGGAAGTCGGACCTGTTCAAGGTAAGACAAAAGGATAACGAGATTCTAAGGGAGTTCGTATCTCGTTTTCAAATGGAACGAATGGATCTGCCACCAGTCACAGACGATTGGGAAGTTCAGGCTTTCATTCAAGGGTTGAACGAATTAAGTTCAACGGCTTCACGGCGGTTGAAGCACAATCAGTTGGGTTCTGAACCCACTGCTATAAGGGATTTCAATCCGATCAGGGGCCGATACCGACCATATAGTGGAAACCACAGGATCAATGAATCGAGACGTAACCCCGGACAAGGAAATAAAAGGAGTGATCGAGGTCAAGGGTCTCGGGGGGTGATGAACAGAAATAGGTTCGACAGGCCTACCGAACCTAAGGAAGCACCATGGTTATCAGAGTATAATTTCAGTATCGATGCATCCGCCATCGTGTCAGCTATCGGACGCATCAAAGATACTAAATGGGCTCGAACCATGCAGACCGATCCTGTACAGAGGAACCCCGATCAAATGTGCGATTATCATGGCACCCATGGCCACAGAACAGAAGATTACAGGCAACTAAGAGAGGAGGTAGCCCGGTTATTCAATAAGGAGCACCTTCGAGAAATTTTAAGCGATAGGGCCAAAAACCATTTCAAAAACAGGGATTTCAGTAAACAAAACGAACAGGAAGAACCACAGCACATCATCCACATGATCATTGGTGGCGTCGATACCCCTCGGGGGTCATGCTTAAATGCACTAAGATGTCGGTTATGAGAGAAAAGCGACCTCGAACTCAACATTACGCGCCCATAGGAACCTTGTCCTTTAATGATGAAGATGTAGAAGGAGTCATGCAACCTCACAACGATGCACTGGTAATATCCGTACTTATGAATAAAACTAAAGTTAAGTGTGTGTTAATTAATCCATGTACCGGACCAGGTCGTACCCGCGACCCTGGTTCTAAACGGATTTAATATGGCATGTGAAACCACCAAGCGAGATAATTCTGCCGATAAACGTGGCCAGGACCATCAAGGAAATGAAGTTCCACGTAATCGAAGGCGACATGAGGTACAACGCCCTCTTTGGAAGGCAATGGATCCACAATATGAGAGTTGTACCTTCGACCCTCCACCAGGTTCTTAAATTCCCAACATCGGAGGGAGTCAAAACAGTGTACGGAGAACAACCGGCCGCGAGAGAAATGTTTGCCGTTGAAGAAGCAATCCCGATTTCCTCACTTTCGTCAACAAAGGGGTTGGACTCAAAAGGGGAACGAGATACCAAATAGCAATCACAGATGTCAGCTTCGACCCAACTAGAAAATCAGAAGACTGACGAGGATGATGATCAAAGGATCCCTCGATCCTTCGTGGTCCCCGATGATTTCGACGCTACCCAATCAAAGATTGAAGAGCTGGAGCAAGTCATACTAATCGAGCATTTGCCCGAACGAAAGGTATATATGGGAACGGGATTAACTCTTGAACTCAGGAAAAGGCTTATTCAATTTCTTATCGATAACATAGATTGTTTTGCTTGGTCCCATTTAGATATAATAGGGATCCTACCGGATATAACGACGCATCGGCTAAGCCTCGACCCTAGGTTCAAACCAGTGAAGCAAAAGAGAAGACCCCAGTCCGAGGTAAAGCACGTTCATAAAGGACGAGGTAACTAAACTTCTTAAAATAGGGTCCATTCAGGAGGTGAAATACCCCGAATGGTTAGCCAATGTAGTTGTAGCCCCTAAGAAAGGGAACAAACTTAGAATGTGTGTAGATTATAATAATTTAAACAAGGCATGCCCTAAAGATTCTTTTCCACTGCCTAACATCGATCGCATGATCAATGCCATGGCCGGCCACGAGATCCTTACTTTTCTCGATGCTTATTTTGAGTACAATCAAATCCAAATGAACCCGGAGGACCGAGAAAAGACTTCGTTTATCACCAAGTATGGAACCTATTGTTATAATGTAATACCCTTCGGGCTAAAAAATGCAAGAGCTACTTACCAATGCCTAGTAAATAAAATATTCTAGGAACAAATAGGTAAATCAATGAAAGTTTATATTGATGACATGCTAGTTAAGTCCCTACGCGCAGAGGACCATTTAGCTCATTTGCAGGAAACATTCAAGATTTTAAATAAATACAAAATGAAGCTCAACCCCGAGAAATGTGCTTTCGGGGTCGGGTCGGGCAAGTTTCTTGGCTTCATGGTATCGAATCGAGGGATCGAGATCAACCCCGATAAAATCAAGGCCATCAAAGACACCACCGTCGTGGACAGTGTAAAAGCCGTGCAGAGGCTAACAGGACGGATTGTTGCCTTAGGCCAATTCATTTCAAGGTCGTCGGATCCAAGTCACAGATTTTTCTCTCTGCTCAAAAAGAAGAACGATTTTGCCTGGACACCGGAATGCCAATAGGCATTAGAGGAATTGAAACGATACCTATCGAGCCCATCACTACTGCACACTCCAAAGGCAGACGGCAAACTTTGCTTGTACTTGGCAGTATCGTAAATCGCGGTAAGTGGTGTCCTAGTTCGAGAAGAGCAAGGTACGCAATTTCCCGTTTATTATGTAAGTCGAACCTTAGGAGAAGCAGAAACTAGATACCCACACTTAGAGAAATTGGCACTTGCACTAATAAGCGCCTCTAGAAAGTTAAAACCATACTTTCAATGTCACCCTATATGAGTATTAACCACTTACCCACTTCATAATATTTTACACACGCCCGAACTATCAGGCCGATTGGCCAAATGGGCCGTCAAACTCAGAGGGTACGATATCGAATATCAACCCCGGACGGCCACCAAGTCTCAAATTTTAGCGGACTTCGTGGCCAATTTCACGCCAACCCTCATATCCGAAGTCGAAAAGGAACTCTTGTTGAAATCGGGTACATCATCGGGGGTATGGACCCTTTTCACAAACAGGGCTTCAAACGTGAAGGGGTCCGGTCTAGGCATCATTTTAAAGCTGCCTACGGTTAGCACTATTAGGCAATCCATCAAAACTACTAGGTTGACTAACAACGAGGCCGAGTATGAGCCATGATTGTAGGTCTCGAGTTAGCTAAAAGCTTGGGAGCAGTAATCATTGAAGCTAAGTGTGACTCTTTACTGGTGGTAAATCAAGTAAACAAAACCTTTGAAGTTTGAGAGGATAGAATGGAAAGGTATTTGGAAAAACTACAGGTAACTTTGCACCGTTTCAAGGAATGGACTTTACAGCATATACCTCGAGAACAAAACAGTGAGGCCGATGCACTTGCAAATTTGGGATTATCGGTCGAGGAAGATGAGATCAGCTTGGGGACTGTCATTCAACTCTCGAGGTCCGTGATCGAAGAAGGACATGCCGAGATAAATTCTACAAGCTTAACCTGGGATTGGAGGAATAAGTATATTGAATACTTGGAGAACGGAAAACTCCCATCGGACCCTAAATATTTGAGGGCCCTGCAAACCAAAGTTGCTCGGTTCACATTGAATGCAGATGGAACATTATACCGAAGGACATTTGATGGACCATTGGCAGTATGTTTAGGTCCAGGAGACACCGATTACATCCTACGTGAGATTCACGAGGGTACTTGTGGAAATTATTCCGGTGTCGATTCATTAGTCCGAAAAATAATCAGAGCAAGATATTATTGGATCGATATGGGAAAGACGCAAAGGAGTTTGTTCAAAAATGTGACAAATGTCAAAGGTTTGCACCGATGATCCATCGCCCCGGAAAGCAACTTCACTCAGTCCTATCCCCATGGCCATTCATGAAATGGGGAATGGATATCGTCGGCCCTCTGCCATCGGCCCCAGGTAAAGCTAAGTTCATTTTATTTAAGACTGACTATTTCTATAAATGGGTTGAAGCACAGACGTTCGAGAAAGTAAGAGAGAAAGAGGTTATAGACTTTATCTGGAATCATATCGTATGTCAATTTGGGATACCCGCCGAAATAGTGTGTGACAGTGGAAAATAATTTATCGGTAGCAAAGTGACGAAATTTCTCGAAGACCATAAAATAAAAAGGATACTATCGACATCGTATCACCCTAGTGGGAACGGACAGGCCGAATCGACGAACAAGACTATCATTCAAAACCTAAAGAAATGGTTGAACGACGCTAAGGGAAAATGGAGAGAAATCCTACCCGAAGTTCTTTGGGCATATCGAACAACATCAAAATCCAGTACGGGGGCAACCCCATTCTCCTTAGTATATGGCTCCGAAGCCTTGATTCCAGTCGAAGTCGGGAACCCAGTGCCAGCTTTTGATATACAACAGAAAAATCAAATCACGAGGCTATGAATACTAGCCTCGAATTATTGGATGATAACGAGAAGTTGCTCTCGTCCAATTGGCCGCCCAAAAGCAGCGGATCGAAAGATACTATAATCGAAGAACCAATCTACACCATTTTAAAAACGGGAACTTAGTGCTAAGGAAAGTCACCCTCGGCACCCGAAATCCAAACGAAGGAAAACTGGGTCCGAACTGGGAAGGACCTTATCAAGTACTCGAAAACGTCGGTAAAGGATCCTACAAACTCGGTATTATAAATGGCAAACAACTACCAAGCAATTGGAACGTGTCACACCTAAAATGATACTACTGCTAAGGTATGACCCTCCCATTTTCATTTATATTTCGAAACTAACCCTTGAAGGAGTTCAATCAAGAACAAGGATGGATCATTCAACACGAAGCCTTAGGTTTGAAAGCATGCGTTGCACTCTTTTTCCCTTAGACCGGTTTTATCCCAAATGGGTTTTTCGGCAAGGTTTTTAATGAGGCAACCATCGATCATGCTAACTTAGAATAATTCAACAGTATCCGAGGCCTATTTACAATCGACATCGAATACTGGTGGGGCATTACCCCTCAAATATATGAAGTTCGATGCAGGAAAGTTACTTCATAATAACAGGGTTCCGATAGGAACAATTGTAAGAGCCAAATGGTCAAAACGAACCATGCTCATATAGTTGGCCCGAGCCCTGATACAAAACATGAACACGTGTATAATGACTTATAAGACAAATTTCCTCTTTACCGATATCTTATATCCAAGAAAAATTCCTCTATTTCAAGATTTATTATGCAAACAGGCTTAAGGGCCGGCCATTACCCCATAAATCGGGGACTGCCAACCGAAAAGTCAACGAGTTTGAGCAACACTCACTCAACTACTAAGCCTACGGGCTACTCTTATTTTGAGTTCGAGAATTCACTCACTCAACCATTAAGCCTACGGGCTACGTTACTTCGAGTTCAAATCACTAACTCGACTACTAAGCCTACGGGCTACTCTTATTTCGAGTTTGAGCAATTACTCACTCGACCATTAAGCCTACGGGCTACATTACTTAGAGTTTGAATCACTCACTCAACTACTAAGCCTACGGGCTACTCTTATTTGAGTTTGTGCAATTACTCACTCGACCATTAAGCCTACGGGCTACATTACTTCGAGTTCGAATCACTCACTCGACTACTAAGCCTATGGACTACTCTTATTCGAGTTTGAGAAATCACTCACTCAACCATTAAGCCTACGGGATATATTAATTAGAGTTCAAATCACTCACTCGACTACTAATCCTACGGGCTACTCTTATTTTGAGTTCGAGAAATCACTCACTCAGCCATTAAGCCTACGGGCTACGTTACTTCGAGTTCGAATCACTCACTCGACTACTAATCCTACGGGCTACTCTTATTTTGAGTTCAAGATATCACTCACTAAACCATTAAGCCTACGGTCTACATCACTTCGAGTTCGAGCAAGCACTCACTCGACTACTAAGCCTACGGGATACCTTATTTCGAGTTCGAGCAAGCACTCACTCGGTTATAAAGGCTACAAGGTCCAAATACAATCAAATTGCCTAAAGCCTTATGAAAATCTTCATAAGGCATGAATGAAATAAAATCTTCACGAGGTAGAGAATAAAACAGAGTAAAGTCGGGAAAAGAAAAGATCTTTATATATATACAAGAATGTTTACAATGTCCGAACAGGACCCTACACAAAAAACCAAAATGAAAACTAAGGGATAAGTTTCTTGGTTATCTACGGGCGGAGTCTCTTCTCCATCGGGCTCCTCCCCGCTCTCGGACCCACTCTTGCTCCCATCATCACCATCATCATCAGTTTCACCATCATCATCATCGGAAGCCAAGGCTTCAACATCGGCTTCGAACTCTTTATCCCTTTTTATCTCTTCGGTGAGATCGAAACCTCAAGCATGGATCTCCTCGAGGGTCTCCCTCCAAGATCGGCACTTAGCTAGTTCAGAAACCCAATGTGCTTGAGTGTTGGCGGTCTCGGCTGCCTCTCTTACTTGTACCTGAGCAATTTCAGCATCGGCCTGATAGATGGCCACGAATGTATCCTCATCAGCCTTTGCCTTTTCGGCATCAGATTTGGCCTTGGCATGTTCGAAGGCCAACCGAGCCTCGAGATCCTCTATTCTTCTCGCCTGAACCGAGCTTTTCTCCTTCATGCTTTGAAGTTGGTTTTCGGCTAATGATAATCGGGCTCGAGCAGCCTCTTTCTCTGCAGTAAAGCGGTCCATACCTTCTTTCCACTTCAAGGATTCCGCCTTTATCACATAGACCTCCTCACAGAGTTTCCCGATCATCTCAAGTTTCTACTGTAGCTGTGAGACCGAAAAATTAGCAATCGTTTCGATATCGAGCCCATAGGCTTTTAATAGTATCATTACCTACTCGGACAGATCGGTCTGATCTTGGTGAGCCTTGGCCAACTCAGCTCAGAGGTCTTTGATTTCCTCTCCCCTTTGCCCTAAGAGGAGTTTAAGGGCGTACCTCTACTCCATGACCCGTTGAAGGTCGGCCTCGTATCGACGCAGCTCGGCTCGAGATCGAGAACATGCTTTTTGATGAACTGCTGTGGCCTGCAAAGAAAGAAGAAACAAAGTTAGAAAAGAAAAACAATCATAAAGGTAATACCAACGAAGTAAGTTAAGGCTTACCCGATACAAAGCCTGCTGCACTCCGAGAAAAAGATTCGATATATCACTAGTGCCGGCAACGTCCTCAACACAAGTAAACAAATCACAAAAAGGGTCCTCTCCCTCATGAGATCCATCTACCTCGAGGGCCCCTAATGCTTTGGCTTCCCGAATCGCCCCTTCGGAAAAAGCAGGGAAAGTGGGCGAGTCTTCGATTACTACTGCCCTAAGTGAGTCGCTTAGCGCATTCTCTTCGATTCGAAGAGATTCAGGGATGGCCCCTTCAGACATATCCATCATTTGTTGACTTCGATGGGAGATATCCTCGATCTCCAACGGCTCGGGGACTTTGCCCGAATCGTTCTTCGATATACCCGATATCTTCATAGATTGATTCATCTTGCTTAATCCATAAATCATCTTCTTTCCAACTTTGCTTAATTTTTATTTTCTACAGTCAATACTCGATATCTCTATTCATTCTTATGATTTGTGTCAAGTTATACCACATAACCTTAGAACTACGTACAAATTTAACTCTATCCATTTTTTGGGTAAACACCTCACAAGAAATATTTTTAGAGTAACAAGAAGGTTCCACACTTTAATCAACTTCCTATGCAACAGATAATGCATACGCAACCAAATCATCCTTATTTTTGTATCTAGCAGGCCTTTTTATTATTCTCCTTGGACAATCTCGGGCATTAGAATAATTCTCTTGGTATGACTGGACAAGAATATTGGTACTAAAATTATCAATGACATCATCAACACCACTAGGCTCGGTAGTGGAGGAAGTAGGGCATCCTCATCATTAACTGAAACTGCAGGTTCCATTAATAACTCTACCTTCTTATTATCAGTATTCTAATCACATGTACGAGTAGAAGAAAAAGCAAGAGAGTCTGTTTGAAGATGTAATAAAGCATCTTCATTAAAAGTCACATCTCTACTAATGATCAATTTTTATGACTTAGGATCAGGACACCGCGAGTGATATCCTTTCACCTCGGATCTATAACCAATAAAAATATACCTCTTAGCTATAGGTTATAATTTCCCTCATTAACATATGCATAAGCAAGACATAACTCTTAAATTATAGTAGTCAATAGGATTAGTTGACCATTCTTCTTCTAGAATTTTAAAATCAAGTGAGGAATATGGAGAATGGTTTACTAAATAACAAGCTATAGAAGCTACCTCGACCAAGAATTCACGTCCCAACCTAGGATTTGAGAGCATACATCTGGCTCTCTCAAGAAGAGTCATATTTATGCGTCCTGCAATACCATTTTGTTGAGGTTTCCCTACAAGGGTGTGATGTCTATAAATTTCATGATTTGAGCAGGACTCATTAAAGACACTTTTACAGAACTCAAACCATTATCAGCCCTGAGCTTCTTATTTTGTTTTTCACAGTTTGGTTCTCAACGAGTATCTCAATCCTTGAAAGTGGGAAAACTTCATTAACATGAGAAGGTCCCCAAAGTTCAAATTGTATATAATACAGAATGCCTTTAGTTCGATGAGTTGTAGTAGAGAAACTAATCTTTTTTTGTTTCCCAAAAATACAGTGTTTACAAAACTATAACTTACCAATAACATGACAACAAAGAAGATCCCTCTTGCTCAAGATATACATGCCTTTCTCACTCATATGGCCCGGGTGTATGTGCCATATCTTGGTGACATCATACTCAGTCATACATAATGAAACACCTAGTATATGTCACAATTAAACCTTTCAAGCCATATAGAGTACCATAACGGTTAGCTTTTAACAATGCAAGGGTACCTTTACAAACTTTAAGAACTTTATCTTCAACTGAATATCTGCACCCTAGAGATTCTAGAGTGCCCAAAGAGATAAAAACAATAATCTGGAACATGACTTACATTTTATAAGGTCTTAATAACACCATCATGAGTCTTAATTTGAACGGTACCTACTCCAGTAACATTGCATTGGGTATCATTATCCATCACGATAATACCACGACCAACAAATTCATATGTGGCAAACCAAACCCTATAGGGACACATGTGGTAGGTACAACCAGAATCAAGAATCTACTCAGTCTTATTCTTCTTCTCCGAGGTGGCCGAGAGCACATCACCGTTAAACTCATTCTCAACAATACTAGCTTCAATACACTTTTCAGGTTATTTTTTTTATCTTCTTTATTTTTCAGTTTATAATATTCAAAAATATCATGCCCAAATTTCTTGTAATAATGACAGGTCTTGTTGGAGTTATGTCCCGTAGACTTAGATCTAAACTTATTTTCTTATTGATACTCCCTTTAGCATGACTCTTAGCTCTTACAAAGAAACTCTCAGCCTTGTCCTTAGCATGGACATTAATGTCAAAATTTTTTTGTGACAATAAATAGATTTAATATCTTCATAAGTAAGAGTTTCGTGATATTTATATAACATGATTTCTTTTAAAGTGTTAAGAGTTTCATGATATTTATATAACATAATTTCTTTTAAAGTGTTTGTAAGAGGAGGGCAACGAGACAACCAACAAAATAGCTCTATCCTCGTCATCAATTTTAACATCAAGAGTTTCGCATCAATAATAATAGAATTAAACTCATCAATATGAGATTGAATATGAGTACCCCAAATCATAAGGAGCTTGTATAACCGCTCTTTGTGACAGACTTAGGGGCTTTTAGTCATGTATAATCATTCAAGATTTAGCCACAATCTCGCAGCGAAAGTCTCATGGACAACTTCACGCAGAATCTTCTTGGACAAGCATAGTTGGATAACATAAAGCACTTTTTCATCCAACTCATCTTGTTGCTCTTCAGTCATCCCGGCGGGCTTATTGAGTTACTAAGCAACGGCTTTTTAATCCTTTTTGGGTGAGAACGTCTTTTTTCTGAACTCTCCAGATGTTGAAACTGATCTTGCCATCAATCTTTTCAATATCGAACTTGGTCATAGTCGATATGGTAATAATCCCAATTGAATAATGTTCTGATAGTACTTGCTAGGGATTAAAGCTTACAGTGAAAGCACCCAAGAACAAATTCAATTGAGAATAAGAGAAGTAAAATATAAAAGCAATAAAAAATGGCACGCAGATTTTTGTAAAAACCCATAACAGGAGAATCCTCAAGGGGCAACAGAGACACAACGAGGATGAAGAGAATTACAATCTCCCAAAATAATCTCTCTCTCATAAAGTTATGAATCTTCTAAAAATTAGGTTGAAGAGATAACAACAACAATAACAACCCAGTATAATCCTACAAGTGGGGTATGGGGAGGGTAGTGTGTACGCACACCTTACCCCTACCCTAGGGTAGAGAGGCTATTTCCGATAGACCCTCGGCTCCCTCCCTACAAGAGAACTCCCCACCTTGCTCTTGGGGTGACTCGAAGAGATACCATATATATATATATATATATATATATATATATATATATATATATATATATATATATATCCCTTCTAAAAAAAACTCTCCAAAAATTAAGGGTTAATACAAAATTGGTCGTTGGTCGAAAGGTCGAGTTCGAATCACTCACTCAACTACTAAGCCTACGGGCTACTCTTATTTGAGTTTGAGAAATTACTCACTCGACCATTAAGCCTACGGGCTACATTACTTCGAGTTCGAATCACTCACTCGACTACTAAGCCTACGGGCTACTCTTATTCTAGTTCGAGAAATCACTCACTCAACCATTAAGCCTACGGGCTACGTTACTTTGAGTTCGAGCAAGCACTCACTCGACTACTAAGCCTACGGGCTACTATTATTTTGAGTTCGAGAAATCACTCACTCAACCATTAAGCCTACGGGCTATATTACTTCGATTTCGAATCACTCACTCTACTACAAAGCCTACGGGCTACTCTTATTTTGAGTTCGAGAAATCACTCACTCAGCCATTAAGCCTACGGGCTACGTTACTTCGAGTTCAAATCACTCACTCGACTACTAAGCCTACGGGCTACTCTTATTTTGAGTTCGAGAAATCACTCACTCAACCATTAAGCCTACGGGCTACATCACTTCGAGTTCGAGCAAGCACTCACTCGACTACTAAGCCTACGGGCTACCTTATTTCGAGTTTGAGCAAGTACTCACTCGGTTAAAAAGGCTACAAGGTCCAAATACGATTAAATTGCCTAAAGCCTTATGAAAATCTTCATAAGGCATGAATGAAACAAAATCTTCACGAGGCAGAGAATAAAACAGAGGAAAGTTGGAAAATGAAAAGATCTTTATATATATACAAGAATGTTTACAATGTTCGAACAGAACCCTACACAAAAAACCAAAATGAAAACTAAGGTCTAAGTTTCTTGGTTATCTACGGGGGGAGTCTCTTATCCATCGGGATCCTCCCCGCTCTCGGACCCACTCTTGCTCCCATTATAACCATCATCATCAGCGTCACCATCATCATCATCGGAAGCCAAGGCTTCAGCATCGGCTTTGAGCTTTTTAGCCCTTTTTATCTCTTCGGTGAGATCGAAACCTCGAGCATGGATCTCCTCGAGGGTCTGAGATCGGCACTTAGCTAGTTCAGCAACCTAATGTGCTCGAGTGTTGGCGGTCTCGGCTGCCTCTCTTGCTTGTACCTGAGCAGCTTCAGCATCGGCCCGATAGACGGCCACGAATGCATCCGCATCAGCCTTTGCCTTTTCGCCGTCAGATTTGGCCTTGGCAAGTTCAGAGGCCAACCGAGCCTCGAGATCCTCTATTCTTCTCGCCCGAACCGAGCTTTTCTTCTTCATGCTTTGAAGTTGGTTTTCGGCTGATGATAATTGGGCTCGAGCAGCCTCTTTCTCTGCAGCAAAGTGGTCCATACCTTCTTTCCACTTCAAAGATTCCGCCTTTATCACATAGACCTCCTCATGGAGTTTCCCGATCATCTCAAGTTTCTGCTGCAGCTGTGAGACCGAAAACTTAGCCATCGTTCCGATATCGAGCCCATAGGCTTTTAATAGTATCATTAACTACTCGGATAGATCGGTCTGATCTTGGTGAGCCTTGGCCAACTCAACTCGGAGGTCTTTGATTTCCTCTTCCCTTTGCCCTAAGAGGAGTTTAAGGGCGTACCTCTACTCCATGACCCATTGAAGGTCGGCCTCGTATCGACGCAGCTCAGCTCAAGACCGAGAACATGCTTCTCGATGAACTGATGCGGCCTACAAAGAAAGAAGAAATGAAGTTAGAAAGGAAAAATAACCATAAAGGTAATACCAACGAAGTAAGTTAAGGCTTACCCGATACAAAGCCTGCTGCACTCCGAGGAAAAGATTCGATGCATCACTAGTGCCGGCAATGTCCTCGACACCAGTAAACAAATCACGAAAAGGGTCCTCTACCTCATGAGATCCATCTATCTCGAGGGGCCCCAATGCTTTGGCTTCCCGAATCGCCCCTTCGAAAAAAGCAGGGAAAGTGGGCGAGTGTTCGATTACTACTGCCCCAAGTGAGTCGCTTGGGGCATTCTCTTCGGTTAGAAGAGATTCAGGGACGGCCCCTTCAGGCATATCCACCATCTGTTGACTTCGATGGGAGATATCCTCGATCTCCAACAGCTCGGGGACTTTGCCCGAATCCTTTTCCGATATACCCTCAGTTCGAGGTGGATCCTTGTAAACCACCATCGATCCAGCTGCCTGTGGGGCATTGATGGTTTTCTTCACTCGGGCCACCAGTACGGACCCGTCGTCTTCTTCTTCTTCCTATTCTTCATCCCTTAGACGTCAAACCGATTCTAAGGTTAAAGGGATGGTATTCTTCCTCGACTTACGAGCCTTTGGTTTTGGGTTTTTGGAAGTAGAGGCCCTTTTTCTCTTATTGTCCTTCGCCAGTTTAGAAACCGAGGCCAAAGTTTCCTCCTCGCTGGACAGGGGTCTCAAAACTGCATCCTTGCCCAGACCTACACACAAGAAAATTGATTTGAGTGTATGAAAAACAGTTCGAACTATCAATGAGGCGGAAAAGGAGATTACCATGATTTTTGGCCTCCCATCGGCTTTTTGACAAATCACGCCATGAGCGCTCGGCGTACGTAGAAGTCGATGCCAGAGCCCGTACCTAGTCCTTGAGGTCGGGAACCGCACCGGGCATCCAAGGAACCGTTGCACCACAAAAGGAGATATCAGTAAGAAAGGAAACAAAGGGGAAAAATAATGGGAGATTACATCAGAGTTACACTTACGCTTCATGTTCCATTCTTCGGGAAATGGCATCTTCTCGGACGGTATAAGGTCCGACGTCTTCACTCGAACGAACCTTCCCATCCAGCCTCGATCCTTGTCCTCATCTATGCTCGAGAACAGAACCTTGGTGGCCCGGTGCTGTAGTTTTATTAACTCGCCTCGAAAGAGGCAGGGGCAGTACAGTCTAATGAGGTGGTCGAGGGTGAAAGACATCCCCTCGATTTTGTTCACAAAGAAACGGATCAAAATAACGATCTGCCAAAATGAAGGATGGATTTGGCCTAAGGTTATTTGATATTTACGGCAAAAATCAATAATAACAGGGTCGAGGGGGCCTAACGTGAAAGGGTAAGTGTACACACTTAAAAACCCTTTCACGTGAGTAGTAATATCCTCTTCGGGATAGGAGACTACCACTTTTTTGTTCTCCCAGTTAGAATCTTTTCTTATCTGTTCGAGATACCCCCCGGTTATTGAACACATATACCTCGATACTGGCTCACATCGATCGGGAACCGACGAGCCTTTGTCGACCTTAAAATCGGAGGTAAGAACACATGCCACAGGAACGCACTCCTCAGGCCATGGATCCACCGGTGTTTTGTCGGCGGCAGACTTGGAAGAAGAAGCTTTTTCTTTTTGGGGAACGGTTTTTTATGTTTTTATCATTTTTGGATTTAAAGAAGGAGATATCAAAGATATGGTGTTTTAAAGAAAGATTTTGCAGTAGAAAACGCAGAAGGAAAATTTTGTAGACTTACAGATGAATTCAGAAGGTGCGAGAAAGAAGTTAGAAAATTTAGAGTTTGGAGATGTAAAAGTGAAAAAGGGGGTTATTTATATGTTGAGCAGTGACGGTTCAATTTCAATAATGGCCAACCATCATCAGACACGCATTAAATGCCTCGGTAAACTGAACTGACGGGACAACTATAACACGCGTCATGATCGGACTCGATGCAAAGGTCAGTATATATCTAATCGTATCGTTAAAAAATCATGTCGTTTCTCGCTATATCCTTCCCGAGAAACGAGGGGACTATCTGTATACGGTCAAAACCGGTTAGTTCTTCGTATGAACTGGTCAAAATAGTAATGCTTTGGATCTAAGAGCGTCTTCATAATATCAGGTTGAGGTCCGAAGTCAGGTCATCAAGCTTCGAGCCCTAGGGACCGATCAATGTCGAGCTCGTTATCATTATCGAGCTTGATTCCAAATCGAACTATGATGCGAAGTGGAGTTATCGAGCTTATGAGGTAGAGACCGACCAACACTGACCCCGAATCAATACAAGCCTATGAGTCAGAATTGAGCTCGAGTCAAGATCGAGAGCTCGACTCGATATCAAGCTCGAGAAATAACAAGTTCATAGACAAGAGTCGTTGCAACCGCACTAGAGGAGAGAATCATGGCAGGAATTATGAAAAAGTTGATTTATCATGGGTCTCCCACTATGTATTTTTAATTATATCTAAAGTAGGATCCCTCCACTATAAAGAAGATGGTTATTATTTCTATAAGGGCAAGTTCACATACATTATAACTGAGATATCATACACTCCCATATTTAAGAGTTATCCTTTTTTAGCTTCATAGATTGATTCATCTTGCTTAATCCATAAATCATCTTCTTTCCAACTTTGCTTAATTTTTATTTTCTACAGTTAATACTCGATATCTCTATTCATTCTTATAATTTGTGTTAAGTTATACCACATACCCTTAAAACTATGTACAAATTTAACTCTATCCGTTTTTTGGGTAAACACCTCACAAGAAATATTTTTAGAGTAACAAGAAGGTTCCACACTTTAATCAACTTCCTATGCAACAGATATGCATACGCAACCAAATCATCCTTATTTGTGTATCTAGCAGGCCTTTTTATTATTCTCCTTGGACGATCTCGGGCAATAGAATAATTCTCTTGGTATGACTGGACAAGAATATCGGTACTAAAATTATCAATGACATCATCAACACCACTAGGCTCGGTATTCTAATCACATGTACGAGTAGAAGAAAAAGCAAGAGAGTCTGTTTGAAGATGTAATAAAGCATCTTCATTAAAAGTCACATCTCTACTAATGATCAATTTTTATGACTTAGGATCAGGACACCGCAAGTGATATCCTTTCACCTCAGATCTATAACCAATAAAAATATACCTCTTAGCTATAGGTTATAATTTCCCTCATTAACATGTGCATAAGCAAGACATAACTCTTAAATTATAGTAGTCAATAGGATTAGTTGGCCATTCTTCTTCTAGAATTTTAAAATCAAGTGAGAAATATGGAGAATGGTTTACTAAATAACAAGCTAAAGAAGCTACCTCGACCAAGAATTCACGTCCCAACCTAGGATTTGAGAGCATACATCTGGCTCTCTCAAGAAGAGTCATATTCATGCGTCCTGCAATACCATTTTGTTGAGGTTTCCCTACAAGGGTGTGATGTCTATAAATTTCATGATTTGAGCAGGACTCATTAAAGTCACCTTCACAGAACTCCAAACCATTATCAGTCTTGAGCTTCTTCTTTTTTTTTTCCCAGTTTGGTTCTCAACGAGTATCTCAATCCTTGAAAGTGGAAAAACTTCATTAACATGAGAAGGTCCCCAAAGTTCAAATTGTATATAATCCAGAATGCCTTTAGTTCGATGAGTTGTAGTAGAGAAATTAACCTTCTTTTGTTTCCCAAAAATACAATGTTTACAAAAATATAACTTACCAATAACATGACAACAAAGAAGATCCCTCTTGCTCAAGATATACATGCCTTTCTCACTCATATGGCCCAGGTGTATGTGCCATATCTTGGTGATATCATACTCAGTCATAGATAATGAAACACATAGTATCTGTCACAATTAAACCTTTCAAGCCATATAGAGTACCATAACAGTTAGCTTTTAACAATGCAAGGGTACCTTTACAAAACTTAAGAACTTTATCTTCAACTGAGTATCTGCACCCTAGAGACTCTAGAGTGCCCAAAGAGATAAAAAAAATCTGGAACATGACATACATTTGATAAGGTCCTAATAATACCATCATGAGTCTTAATTTGAACAGTACCTACTTCAGTAATATTGCATTAGGTGTCATTATCCATCATGATAATATCACGACCAACAAATTCATATGTGGCAAACCAATCCCTATAGGGACACATGTGGTAGGTACAACCAGAATCAAGAATCTACTCAGTCTTATTCTTCTTCTCCGAGGTGGCCGAGAGCACATCACCGTTAAACTCATTCTCAACAATACTAACTTCAATACACTTTTCAGGTTATTTTTTTATCTTCTTTATTCTTCAGTTTATAATATTCAAAAATATCATGCCCAAATTTCTTGCAATAATGACAGGTCTTGTTGGAGTTATGTCCCGTAGACTTAGATCTAAACTTATTTTCTTACTGGTACTCCCTTTATCGTGACTCTTAGCTCTTACAAAGAAACTCTCAGCCTTGTCCTTAGCATGGACATTAATGTCAAAATTTTCTTGTGACAATAAATAGATTTAATATCTTCATAAGTAAGAGTTTCATGATATTTATATAATATGATTTCTTTTAAAGTGTTAAGAGTTTCATGATATTTATATAACATAATTTCTTTTAAAGTGTTTGTAAGAGGAGGGCAACGAGACAACCAACAAAATAGCTCTATCCTCGTCATCAATTTTAACATCAAGAATTTCGCATCAATAATAATAGAATTAAACTCATCAATATGAGATTGAATATGAGTACCCCAAATCATACGGAGCTTGTATAACCGCTCTTTGTGATAGACTTAGGGGCTTTTAGTAATGTATAATCATTCAAGATTTAGCCACAATCTCGCAGCGAAAGTCTCATGGACAACTTCACGCAGAATCTTCTTAGACAAGCATAGTTGGATAACATAAAGCACTTTTTCATCCAACTCATCTTGTTGCTCTTCAGTCATCCCGGCGGGCTTATTAAGTTACTAAGCAATGCCTTTTTAATCCTTTTGGGTGAGAACGTCTTTTTTCTGAACTCTCCAGATGTTGAAACTGATCTTTCCATCAATCTTTTTAATATCGAACTTGGTCATAGTCGACATGGTAATAATCCCAATTGAATAACAATGTTCTGATAGTACTTGCTAGGGATTAAAGCATATAGTGAAAGCACCCAAGAACAAATTCAATTGAGAATAAGAGAAGTAAAATATAAAAGAAATAAAAAATGGCACGCAGATTTTTGTAAAAACCCATAACAGGAGAATCCTCAAGGGGCAACAGAGACACAACGAGGATGAAGAGAATTACAAGCTCCCAAAATAATCTCTCTCTCATAAAGTTATGAATCTTCTAAAAATTAGGTTAAAGAGATAACAACAACAACAACAACAACCCAGTATAATCCCACTAGTGGGGTATGAGGAGGGTAGTGTGTACGCAGACCTTACCTCTACCCTAGGGTAGAGAGGTTGTTTCCGATAGACCCTCGGCTCTCTCCCTCCAAGAGAACTCCCCACCTTGCTCTTGGGGTGACTCGAAGATATATATATATATATATATATATATATATATATATATATATATATATATATCCCTTCTAAAATAAAACTCTCCAAAAATTAAGGGTTAATAAAAATTGGTCGTTTGTCGAAACTAATTGCATTCGCTAGCTAAAAAGTGTACAAAATATGTATATTATATGTAAAAAAATACACATATATACAAATAATATGTATTTTATCTGCGATTATTTTTTGAAGCGGTTAAAACTAGAGAATCTTACATAAATATCCCAAATAAGTTCCAACGTACCAACCTCTAGCCATTAATCATAGATTCCAAAACTAGCCAAGCACATATAAAAATTAAAAATCCAAATAAATAAGGTTTTTCCTCTCCAAAAATCACATGCAAAGATCTCCTTTCATATTTTTATGTGTGATCAGCAATATTAGATGCAAGACAGAAAGAAAATTCCATGGATAAGGTAGCAAACTAGTGATGAAATACAAAAAAATATATATACAAGATTCTAAAAATCTAAGCAAAAAAGGACCTTTTTCAATGGGTATGGTTGAAATTCATTGAAAACATATAGATGAGTCGATATACAAATTTTGAGGAAGATTGGAGGTGATTTGGTATCAAAATTCGTAGTTAAAATCGAGTTCAAAAAATTCTTCTTAAGTATCACACACACAGATATACATGGATATACATGTGATACACATTTGATATAAATATAATACATATTTGATACACAAATGATACATAAATCATTTTTTTCATGTTTCATCTTCAACTTCGAATTTTCAATTCAAACCACCTCAAAACCCCGTCAAATCATACCAAAACTGAGATTCAAACTCCTTAAGATGTACTCAATCTATTCTAATAACGCCTACTCAAAAGAAAGAAAAAAGTTAACTTTGTTTTAGCTACAAATAGCTAATTGGCTAATATTGATAACATTTGGCTAATATTAGTAATATTTAATGAATTGGCCAATTTTTATAATAAACTACTTATAAATGGACATAGCTGGTAGTTTTCCTTAAAACTATGTGTTTCTCAAAAATTAACTTGGTCAAGCCCACACGAGATTTTGGGACATAAGCCCAACAATTTCAAACTCTTGAAATCAAATAGATTGTGATAAAATTTCGAATTCGAATTCATAAAGTTCAAGTTTAGAATATGTATTTTGTTACTATTTGTTGTAAGAACGTAACCCCTTATACGTCACTAAACGCCTATCATCTAAACAAATATATCATTCAAGGAGTAGGATTAAGATTAACAGATTAAATTCTTTACTAAGACACTTAACCAATAACTCTAAGCCAACATTGGCAACAAGTGGCGCACGTAACAGCTGAGAGTTAGGATTTTGTAGAAATGTGCACTTATTAGAAAAGGTCTTAAACCTAATCAATGTCTTAAGTTTTTTGTAGAATCTGGCACAAATCTTGGTTGCCATAGACCTTTGAACATGAGTCAAACATATATCACGATTTATTATTTAAAGTTGATTTGCTAATCTCCATCCACATGACAAATGATATGCTCGCAGAACAGATTTGACGAAGCAACTTAAGAACTCACCAAACTTGTTTATTGGACAAGGATTGTACACAAAACATAATAAATCTTCATTCACAATGAAAGAATTTAGGTATTGTTGTTGTTGTCCTTTTCCTCCTTCTTTTTCCGTGTTAATAATGTTGTGGTTTGTATTAGTTTGCACGTATCTCAATTATTCCATTAATTACGTGTCACCTCTTATTAGTAAGTACCGAATAATTATATCCACCAAATTTAAGGTAGATAGACAGAAATCGACTAGTGTTTTCTATTTCTTTTTTTTTTTAATTTAAACCTCGATCTCCTATAATTTTTGCCTACTTTATTGACCGCTTAAACAATATCCTCAAGTGCCTATTATTATTATTATTACTAGTACATTTATTCGCACTTCGCGCGGTAAGTTAGTGAATTTAGAAATAATTTTTAATAACATAAATTTAGATAGAAGAGATAAAATATTTCTTTGCTTGGAGCCAAAACTTTTTTCCTCTACTAACACAAAGCACAAAAAATGAAAAAAAAAAAAGAACTATCCAATAAGTTTATACCATAGAAATCGATCAAAAAGAAAAGAAAAGTGTTTTTTTTCTTTTGGATTGAATGTCACTCCTATCAAGGAATATATGTGAGATCCTATTTTGATATTATTTGCTTTCACTGAACCAAGTTATATATTTAATAAAGTTTTAGGTAAGATGAAAGTTCTATACTGAACCAATAATCTAAACTTTATTTCCATTATGGTTAACTCTTGAAAATGGAAGAAAGGAAAAGGAAAAACTAATTTTAAATATTTCACACAGTTAACTTACAAATTTTAGTTTCAAAGATAGAAGTTGTGACAAAATTTAGATTTAATTTTGACAAATGGCGGTCTTTCACCATGAGAAAGAGAGCGTACTTAGCTATACCACGGTACGTGGAGAGTTTTCGATTTTAATTAATTAATCTTCGAGACAGAAATGAAAAGGTGGCTAAAAGACTTTATAGCCAATGAACACACACCTTCGTTCATTTTGTCAAGAGAAAGGTAAAAAAATGACAGTCATTTTTCTTCTTTAGTAGAGAAAATGAAACGGTGGATAAAGATGTTATAGACAATGAACAGTCACTTTTTTATTTTCTGGAATTAGTTAAACTTGAAAATTAGAGTAAATAGCAAAAAAATGTGAAAAAAGATAAATAACTTTCCTAATCATATAGAGTGCCACATCACCTGCCTTAAGCCCCTATATTATATAAATATATAGATTGTCTTCTTATTCTTTTGTTTAAGTTATATCCCTCGTGGTGAAGCACAGCAGACTCCATATTTATGGTTCCATGTGGTGCCCTGGTCCAACGTGAAAACTCCATATTCCTTGGATTAAACAGTAGACTTTTGCCTAACTTTAGCAGAAACAGCTAAAACAAAATAATAAATGGAAAAAAGAAAACTGGATTCTACTTTGTGTATAGCAATGGAAACACTATTGATTCTCCTAATTTGGGAGGGTTTTCAACAAAAAAATAATAATAATTTTGTTTTGCAATAAAAACTGAGAGGTGGGATTATTTAAGTTGCTATCAAATGTGAATAAAGTAGCTTTCGTTTACTAACAAAAATTGTGTTGAAGACATAATTAAATAATTAAAAGTATGTTATTTCTAGTCTCAAAATAATTAAAAATGTATTCTCTGGTCTCAATAGCTTAACTTTCTTGATAAGATGGTACGCAATTCAATAGCATAAAAAAAATATATTCTGAGGTTTCAAGTCTCACCACCATCATTGATAAAGAATAATTTTCACATGTTTGGCCACGAAAAAAAGTGAGAGAGTGTATTAGTTCAATAATTAAAAGTGTACTATTTTAACAGCTTAAGTTTTTCAATAGGATGATCACAAAATTCAACAGTGTAATAGCAGTAACAATTTCCTCTTAAAACTTACTTCCTCTATTCACTTTTACTTGGCATGTATACTAAAAATAAATTTTTATTTTTACTTATCACTTTAGGCATATCAAGAGTGAACAATTTTTTTTGGGGAAAGGACCACAACATAATGAAACATTGCACAAACCAGTATATGCCGACTTTAAACCCCATCTGAAACCATCTTTACTTGTATTCAACCTGTATTTAGAATATCATTTGATAGACAGTTTGGACGGGTTACGAGAATGGGGTTTGAAAATTGCCACAGCATCTGGCATATGGGATACCAGTTTACATCCAATACATATATATAGAACCCCATCTCTGTTAAAGCTGTAACTTGGAAACTTAGACATATATATTTACTCCTGCATAAATAACTGTAAATGAAGTTTGAGTCTCAACCTATCACGCTATACACAACATTTCAGAAACTTGATGATGGTGTTTAATCGTTTACACTTTACATACAACAATACGTACGTCCCCAACCAAATCTAAAAACTCTGAATTCTTTAAGAGGCCGAATGCAATGAAGCTTGCATCTTTGGTGATGCTTGTAGCTCTTTATCTGCTGCAGGCTCACAATCATGAAGAATAGCACATACGTCATTTTTTTCCAGAAACTGTTCAGCATTTACGAGAATCACTGGCGCATATTCAAAGATCAGTTTCTTGCACTGCCAAAAAATAACAAAAAGGAGAGTGAGAATAAAAACATCAACATAGATATCAAACAGGGTTTGTATATCCTTCATATATTTATCATCAGGTAAAAAGGTTGACAGTTCTCCTGGATGCAAAAGTATTCCAAATAATGTAGGACAACTGTAGCGCTTATTCATCCTTATAATCAATTTTAAGAGTTGTCAAGGCTTGATATCAAGTATTTAAGCATGGTTTGAAATTTTTTCGATGGATAACATTATACATAGGACAGCAGTGCATGGATACATGGATTGCAAAATCTTTTCATAGACTTCAAAAGGGGTCCAAAATACATTAATTATGATATTATTTATATCTACCGGAATTCCAAAAATCTGTTGCACTGGAAATCTGGAAACTAGCAGCAAGCTTGCAGATTTAGATATGATCAAACAATTAAATCGCAGATGTTTTTCTAACCTTTCTGGCATAAGGTTTGAGTTTGACAGCTTCACATGCCTTCAAGAGCAGCTCAAGTATTTCCAACTGAAAGGATGTCAAAAATAAAAATGAATAAGCAAACATATTCCAAGTGAGTATATTACCTCACGCCTCCAATCACATACTTATGTATATAAAATTCAACTCACAGGTAACTGCAAAGAAATCCTACATGGAGTTCTTATTTCGTATATATGCAAGTTGAGAAAAGATAAACGAAAGGTATTATTGAACAGAGCTAAAGTCCTATGCAGATGTTCGAAAATTCTCGGTATGTTAAGGATTGGAATGAATTAACATTATCTTTATTGGTCCATGCAACATGCATTTGGCTTCCTGCTCTTTTTTTTTTTTTGAGAACTTATCGAACAAATCTAAAGCACACAAATGATCGGAAACTAACTACTCCATGGATATTCATGGAAGTAACTTACTTGGGGAAGTACTTTAAAACATTCTTCGTTAGAAAGATTTCATCCAAATATTAATGCATAAAAGTGGAAATTTAGGCATTGCATGATATTCTGCATTACTGCTTATAATATAACTACTAACACGCAGAAATAATATTAGAAGTCCTAAAGCTGTCTTTAGTAGCAGATATCCAATTTTAAAATACAGCAGACTTCTCAACTAAAAGTGGATCATAACTCCAAAAAGATGTTCATCTCTTTTGAACTTAGTTCAGGTAACTATATACAATTTTATTAATATGTTATGTACATAAAATTAAACATAGTGTACCTGGGTGTCCGGATCTTTCAACTTAGATTCGGCCTCTGTAACTACTTGGTGGCATAAATCACAGCTCTGTCCAGAAAGCACCTGAGAAACGGTAACCACTCGTTCACAGAGATCAAACTTTTCGCAAAAGTCTTCAGGTCTTATTTTGTTGATCTCAGAGAAGAAGAGAGGAGCATAATAATCCACAAGTACGACGCACTGCAGCCAAAAAATCAAAGAGATTCACTCACAACCTAGCTATAGAAACCGTTCAGAGTCTCATATTAAGCAATTCAGAATAAAGAACTGACAGCAAAACCGAACAGGCCACCCAAATAATTTATAAATACAAAGGAAGGACGCTTATTGCTACTGACTGTTACACAGAGTTCAGTTTCATCTTGCACATTTTCGCTTATGATTTCGTTCCTTCTCTTATTAACTTACGTACAGTTTGACTTCTTAAAAAATCCATATGGCTTATACTTGCTCATTACAGTATAAGGAACCTCATCTGATTAGTTCTTCTAAAGACCGTGAAAAACAAAACGATTTCGAACAATTTCAGTCAACGTTTAAGGATGCGAGATAGTAGATAAATATCAGACAAAATGAATTTAATTCTCACGTAATCTTTCCTTCATTCCCGTACTTTACTTTATTTTCTCTGGTAAATTTTGATTTCTTAAGAAGTTGGAAGCTTAGACATACTCATTATAATAATGAAGACGACATCCAATCAATTAATTAAGTTTCTTTTTTGATCTCATCAAGGGAACCCCAAATGATCAGTTCTTTTCAAGCTCTGTGAACAAAATAAATTTATCTCAACAAAAATTTACCAAGCATTTAAGGATGTCAGACAGAAAAACACACTAAAATACGAATGCAACATCCATGACTGTACATCGGTAGTTCATTAAACAATACACCATCTGAATTGACTCAGCCTTCTTATGTGCAGTGAAAATCAATCATTAAGGTGAAAGAAATGGCCAATAGATAGACAATTTCAAGTTAGATTATAAGTACCTCCTGCTTGTAAAATGACATCTTCAAACAGGACTCATGAAGATGGTCAATGATCTCTGTTTGGGTCTTATAATTAGCCATGTACTTTAGTGCCTTGGCAGTATATTCTTCACACAATGTGCACAACTGTTCATTTCCTCCGACTTCTTCCGGAGGTTGAACTTGTCTCGGCACCTCTAGGTTATTTATCTGCAGTACTGTTGCAATAAAGCCAATTGTTAACAAATTCTTTTTCAAATTAATGAAGCTACACAAATACACCAAGCAGTTCAAATCATGTACTGTAGGGCATTTAGGTAAAAAGAGTGCATTAGGCTAGCAAGTAAGATTGACATACTCAACAAGAAAGATGCATCGCATATTCATTTAATGAAGCCAAATAAATGGATAATAAAAAGATGCAAAGATTGCTGAACTTGTCAGTAAGAGATCCCTAGTCAAGTAGTTACATATTCATAAAGTTTCAGAAATAGTCTAGAACCATTTGCATGAATTGCAACCTGTTATAAGCAAGAAGCTATAACAAAACACTTGTTCTTTCATATTTATAACCCAACTGCCTATCTTCATATACCAACCAATATCTGACACTCGAAAGGGAGAATATAAGAATCCTAAGAGGCCTTATGGATGCTAATCAATTGAGCACAACATAATATAATTCACATTGGCAGACTTGTAAATGTAGTACGTAATGTTTCGATCTCCTATTTACGTGAACATTTTCAGATATTGGTTTTCATCCTAGCCCCTTCAAAGTTGAAAGGAACATGATACAAATGTTATTCAATTGAAAAGACAGAAAGACTTAAACAAGTATATTAATGGGAAGGGTCAATGGAAGGTTTGGTTCATTTGGTGAGGATGGAAAGAGAATAATGAAGGCAAAGAAGTTTCGATTAGAGAAGGTCGAAGTTGCACTCCAAATAAGAATTTTTGAGGAGTGGCAAATTAGTCGTCTCGAGACTTACAGGATATATATTTATTTTTAGACATTACAAAATGTTTGATATATTTCAAAATATTTTAAGAATACGAATTCAATTGGCCATATGAAATTAAACTTTTTGAGGCTATGTTTCCTCAATCAAACAATTGTCCTTGTGTTTTCTTCCACCACTACCAAAAAGTCATTATCAACATTTTAAACTATGCGGCCAATCCAATTATGTCACATGAAAATAGGATGGAGGAAGTAAATTTATAAACTGCAAGTAGCGGTCTAGCAGAAAATAACAAATATCCATTACATAACTAGTGATGTCGTGGAGAATTAAGGAGGTTCTTGTTAATGGAAGGGCAATTGGACGCTGACCATAGGAGAAATCAAATAAAGCTGTAAATAAGGTTCATAAATTAATCGATTTTTTGGTTGCTCAATTAAAGCAGTACAGCTATCCCACGACTGCATTAAACTAAAAAAAGAGAAAGTACCAGAAATATATTCAGTTTCAGTAATAAGGTGGTTACGCGCTGATAATTCTCTAGCAGTACAGCACCAGCTAGAACCAAGTATGAAAAGACACAGGCAGACCCTAAAATCCATGCTGCCAACGAGAGAACAATCAGTCAGTCTCGATTGAGGAAACAGTAAATCGAAGCAAAAAGAAAGAAATCTACCAATAGACATACTAATAGGACTTGAGGAATGGTAACTGGGAGTATCAAAGGGTTTTCAATTTTCAATAGTGAATTAACAAAGTACTTCTGTCCCGACAAAGTATATCTGACAAGAACTGTAAAACCAATACAAATACACAAATGAAGCTTATGCCTACATAAAGACTTCCTTTCATTAAACAGAGAATTAGATCTCACATTTATTCATCGCGAATAATACATTCCAAATCAGAGAATTAGAGGATCCGAAGAACCTTATGTTGCACAAGCAATCAGAACAGTGATGTCATTGCAATAATTACAGTGTGCTGTCATGATTCGCAATTAATATCATGTTTTTGGAACTTCAAGGAGATAAAATCAGCAGAAGCAAGCAAATCAGAACAAGATTTAATTCTGTTTCGCTTGGCTTATTTTCAGGCTCATCAAATTCCAAGCCGTTCTTACTTTAGGACTAGAATATCAGCCTTAAGCTAATCTCAACTACTCCAGTATCAAACTACTCTAAGCAACAAAATGGATAAATTATAATACTTATTTGGTGATCTCTAATATGCTTAAGATGCCCCGAGACTTAGAAAAGCTAATCTTTTTCCTTTTTCGTTTAACTCTTAGACTAGATTAGAACTGCTCCAGCTAAAAAGAACCCAAATTTGCACATGCGAATCAAATAAAAACAAACTATTCTAAGCACTAAATAGATCAAATTGTAACTATCATTCTCATCTCCTATATGAGATATCGGACCAGCTTGCTTGCACCTTGACTAATCCAATGACCAATTTATCCAGCCTATTTTATAAATTGGGATCTAAAAAGAACCCAATTTTATGAGCATGAATCAGAGAAACACTAAACTACTCTAAGCACAAAAATAAACTATTAATTCTACCATGCTGATAATCTGATATGCTTAATATACCCTTCACCAAAAGAAGTCATCTTTTATCCCCCTTTTAACACAGAGACTAATATGGAAGAATACCATGTTAAAACCCCAATTCTACATATATGAACCAAAGAAAAAATAAAACATAATATATGCCTGGTGAACAATATGATCGGATAATGAAAAATCAATCAAAATCCACAAAAGAAAACCCCATAAAAATACAAAGTCAGCATGAAAGATTTCTTTATACATAGTGAAACTCAGAGGCGGATCCATAATTTACAGTTTATAAGTAGTTAATACTCAAGTTAATATATAATAATAACAATTGGGTTCACAGCCCAAAAATATTGAGACAGATAATAGTAAAGGAAAAGAAAGAAACTTTGACTAAAAAAGAGGGTACAAAGAAGGATGACCAATAGCAGAAGAAAAGGGTGAATTGTAGAGGAGCTCAAGAATGTTCACCTGTAAAGAAGATTTGAGTTTTGGAGTTGTACTGACAAATAGAGAGAATGGCAAGACGAAGCTATTCCTTCAAGCAATGGCTCTTTTTCCTCTTTTATAGGAAGCTGTCCGAATTATTGTTCTTTTGTCTTGTATTAGTTTCCTACTTGGATATGATTTTCCTGCTCCTGCTATCTTTAGGATCACTATACAACCGGCTAGTAAATTAACTTTTTTGTTCGCATTATGGATATAATTTTGCTCGATAAAGTTATAATACTACTGTTTCAAGGAGTCAATAGCAAGGTCAGCATTTGAGTTACAGTTTGATTTTAAATGGATTTTACCGTACATTTCGTTTTCTTTTTTTTCTTTTCTTAAAGTACTCCATAATAAAGATTACTATGCGTAAATTCTCTTTCATGTTGAGGGATAAATTAAAGTTGTTTTTGTTGTCTTTTTCTCTTTTCTAAAATCCAAGCTTGTCTATTGTAGTATTTGTTTTCCTTTAATATCTAGCGGGACCACCCGAGAAGTAATTACTCAATAAGTTTTCCTTAATACCTCTTTCCAAAATTTTCACACGAGTTTTATAATAGGCCAAATAGGTGTACACCCCTTAAACTTGTCTCCAGTTTTCATTTTGAAACCTTAACTAAGCTCATTACCTATTGAACACTTCAACCCAAATCAATGTATGCCTATTAAACACAAAAACTGACATGGCAAGAGAGTTGTATTTCACCCCCTCATACGCGCGTGAATTTAATGGGTTTGAGATCATGTTTTTTTTTTTGTTTAAATCAAAATTGACTTTTTTTTTTTAAAGGCCACCCATAACCACCTGATCCCCGACGAGTAACGAAAACAAAAGAAGAACGGCAATAAATTTTATTGCCGGAATTAATGGAGATCGCTGGAAAAGTCAGAACTCCGGCCAGGTCCAAAGAGGCGACAAACAACAATAATATGTTATCAAGGTTTTAACATTTACACACCAACCACGAAATCAGTCATAGACAGAACACGAACGAATCTCTGATACCACAATGATGGAAGACCAGAAATGGTGATAAATATCGCCGATTTTAATGGTAGACCCCGAAATATTAAATGTCCGGTTACTTCTTTCAGTTCTGCTCTTTTATCAGTTAAAACAACAACGAAACAGAATAATAGAGATGAAGGAGAAAAGGAAATGAGCAATGGCCGATGGTTGCTAGAATCACCGGATTCTTTTTTTGTTTCTTCCCTTTTTTTCTTAACTTGGATTTTTTCTTCTCGAGTTAGCTAAAAGAATGAATTTTCAACCCAAAAAAGAAAGAAAAAAATTGACATAAATTTCTCCCTTCCCCAGATCTGAAAATCCAAAAACGGTACCTGTGTTTTTTTCCTTTTGGCAGATGAAAACGGTAGTCTTCTGGTGGTTGAAGAGCCAAGGAGATTGGGGAAGACGGAGGTGGGTTTCTATGGAAGGGGCTTATGAGATTCCATGGAATGAAAAAAAAAGGGGTGGTTGGGAAGAAGGTGACGGTGGGGGGCGGGTGGGAGGGGGTGTTTAAAATAAATTTTTTTTGTTTTCAAAACTTCTTTTTGACTATTTGGACCCAAATGCCACGTGTCTCCCTATTATTTGTCATTTTGCTAAGTCATTCATGTGTGAATTACACGCACCTTATTGTTTTTACTGGTTATGAGTAAAGTATTCAATAGATCACTTTATATAATATTAAAGTGTTCAATAGGAAAACGCTAAGTTAAAGTATCAAAATGGAAACTGGAGTCAAGTTTAAGGGGCCGTACACATATTTGGCCTTTATAATATATACTCCCTCCGTTTCAATTTAGATGAGGTACTTTGACTCCACACGGAGTTTAAGAAAAAAAAAAAGACTTTTAAAACTTGTGGTCTTAAAAGCTTAAGGGGTAAAAGCTTTGTGGGGCATGACATTTGTGTGGTTATAAAAACTTCTCATTAAAGGTAAAATGGGTAAAATAAAGAGTTTAAAGTTGAATTATTTTCAAATTTAAAAATGTGTCATTTATTTTGAAACAGACTAAAAAGAAAAGTACATCATCTAATTTGAAAATGAGGGAGTAATAAATTAAAAGATTTCAATTTTGAAATCCATTTTGTGGAAGAATTCTATTTAATTACTTTCACCAAAATGTTGTTACTACAATGTTAAAAGTTGTAGTATTTACCATAAATGTTGTAGCTGTTTGCCATAAAATAAGGTCCCTGTCATTACGCTATTTGAAACTTCAGCATTTTCAGTCTCCTTTCCTTTCGATAATTATACCCTACAATGGTTCTTTATTTTAATGATTCATTAGAAACATCTTTGTCAAATGAAAAAAAAAAAAAAATTGTCTCCTACGTAATTATACAGAATATTGAAGGAATATTATACGCAAGTGGGTTATCCAAAAAAATAATCAAATGGATTTGGACGAGAAGTCAGAGGAGCAACCAAGATTTTTAATAAATGATATATTTTAGATTGTCTTTTTTTCTTTTTTTCTTCTTTATAAACCACTTAGATTCCAAGTTCGGATTCCTAGATGGGTTATTTTATACTCCTTCACTTTTACGGATCCACTATTCTAAAAATAGATTTTTACTTTTACTTGTCCACTTTTGCATATCAAGAAAAAATAATTTATTTTTCCTATTTTGCCCTTAGCATTAATTACTTATTCCAAATCAAATTCCAAATTTATTAAGACTAAACACCAATTAATATAAGTATTATAGTAAATTATGCACTTTAATTATTATTTATTAAGGGATATGCAAAGTCAATAGTGGACAAGTAAAAGTGAACGAAGAGCGGGAGTAATTAGCAAAATTGATGTTTAAGGAGGGGGCATAAAAGTCTTATCTCCTAATCCTAGCTGGAGAATGAACAAATTCAAGGATCGTTTGGTTATATTGGGATTAGAATACTAATTCCGGCATAAAATTTGGAACTATATTTATTCTTCGTATAGTTATTGAAATTAGCTAAAATTAGTATAAATTTTATATTAAAATTTTGGTATTATCTATGCCATATAGAATGTGGAATTCTAATTCCAAGATATCTTTGTCCCGAACCAACCGATTCTTGTACGATGTGAGTGCCCATACATGTCTTAGTTAAAGCAAGTGAATGGTTTGAAATTCAATTAATTACTTCACAGAATAACACTTGTATATACTGAACTAGTATTAGTATCCGCGCGATGCGCGGATACAAATCATATAAAATTGTGATGTAGGTTTTTTTGAATCATGTGCAAATAACTGTAAAATATAAACCTCTCAGATAAAAATTATATAAACATTAGATATTAATTAAGAAGCACGATATGAATTTATTTTTTAAATTTCGTAGTGGACAACCTATTCTTTTTCTATCTGTAGCAATCTAACTCCTTGATTTTAGTACTTGTATTTCGTTTCGCTGTCAATATTAAAGAATACTACATGTTACGTTGTGACCTGTCTTGTTTGAACACATTAGATCATATTATTTTAATAATATTCTTACTATCACTTCGTTTTTATCTGAATGTCAAATATGTCTTATTCATCACATCATTTTTACGCAAATTCTTTTTTCTTTTTGTTCTTTACTTATAATATTGTATTATTTAATATTATTACACTATTATATAATATTTTATTAGCTTAACAATTAATTTAATGTCTTGCTTATTATCCTTTTAATAGTTTTTAATAAATATAATTTTTTTATTATTGAAATTTAATATATTTTTATGCATATATCCTCTTATTTAGAATTTTTTAATCATTTAAATCTATCAGCAATATTTTTAAATATAATTTAATTATTTAATTTATTTATTTTTAAATTAATTTAAAGTATAAGTATCCTCACACTACCTCTATTTCTTTTTTTATACATTCTCTTCCCTACTACAAATTTTAATTAGTTTTTATATTAATGTTTTACCTACAAAAAAAATAAAATAACATTTTATTTTAAATTGTAACTTCGAATTAGTCTAAAATAGTAATACATAAGTTATTTGATTATTATGTTCCAAATGTATTGAGTTTTCTTATAATAATATTAGATGCAGTTAAATTTTCTTTCTTTTTTAGTTTTAAAATACAAATTTAATTCTTAATTTTCATTAGTAAAATTAACTATATTAGAAATTTATTATGTATTTTTACAATTTATTTTAATCATAAAAAAATAATTTCTTAATTGTTTGAACACATTATATATAAATATTGTAGTAATATTTTCACTGTCATTTTATTTCTTTACGTAAATTTTCTTTCTTTTTTAGTTTTAAGATACAAATTTAATTTATAATTTTCATTAGTAAAGTTACCTATATTAGAAATTTATTTGTATTTTTATTTTTTATCAATATTTTATTTTTCATAAATAAGACTACAATTTCGTGGTCTTATCCATAGTTTGAGCATTCTCATCATAATTTAAGAACTTTCTAATCACAAATTCAAATAGTCTTTCCCTTTCATTTTTAATAGTAAGTTTTTAATAATTATTTTTTAATTTTGCTATTTTCTTAATCTAATATATAGTCTTATTACGTTTTATGTGATTTTTAATTAACTTGTAACTTTATTTAATATCATTATCAACTACTATGGTTTAATATAATGTAGATAAATATAGAATTTATTTAATCATAAAATAAATATTTATTTTATTTTGAATTATTGCTCGAAAATTTTAAATTATTTAAATCTGTTAATAATATTTTTAAGTATTTTATATTTACTTTATTTTATTTTCTAAACTTATGATTTATAAATTTTCCTCACATTATCTCTAATTTATTTTTATTATTCAATATTTCTAGTTTTTGATTTTACCTATTAGACTTGAGTTACGTGGACTTATCCATATTATGACCTTTCTTATCATAATATAAAAAACATTCTCATCTCAAATTTATTTTAAGTTTTACCCTTTTTTTCTATGGTAAAAATTTTGAATTGTTTGAATTTAATATCTATTTCTACCACACTCATTCTAATATAATATTAATAAAAATTAAAAATTATTTCAATAGTAACTTTGACTTTATTGTTCATATTCCAAAATATGATTTTTCTTATCATAGTTCAAAAAAAAAAAAAAAACCATCTCAAATTAAGATAATTCTTATCATTCTATTTTCTAAATTGGACCGCATTTTCAAAATATTATGTTATGCTTTCAAACTTAAACTAACTGTACTCAATTCAGATATAAAACATAGAAAACTATTTTCTTATTTGTTTGAAAATATTATATCTAAATGTTGTTGTAATATTTACGTATAAAATATTCGTTTGTCCGATTTATCAATATTAATATGACATTATTATTTTTGTTATTAAAATATTTTTTACTGATTATTTAGTTTTTTTCTTACCTTCTAAATAATTTGTATATTTTATGTAAGATCTTATTTTGCTGCTTGAATTTTTTTATTTCTTAAAGTCAATAAGTCTTTAATATCTTAAGTAAATTTTAAAAATATAGATTCTCACACTGATTATTTATTTCTTAAAGTCAGTACTACCCTCTTTTTAATATAGGCAAAATAGCCTCCGAGCCACTTAAACTTGCACCCGTTTGTCAACCCGGTAAATGAACTTATGACTTTCTCATTTAGACACTTCTACTTATTCATTTGCATAATAATAAACCCATTTGACCGTTGACCATGATTATGTGGTAAAGACACAGCTGATGTGGTCAAGGTATATGTTAATCACGCTGATAAAGCGCGTGAATAGACTTACTTTAATTAAAAACGTACAAAATTCAGAAAACAAATACTAAAGGACAAAAAAAAAACAAGATTAAAACAAATCCCCTATGCCTACCCCTTTCTTCCCGATTCCCACCCTCCTCTATTATTTTTCTTTTCCCCCGCCCCTTTTTCTCGTTTTCTGCTTCACCTTCTTAAGATGTTTAGATTTGCAGTGGGTGGGTCTGATGGCAAGGATGCGGTCAAAGTTGCTATATTGAATTACAATTTTAAATCTACCAACCATTTCTAGATTAAAGACTTGTTGTACATCTCTATTTCTCTGTAATTTACGAGGTTAAGAGCTGACTAACATGGGCTTTAATTTCCATTTATGAATTTTCAAGCAGGGGAATATTGATGAAATATCTAGAAGAACCGGTGAGATACTTTTGAAGAAATTAAAAAAAAAATTAGAGATCAGAAAGGAGCTGGTATTTTCGAAGAAGGTGGTGACTAGCATATGATTTTTCTTTTTAGTTGGTGGCGCGGTGTTAATAGCATGATTGTGGTGGTGGTAGTGCGTTGCTGAAATAAAATTATAGAGGACTATTTTTGTTTGTCTATTATGATTGGTTTATTTGAGTGAGATTGGGATAAGACTGGTGGTTTGAGGTGGTGTGGTGGTTCACAGTGGAGCAGAGTTGGTGTTTACTATGAACTAGAAGAGAAAAAAATAAATAGCGAAATGGCCTAAATTAATAAATTAGTTTATAAAAGAGGGACCTGCAAAATACACCTCACAAAGTAATGACCGAAGAAAATTAGTAGGATCACAATTTACAAGTGTCAAAAAACTGTGAATGAGTGAAAGATATGGCAGTCGAAAGTACTAACTTTTGTCCACGTCAGTAGAAATTGGACAGCACGCACGGTCAGATGTGTTTAATAGTACTCAAGTCATTAAGTAATGGTGTTAAAATGGGAGCGACGAAAGTTCATATACCGGCTTGAAAATCTGATGCAAGTTTAGGGGGCTGATATGTTTTTAATATAATATAGATTCTCACACCAAAGTTCCTTTATTTCGGGCAATTCTAGTTATAGAAGGACGGTCCCATCCAATGGGTTAGGTGCTTAGCTCAAGCCTAAAGGTGAAAGTCCAAAGCTTAATAAGGTAAAACAAGTTTAAAAATCTAGATCTAAGTTTACTTGTTCCCAACTCATTGTTCTTTGTAAAATTATTGCAGACTGATTCTGGTAAACAGGATCATACAGAGATAGGATAAAATCAATTGAACCATATATTGTTCAACAAACATAGGTTGCAAATCCAAGTTAACACAATCTATATTAGATAAAACCAGAAGAAAGTCCTTGATCTAATTAATTAATCCACATGGTACACAATACTACAGATCGAGTTAGTAATTAAAGAATCAGCCAACCTACACTAATGGAACAAAATCAACTGAATCATATCATAGCAAACAATAAACATGGGCTGCAAATCAAGCTAACACAAACAAGTTAAACCATAGGAATGTCCCTGACCAAATTTATCCACATGGTACAGACCAAGTCAGTACTAATTCAATCGGCTGATCTGCACAAATGGATAAAATTAACTAAATCATACACTGACCATAGCAAACATAAGTTGCAAACCAAGCTAACACAAATCTAGATTAGGCAAATTACAAGAAAGACCTTGATCTAATTTATCCACATGGTACAAACCGAGTTAGTATTAATTCAGTTCAGCTGATTTGCACCTCAAACTTGCAGTGTGCTGCTTCTTTTTCTTGGAGTGTTGAGTCACAAGATGCGAAATCCGAGCAAAACCAAACTTCTTTCTTTTTGCCGGGAGATGATGCTTATGTCCATTCTCCTTCTCATCCTTCCGACTTAACTGCAGCTCACCAGTGGGTTTCCCGAGCATCTGGGCCAGCGACAATGTATGCTTTCCAGCCTTTTTTCTTCCATTCTCAAACTCTTCAGTCAAAAGCAACTTCTTGTTCAATATTTGCCCTATTGATAGAGTTGGCTTTAGAACTGGTTTGAACTCATCATTGACAAGAGTCAGGCCATTGACATCAACCAGGACAGAATCTTTCCTATGCTGAGATGAGGAATGATTTTTAAACTTGGTCGAGTTCTGTACAGACCGTCTTCTCTGGCCATTTTCAGACCTCCATTTGCGCAGAGCTTCTTCGACCGCTAACTTCCCTTCATTTGCAGCCTCCACTCTGCTCAGTGCTTCTTCTAATGCCTTCTTACTAACTTTAACTTCTTCTGTAGCTTCTTCTACCTTCTTCAAGATTTCTGATTTTGACACATTAGCTTCATCCACTAACATCATTGCATCTACTTCTCTTTGCTTGCTAGCTTCCTGTGCATCTTGTGCTTTGGACAGTAGAGACGAGTACTCCTCAAAGGTAAGAGTTACACCGTCCTCAGGCCTTAGTTGCATCTCACTGTTTGATATAGCCTTGATTTCAGCAAGGGCAACAGCTTCAGCAGCTCTAGCTGCTGCTTTCATCTTCTTGGCTGCAACCAACCTGATCTCCGCTGTTTTGATCCTTGTCGTTGTCTGTTCAATCTTAGACAAAGCCCTCAAGACTTCTGATTTTGCAGCTTCTCCCACTTTCTTAAACTGCTCGGTCTCAGCAGTCAGTCTCTGAAGCTCCCTTGTCAAATCCACAGGATCACAAGAACTAACTTCACCATCTTTCACCAACTTTAGTTTTTCTTTTGTTTTATTTAACTCTTCTTCAAGAGATGAGATTTTCGAGGAATTTGAAGATAGCCGTTGGCGGGTCTTCTCAAGCAAGATTCTCTCTTTTTCAATTTTTTTGTTATATGATACAACATTGGTTCGAATATCAGCAAGATCACTAGTTGTCCTGGTCAAGTTTAGTTTAGCCTGTTTTAATTCCAATAAGATAAAACCTGGAGCTGAAGAGGGACACAGATCCAAACCACCAGTTGTGTCCTGATTATTGCTCACAATATTCATTTCATGGTTTTCCTTCTCTGCCACTTCACCAGCAAGATGTACATTCTTAGCTTCGGCATCAGCAGTTAGTGTAGCAGTGACCTCGGATGCCTCATTCTGCAACTTTGATTTCAGCTCTTCAATCATTACTTTAGTGCTTCCCAATTCTTTTAATACCTCAAGAGTTTCCTTCTCTTTCACAATCAGATCTTTTTCCAACTGTGCAGCCTGTTCCTCCACTTTTGCAATGTCAACCTTCTCTTCAGCACCCTACATCCACCAGCCAAATAAAATCAATAATTGAACATATAGCATAGAAGAAGCAAGTTAGGTACACTATTTTAGGATTTTGATTGGGAATATTGGAACTATAAAAATTCATTTAATGGTCCACGAATACTGCAAGGACCACCATTAATACAGTTAGGACTAAGATGTTGACATTTGAAGAATTTGCTTCTTAGAATTTAGTCAAGAAATTGCAACATACAATTATGCTATTGTAGCACTTCCACAAGTATATGCTAAGGTTATTTCTAAGTGGCATTACCTAATGACATTCTTCTGAATCATCCCAAACCTAAAGCAGAAGGCTACACACCTCTAATGGCTTTTCGAAAACAAAAGCAACCAAACACTTGAAACCCCTGGACTAGGGAAACTGTCATAAATACAAGGGAGATGCAAACGCTCAAGGAAGCAACTCCCATAAAGCTGGACATCTCCTCGCAAAGATAATATCTTTTCCTGGTGGGAAATCAATTGAGCCCCAATCTGTTCTGTTTCCATGCAATTAACAATGTAATAGTAGTTAATAGCAGATTACCTTGATACAACGGGTTAAAGCACACTGATAGTGCAAAAACTTTTTGATTGTCAGTGTATTTAAGTTAAATCCACATACACACAAACACAAAGTTAGCACCCACTGCGGCAAAGGAGTAGGAGTGTCACATACAACTTACAAGATTCACGAAATTATGCAAACATTGGTTGTGCAAGAACTTCAGAAATGTTTTCCCATAAGACTAAATTACAGTATTGCCCAAATAGTCTACTTTTTCCGTTAAACAATAAGTACTCCATATTGTTTCTTGGTAGAAGGTAGACGTACCCAAAAAGATTCACTTTTTTCTCTAATGTCTAAGGTAAAATAATCACAAATTTAAGCATAAAAACTCTGCATTGTGGATACGAAAATGGACAGAGGAAACAAAAAGAAGAGACCTCAAATGACTTGTGAAGAATGGGTTTCCAAAACCCAATTCCACCAAATCGAGTAGCAGCCTCTTTCACAGACTCAAATGGAGCAGAAGTGTCAATTTCTGCCCTAACAACACAACCCTTCTCCTCCATTTCAGTACAAGAACTGAACAAATTCACAGCAGCATTGGCACTAGAGATTTCAGAAGCATCCATTATAAAGTAAAAACAAGAAGAAAATAATGACAGAGAGTAGTACAAGGAAAAAGAGAGACAACAATGGAAGGGAAAGGAGGAAGGGTGAAGTTATCAAAAAAAGAGTGTAACAAAGTACTGAAAACTGAACAGTGATAGCAGTGTAACGTTGGACTATGTTGGATCAAATAACGACAACAACGTCTAGATTCTGTAAAAGACCACACCCCTTTGTTGTGGTAAAATTTACTTGTAAAACGGAGTCGTTCATACTTGAGAGGGAACCTATTTCAATTTTTGTCTCTCTTTACTTTAATTAGATAAAAGACCTTTTTGTTATAAAATAAAAATCGTAAAGTAAATAAATCGAAGACAAGTATAGAGAAAGATTGATATATCATTCAACTTCAAATTCATATACATAATGAACCGAAATCTCCTCTATTTATAGAAGAAAGGAAGCTGTTGTATAAGTTGCTACTTCAAGCTGTTGTGTAAGTTGCTACTGCAAGCTGTTGTGTAAGCTGCTACTGTAAGCTGCTGTGCTAGCTGCTTGCAAGCTGTCTGCATGAGCTGCTTGCAACCTGACTGTTTAATAAGAAGTTGCTGCAAATCATTTCATTGAGTTGCTTGCAACCTGCCTGCATCAGCTGCTTGTAGATAAACTTCAATAGAGTACCAAACGGATAATATTCTTCAGGAAGCTTATCTATAGCGGAGTAATAATGGACATCCATAATATAATTATTTTCAAAACACTCCCCCTTGGGTGTTCATTAAAAGATATTGTGCCTCATTAAAACCTTACTAGGAAAAACCCAGTGTAAAAAAACCTAGTGAAGGAAAAAAGAGTTCGCATATTTAGTAATATGCATTTTTAGCTGCCTCATTAAAAACCTTACAAGAAAAATCCCATGGGAAAAATCTTAGTAATGAAAAAAGAGTAGAGCGCGTATTTCACTCCTCTGATGAAAACCTTGTTTCAAATATTTGAGTCTCCGCATTCCAATCTTGTATACCATCTTCTCATAAGTTGAAGTTGGCAAAGATTTAGTGAAAAAATCTGTTGGATTGTCACTTGAACGGATTTGTTGCACATCAATGTCACCATTTTTCTAAACATCATGTGTGTAGAATAATTTTGGTGAAATGTGCTTCGTTTTATCTCCTTTTATAAATTCTCCCTTTAATTGGGCTATGCATGCATCATTGTCTTCGTATAAAATTGTGGGTCTTCTATCACATTCCAAACCATATTTTCTCGAATGAAATGAATCACTGATCTCAACTGTATGCATTCCCTACTTGCTCCACATGTAAACACGTAGCCGGTTTGGGATCAAGCTTTATAGGGATCAAATATATAACCTGCATTTGCATAACCAACAAGATCTGCACTACCTTTATTTGCATAAAACAAACTCATATCAAGAGTTCCCTTTAAATATCGCAATATATGCTTAATCCAATTCCAATGTCTCAGTGTAGGAGAAGAGCTATATCTTGCTAGTAAATTAACATAAAATGCTATGTCAGGCCTTGTAGCATTAGCAAGATACATAAGTGCACCAATTGCACTGAGATAAGGTATTTCAGGACCAATGAGTTCTTCATCCTCTTCTGGAGGTCGAAACAGATCCTTATTCACTTCAAGTGATCGAACAACCACTGGTGTACTCAATGAATGCGCTTTGTCCATGTAAAAGTGTTTTAAGACCCTTTCTGTATAGGCAGATTGATGGATGAAGATTTCGTCGGCTAAATTTTCAATTTGCAGATCAAGACAATATTTTGTCTTTCCAAGATCTTTCATCTCAAATTCTTTCTTAAGGTATTCAATTGCCTTTTGGAGTTCTTCTGGAATTCCAACAAGATTTATGTCATCAATATAAACAGTAAGTATAACAAATTCTGATGACATTTTCTTTATAAAAATACATGGACAAATAACATCTTTTATGTAACCTTCTTTCAGCAAATATTCACTGAGGTGATTATACCATATACGCTCAGATTGCTTTAAATCGTACAAAATTTTTTGTAATTTGATCGAGTACATTTCTCGATAATTTGAATTATATGCTTCAAGCATTTTAAATCCTTCAGGGATCTTCATATAAATTTGATCAAATGAGTCATATAGGTTATGGCATGCATTTAAATGGCATGACATTTTCAGGTGTCTGGACTACAGGTCTGATCCTCACAATCTTTTATAATATTGTGCACTATATTGTATTAAATATATCGTTGACGATTATTTTGTATCGGCTCCTAAGCGACATAACTTGTTGAGATTTCATCACTTTTTTTATTTTCAGGTACCTGGACTTCTTCTGGAGTTTCATAAAATGTTATGTCGTGGGCTCTTCTAGAGCTCATTTCCTCCTCATTATGATCATTTTGATCATTTGCTCCTATCATTTTTCAAGGATTGTTACCTTTGGAACCGATCGGTTTACTACGCTTCATGCGTGCAGTAAACTTTATCCTTTCGAGACTTTAATTTTAATAGGAGTATTTGCAACTGGAATATGATATTTAATTTTAGATCAACAAATGCTTCTAGCATTTGACTTGAATTATCTTCTGAGTGAGGATCATATTAATGATAATTCGATTCATATAGCATATTCTCCAGCTGCTTATTCCATCCCTCAAATGTTAGAAAAACTAACATATATCCTCAATCTTCTTTGGGGAACCTATCTTTGTGCATTGTGGTAGAGTAATTAATCATATACCACACATCAACAATTATTAGATAGTAAAAATATTTGGATTCTGATCCAGAACCAATTGTGAGGGGAGGACTTATCATATCTTGTTGGTCTGATGCATATAAGTGTTGTTGTATGCAATTTAAAAAATCTTAGACCGACACATAGAGTTTTATTCTCATAAGCAATAGTTTAGCTATTAATAGGAGATATTCAATGCTAAATCAGCTTGAATATAAACCAGCATTATCAGGATGAACTGTCTTGATTTCATAATCTGAAAGTTATGCTATTAATTAAGAAAAGCAATTTCAAATGCCAAATTACAGGTTGACAATAAACACACATGTAACCATCTCATATATGCATCTATAAGTGGTTCACATGATAGGTGAATATGCCTATATTCACCTTTTATATATTCTAGAATTCAGGGGTCTTAGTCCCAACTTTAGTTGGTATAATCAATTTATTATGAGAACAAGCAACACAAGAGAATTCTTGAAGAATCTTCTAGTTCTTTAGCATATGCTTATGTGAATTCTCAAATAGCTCATTTAAAAATGACAAATAAAAACTTCAAGTTTATCATGGTATGTGTTATCTCTTAGTAAATTTTTGATTTACTATGGCACAAACTTTTGTATTAGTAAACTTCTGATGTACTGTGGTTACTTTTGTATCAGTAAATTTTTGATTTACTGTAGCTGCTTTTGTATTAATAAACTTCTGGTTTACTGTGATACATGATGTAGTACAAATTGAAGAATAAAACAGGTAACTTCTCACATACATATTATTTTATCCCCTATGATTGTGGAAACATGAAGATTTTCAGTCTTCCAATCATTTGTAGTCTCAGTGTGATAGCCATTTGTATTAGTAAACTTCTGGTTTATTACAACATATGTTTTGACCACAATCATATAATATGAATGATAAATTTGCATATAAGCTCTTCGGAAGCCTTCAATTTATTGTCCGCAATTAAATATTTATCGGACACTACTGGTGTCATGTGTCTTCAAGACAAACAACTATCTCTTCAGGAGTTGATACATTTTGTACTATCAAATATTGCTCAGACACTTCTGGTATCATGAGATAAAATTATAATCAAATAAAAAAATATAAAATAATTATTTAAGCACAAGAAAACACCTCTTCATATTAAAAAAAAACTATTAAAGTAAAGGGGCGATTTGGCGATCAGGAGAAGAAAATATCGCACTGCCTCGCGAGCTCTTCAATGGCCTCGCCGGCCGGTGACCGGCCTCCTCCAATGACTGGTCAGCCTTCCCAAGCATCCCCCACCACCCCTAACAACAATACATCAACTTCTAAGCCCATGGATTATGCTGGAGCGCTTAAACCTGCTATGATCAATAGTGCTGCGCAAAACAATGCTGGTGTTACGTCGACTGTGGATCCTATTCAACCTAGATGAGCTACTTTTCTTCAAGGACAGCCATTGGTAAGGTTTACTGAAGCAGAAGTGGAGCGCATGAACATTATTGAAGGTTTGCAATTTGCCGTGGTGTGTAAGTTTTCATATGGTTGGCCAGAATTACAAGAACTACATAGAATAATTCCAATGCAGTGTGAAATTAAAGGCGAGTGCAACATTGGTTATCTTCGTGATAGGCACATTTTGATACGATTGACATTATGGCAGGACTATATCGATTTTACATCAAAAAGTATCTATTATGTCAAGGATAAGGCTGGACAAGAATACCAATTGAGAACCTTGATTTATGATATAAAATTCAAAGCCGGAGAAGAAACATCGAAGGTGATGGCATGGATTTCTTTTCCAAATTTAATGCCAACTTTTTTTTTTGTAAAAGAATGTCTATTCTCGTTAGCTTCTACTGTTGGAAAGCCACTTCATCTTGATATGGCTACTATTAACAAAACGAGGCCAAGTTGTGCAAGAGTGAAAGTGTTGGTGGATTTACTAGTCGACTTACCTAAGAAGGTACGTATGGATATCGAGAATGAAGTGACAAAAGAGGTGAGAACTGAGTGGGTGACGATTAGATATGACTATCTGCCAAAGTACTAAAAATAGTGTAAATTACAAGGGCATGACATGATTGAATGTTGGAGAATTCATCCGGAGTTAATGGAGAACAAAACTGTCGATCAACAGGCTTCTAATAAAGCTGTGGTACAAGGGAATATAGAAAAGGAAAAACAAACTGCTCCTTTGATGATACTTAGTAGTGGTAAAGTGGTTGGTAATGTAGGACCTCAATGGAAGGAAGTTAGAGACAATAGAGGTCAAAATAAAGGTAAACAAATTGAAGGCAATGGTGCAACTGGGAAAGAAATTGTTGCTGTGGAAAATGCAGCATCAAAACAAATTCAAACGACCAATAAATTTGCTGTTTTGGAAGTGTAGGATGGTGAGGTTAATGATGCAAATCAACTAGCTTTAGTGGAGGCAAATGCAGCTCAAAAAGTCCAGTACATGTACCAAAAGAAGCTGGGATAGTAACTCCAGTTGTTACTAAAGGAACTGACGCACATGTGGATAAGCAACTAGCTCTTATGACTGCCAGTATTGTTCAAAAAAGTCCACAACCTACTCCTAAGGACACTAGAAGTTTGAATCCTGCAGCACCTAGCTTTACTCCTACTCCAAATGATAATAATGAAGCAAATGAGACTAATATTACAAAGTAAGGCAATATTGAGGTGGATAAGGGACAAAACACCGTTAAGGAAATCATAACTCAATGGGTTAATCAAGCATTTTCTGCAAACAATGTAACAGTGAATCAATACTGCCAAGAAGTACCCTCACAATCATTAGATACAGATGCACTTGCTGAACAGGAAGTTTTGACAAAGAAAATTAATTTCACAGGGGGGAGATTATGGTGTGATCAAGAGGAGGATGACTCAGATGAAGGTGACTTATCAGAAGGATATGAAGAGGAAGAAAATACTGCTTTGGAAGCTGAAGATGAGCCACAAGGAGAAGAAATAAGTGTTAATGGAAAAACTAGCAAAGAAGATATACAGACCATCCAAAAGGAAACAAATAGAACTGATGCTAAGGCTGGGGTTGAAGGTTCAAATACAAAACTACAGCAAACTACTAATGGTTCAAATGCAGCTTCTGAAGAACCAATTGATCCTGGTGATTCAGGTGGAGGTGAGCAGCAGAATAAGATGAGTCATGATGCAATACAGGATAGGATGGAATTGATGCAGAAGCCAAACCACACTACAGTTGCTAAGAAGACTGAACAGAAGAACAATGATAATACAGAAAAATATGTGGTTCCTAAACCTGTTAAAACACAGATTGTAGCACCTCAACAACAAAAGGTTTTGGAAGAGAATACTGGAGAAAAAGGGAAAGACTTGGATGCAGAATCAACATACCAGAACTTCAAAAATGTGGCTAGACAAGGAGACTTATCTCCTAGATAAATTGAAAAAGGAAGATCAGCTGGTAGAGGTAGAAAGAAGCAAGGAAAGGATAATATTGTGCAGCCAGCAGGTGTTCAAACAAGAAGGACTATTTCTAAATCCATTAACTAGATATGCATACTTTAATATGGAATATTAGATTAGTTAATACACAAAGAGCCTTTGAAAGGCTCATCACAATGCACAGGAAATATCAAGAAAACTGGATAAATATAGGAGGCAGATTGGGTTTGAGCAAGCATTTGTGAACACTTCTAATAAGATCTAGGCTTTCATTGATGGCAAATATGATGTAAATGTGGAGATTAATACTGTGCAACAGTTAACTTTGAAGCTATTTGATACAGAGGAGCAGAAGGAATTCATGCTAACACTAATCTATGCTAAGTGTGATCATATTGAGAGAATTGAGTTGTGAGACTTATTGTACTATCTAGCTAGTGACATGACTATACCATGGATGGTAGGGGGGATTTCAATGTTATATAGGATGAGGAGGAGAAGTTTGAAGGCCTTCTTGTCTCGTTGAATAAAGTAGATGACTTAGGCATTGTATGAATACCTATAACTTGACAGATTTGGGGTTCAAAGGAAGTATTTACACTTGGTGGAGTGGAAGAGCTGAACAAGATTGTATTTTCAAGAGGTTGGATAGATGTTTTGCAAATATGGAGATGCAACAACTATGGACAGGAGTGGAAGTTGAACACCTATCAAAAATTGGATCTGATCACTGTCCATTGCTAATCACATGTAATCCAGATGCTGTCCAGATTAAAAAGAGTTTCATATTTCTATCCTTTTGGATAAAGCATGAATCCTTAAAATCAGTGGTAAGGGAGAATTGGCAAGAAGATTTTTATCCTAATCCTTTTATCCTATTCAATCACAAGCTTAAAAAATTGAAGAAGGCTTTGTCAACATGGAGTAGGGCAACATATGGTGATATATTCCAAAAGATTTCAATTCTAGAGGAGGTGGTAAAAGTCCATGAAGCACAATTTGAGCTCAGGCCTACTTTGCAAAATAGGGAAAGATTGCAGAAAGTGCAGGCATAATTGTTTAGGTACTTAGCAGTGGAGGAGCAGTTTTTGAAGCAGAAATCTGGCATAACTTGGTTTAATGAAGGTGACAGAAATATCAAATTTTTCCATGCACATGTCAATGGGAAAAGGAAGCGATTATAATTGAAAATAATACAAGATAGTGAAGGAAACTGGATTGACGATGCTACTGGAATGGCAGAGGAAGCAGTTACTTTTTTCAAAAACAATTCCATGAAGATAAGGTACCTACTGATTTTGGAATAATTAATCATGTACCTTGCATGATCAATACAGAGCAGAACTAGGAACTAATTAAGGAACCTATAGAGGAAGAAGTAAAGCATGCAGTATTTGGACTCAATGCTGATAGTACTGGAGGTCCGGATGGGTTCAATGGCCAATTTTTTCATACATGCTGGGATATAGTTGGAACTGATGTGGTTGAAATGGTGAAGGCCTTCTTTTCTGGACAGGAACTACCTAGGTTCATACTAACCTAGTGTTGTTACCTAAGAAGAGGGACATTAAAACCTTTTCAGATATGCGACCAATAAGTCTTAGTAACTTTATAAACAAGGTTTTCTCTCGAGTAATTCATGAAAGGTTGGTTAGTTTGCTTCCCAATATCATCTCAGATGAACAAGCAGGATTTATCAAAGGTCAAAGTATTGTAGAAAATGTCCTGCTTATGCAGGAGATAGTCACAGACATTAGGTTGAGAACCAAGGCAGGTCCCAATGTAATTATCAAGCTGGACATGATGAAAGCATATGATCGACTATCGTGGATATTCTTAACGAAAGTTATGAGAAGAATGGGCTTTAATGAGAGGTTTATTGGTTTAGTTTTTGGGACTATATCCAATAACTGGTATTCTGTTCTTTTGAATGGACAGCCTTATGGTTTTTTCAAATCGACAAGGGGAGTTAAGCAGGGTGATCCATTATCACCTGCCTTGTTCATCATTGCAGCAGAGGCTTTGTCGAGAGAATTGAACTCACTTCATCAAAATTTATACTTATGTGATTTTGGTTTACCAAAATGGAGTCCTAAGATCAATCATTTGTCGTATGCAGATGATACGATTATTTTTTTCTCCTCTGATGAAACTTCATTACGCTTAATAATGGAAGTTCTGGCAGCATATGAGGCAGCTTCTGGTCAGCTCATTAACAAATCAAAATCAGCTATATATTTACATCATCTCACTGATGAATCAGTGATAAGGAAGGTCGAGTGCATAACTGGAATATGTAGACAAGATTTTCTTTTCACTTATTTAGGATGCTCCATTTTCTATGCAAGAAGAAAACTTGAATATTATCAAGGATTAATCAATAAAATCCTAGATAAAATTCAGTCGTGGAAAGGAAAACTTTTATCGATAGGGGGTCGAGCAGTACTTATCTCTCATGTCCTACAGAGTATGCCCATACACTTACTATCTGCTATTAATGCTCCAGCTTTTGTAATTAGCAGAATACATAAACTGTTGACAAGAGTTTTTTGGAGCAATTCTGTTGATGGAAGGAGTAGACATTGGGCATCATGGGATAATCTATGCTTACCATGTGATGAAGGAGGAATAGGTTTTAGATCATTACACGATGTGTCTAAAGCTTTATTTTGCAAACTTAGGTGGAATTTTAGAACAAATACTTCATTGTGGAGTTCCTTTATGAGTAAAAAATACTATAAAAAGTTGAATGCTATCGTTGTTCCTTGAAGAAATGGATCACATGTGTGGAGGAAAATGCTCGAGTGTAGGGACAGTGTAGAGCATCAAATAGCATGGCAACTGAAAATAGGTTCATCACTATTTTGGTTCGACAATTGGACAGGTCTAGGTGCTCTATACTTTGTCACTCCACCTGATTTTTTCTGTGATGAGTCCATACAAAATGTGTATGAGGTGGTGCAGGGAAATAGATGGAATACAGTGCTGCTTAACCAATTATTACCAGCAGATTTAGCTGAGTATATCCAGTAGCAATTGAAGCCAATTCAAGATGGAATGCTGGACAAACCTGTGTGGAAACTAGAACCAAGAGGTGAGTTTAGTGCTAAGTCAGCTTGGGATTATGCGAGGAGAAGAAGAGATCCAAGTAATACATATATGAATATATGGATAAAGGGGCTGCCATTCAAAGTTTCATTCTTCATGTGGAAGGTTTGGAAAAACAAGTTGCCATTGGATGATTTCTTCAAAAGGTTGGGCTATTTAATGGCTTCCAAATGTTGGTGTTGTGTGCTGCCACAAGAAGAGACGATGACACACTTGTTCTTCACTTCGCATGCTGCCAGAAAGGTGTGGAATTACTTTCTAACAGTTGCAGGTATTAATGTGGATAGATTGACTTTCCATCAAGCGACTGTAAGATGCTGGACTTTGCAGACAGTTCCAAGGTTGAAACCAATCATTCAAGCTGTACCATCAATCGTAGTGTGGGAATTATGGAAAAGGAGAAATGGCTATAAGTATGGGAATCCTGCTTCTATCAATAGAGTTATATATCAGATTTAAATAATGGTTCAATCATTGGTGAAATTTAGGAAGCCAAGCCTACAGAATATCCCACACAAATGGTCAGACTTAATAACCATGATGGAGCAGTATACACCTAAGTTGAAATATACTAAGGTTCTATGGGAACTTCCTGAGCAGGGTTGGATAAAAGTAAATACAGATGGTGTATCTAGGGAAAATCTAGAAAGAAGCTCAATTGGTTATGTGTTGGGAAATGAGGAAGGAAATGTAGTCTATGCTTGTGGAAAAGAAATCCAAGAAGGAACAAACACAGAAGCTGAGGTGAAGGCTATTTTGGAAGCTTTGACGTTCTGTGTGAACAATGATTATATACTGATTGATCTTCACACAGACTCGATGTTGGTAAAAAAATGTGATTCAAGGGGTGTAGGCTATACCGTGGACAGTTGCTGCAGAAGTGGAAGGGATAAAGGAATTAATGGGCAGATGTAATTTGCAGATTTTACACACACTCAGAGAGGGTAATCAACTAGCAGACCACATTGCAAATTATGCTATTGACACAGGTCCTTTGGAGTGTCATAGTTTTTGGAGCTTGATGTCAAGGGGAGGAAGATTGTGAATAGTGATAAGCTACAATATCCATACATAAGAGTGAAGGTTGCAAGAGATTAGTAAATGGGGAGAAAATGAGTAACATGAGCAGGAACAAGGTGTTAGCAGGGGCATACACAGCTGATCATCATGCTCAAATCCATGAGGAGGAGAGCATGATGAGTTTATTTTTCACTAATATTTTTTTCTGTTTTGCAGGTGAAGGTGATATGTCTTGGCTCTATTTTTAATGGAATCTCAGTTGGTGGTAATCCAACGAGAGAAAATTAAGAATAGGCAAAGGTATTTTTTCAAGCAGCAATACACTACTGCCTACAGCTGATGTAAGAGATTCCTTATGGTATGAATCAAGATATACTGAGGTGTTACTACAAAATGATCAACTGCATCCTAATACCTCAAAGACAAAGGAAGATAGTTGCACAAGGATGGATACATGTCAGCAATGGAAAGCACAAAAAATACCAGAAAAAATGGAAAGATTCAGATATGAGCACATCAAAAGCATAGCTTATTTGAGGAGACATATGTGTGGGAATGTTGTTCAATGGATCAGTAAACAGCTGAACAAAGCTATCTACAAGGAGTAAGGATGTAATGAAGAGCAAGGGACAAGAGAGATCATTGGAGCTGCATATTCAAATCCTTAGGGAGGGGGATATGCTGAGCTCATTTTTTACTAACTCTTTTTTCTGTTTTGCAGGAAAAGCTACTGTTTTCATGCCTTTTCATATTATACGAATTCAGTGGGTGGTATTAGTACCTAGTGCTCATTCCCTTGAAGGAGTTAATATAATAAGCACAAGCATGAAGTCAAAGAGACCACACAGTTGGTCAGTGTTCAGTAAAGGAAGCAGCACACTTGGGAGACAAATGTTTCCAATTCAAATAGAGAGCAATGCTACAGAAAATAAAGGCAATATTCATCATGGCATATACAAGAGCAATGCACCAGATTGGGAATATAGGAATAGGCTGCCTAGAAATATGCAGCAGTGGTATTTTGATCCACACGCATGTACTTACAAAAGGAACAACTACACACATGATTGCAGATGGTGCAAAGATGCATGAAATATTATTGTAATTATGCCCATCCTTTGGCCCAGCTTCCAAGTGGTGGTATTAGTACTTCGTACTCATTCCACTGGAGGGCAAGCTGGGGAAGGCACAAGCATGATAATGAAGGTCACAAGAGCTGGAAATAGTCATAAAGAGTCCAGTTATTCATTATCGAGGCAGCATTTTCCAACTGGATTTTTGGAGGCTATGCATTATGATACATCAAGAAGCTTATCTCATATAACTAGTAAGATATACAAGGAACACAACAGAGCAGGAAAATCACAGTTTCACTCATGGATCACTCTTGAATTATGGACGAGAAAAGGCAATGTCAGCACAGAAGTTTGGCATTGGACAATATGCACAGCAGGAGCAGATAGCCATATTTGGAATCTTGAAGATGCAAAGATCAATGAATGCAGATCATGTAATCAGCCAACATATGCAAATACAAAGGAAATCATCACATTTGAAAACCACAACAGAACAGGCAACAATGGAGAACAAATGCGTGACAATGCAGTACATGGCTATGTTTGTAATAGGCTAGCTTTTATACATATTTTAGACCTTATTTTTCATATTCTTATTAAATCATATTGTAATATCAATTTTGGGCCTCACAAGCTCAAAGTTGATAATAGGATCTATGTAGTGCACATATATTATCGTCTTACTTATCGTAAGACACCATGCTACTTTGTTTTATTTTATTATATATATAAAAACTAGCCCTAGGCATACTGCCTAATGGATTTACTAAAAAAAAAATACCTCTTCATAATATTTTCCTACTCCAGGAGGAAATTTCAATTGTATTACTTCTTCAGGAGTAAATTTAAAATACGAAATATTGAGTATATATTTTCTCAATCATATTAACTCTTCTATAGGTGAATTGTAATATATTTACATCAAGAGCGTGTTCATATTTACGACTTTATTAATATTATCACATTCACTTCAGGGAATGGATTAATATTTATCAAAAATTCTCATCCTTCAGGAAATCGAACATAATTATCTGAACGCGCATTAATCACATCAAATTGTGATGCTCCAACCTCTTTTAAAATATTTACTACTTCAGGAGCAAATCGAGGCGTGCATGTAATATATAGAATATTTCTCTAGCTTATCTTTAATTGTAACCATAGAAAGCCTATATTATCACTTATGGTGGTCATAGGCATATACCACTTCTGGTGGTTAACAAAATTTAGTTACAATGAGATATACGAAATATAATCACTTCTGGTGATTATATTTTTTGCAAACTCTACTGGAGTTTAAGTGGACCTTTTATTGTTATCCACATGACAATTCAACTACGCTTCATTATACAAGTGATGATATAATATTAAGGCACATGGCTGTCAAAGCATAAATGAAACCTGAAAAATTAATTAGAGAAGTAAACAGTAATCTAAATGGATAATATTCTTCAGGAAGATTATCTATAACGGAGTAATAAATGGACATCCATAATATAATTATTTTCATAACAATTTTTTCTTTTAGATAGGATGAGTAAATTTTATCAAAGACAAGAAAAAATTAGTTGATTTTTTTCTTATCGGTCTAAAGTTTGGTAGACAGACTGATGGAATATAATATATACCTAATAAAATAGTCAAGTTGTGTGCATGCTGATTAAGATAGGGATGCTATAAAAAGGTGTGTTTAGAATAAAATAGAGGGAAATGTGAAGGGGGGAAAACATCATGATAGTAATTCCAACTTCTCACTTAATAATAAGTAGTGTTTCAAAATTTTTAGTTGAAACTTCACTATTATGGTTAGCAAACTATTTGAGACTGTTAAGGGTAAGGCCACAAATGTCACGGTGTAAGCTTTGACATTATAATATGGAGAAAGTTTTAAAGAATTATCTAAATAACCGTTGGACTCGAATATGTTATTCCCAACCAAATCTCAATTCAAATATGTTCTAACCATCTTAATCCAGTGTTTATTCTATTTTTTTTTTTTTTGGTTGTTGTTGTATTGTTGGGGAAAAGTACCTTGGGTATGTTATGAGAGTTACTCCTTTTCTAATAAACTTTTTTTGTAGAGGTGCTTTTAACCAACTCTCATGTTGATTTCACTGACGAAGTACGTTGATTCACTTTGATTATGATATGTTAATGGTATAATTATCATGACAAGGAAAAAGAAGAAAACGACTTTTTTTTTTGACAGAAGAAAAAACGTCAGTAGGAGAGAAAGAAAAAGGGCCTTGGTTTCCTGGAAATAATTATTTGTGACCCACAAACGCACTAGCAGCTAACCGTTGGTAAATTAAATACTAACATTAGCGCCATTTTCAAATAAATTTGACAAAAATTTCTATTTTTATATTTTTTAAAATTTGACAAAGATTCATAGTCAGTGCAGAATGAGTAGGAATATTATAATAAATTAGTTTGGTGAGAGTTTGATAATTATGTAGCTTTTGATGATATAATTGAGGTTTAATAAATAAATACAAAATCGATAAAGAATCTTTTCAAAAATTGCTATTGATATGTGACTCACCGAAACTAAAAATAAAAGATTCTACTATATTCTCTAATTTGGTTATTTAATTGATTTGACAATCTGTATAAGCTCATTTTATATACAAATTCCCCTAGATCTTGTATCGACCTAAACATTTCTTTACTCTCTCTCAGCTTAAGCTCATTGAAAAAATCCCATATAAACAACAAACCACCCAATTCAATTTGAAAACCAGCCACAACTTTTAAATAGTATAACCATAATATATGTCCATATACTCGCATGATTTATGAAAGGGAATTTCTCGTTCCTATACACTATTTAAAATATTATTAGAAAAAATATCCATATTTTTTAATTTACCCGACCTAAACACGGTTTAACTACAAAATATATACATTTGTTTAAACTAGAATCCTTTATGCGATAGTCTTCCTTATTTAGACGCGGGATTTTGGGATCGCTTAGAGATTTTATTGACGCAATCAACGCACCATAATCAAGGCAACATATTTGTAGAATCATTCTATTACACAGATTTTCACCAGTTATTATCGCACCATAATCAAGGTAACATATCTGCAGTATCCTTCTATTCTCTGATTTTCTCTGGTTTTCCATAAACAAAGGTTTTGAACAAAATAATTATAAACAATTAGCTACAATTGAATTGAATTTCGCGACATAATATCAAAATTAGCAATTATGCTTCAGCTCAATAGTCGATGGGATAGCGCTGGGAGATATAAAGATTTTGATATTGACGGAATTATAGTCAATGACGATTCAAATTATAGTCAATTGAATTCCGCAATTGCAGAGCATCTAATGATAGATACCTCCGCAAAAATCATCGAAATCAAATACATTGTCAATGAACGTTGTCCTCAAATGGAAATTCGGAGGTATATGGGAGTTCGAGTGTATATGGAGATGAAAAAGGAAAATAAAAACTTAGGAATGTACAGTGCGTGATTTCAATTTGGAATGCAGTATGTCGAATGCGAGCACAATTGCATGTTTGCTCTATTTTCCAGTACTGATATTTTTTTAATTTCAAGTGTTTTACAATTTTATTATAAATTATCTACAATATTACTACATAACAAATGTAGTTCAACTATTATGTCTCTACAAGTATTCTGTCAAATACTGAACACATGAATATACAGAGGTCTGAATTGCTATAGTTTTAATTGAGTGCAAGTTCTTCTGATTATCGTAATACTAACGTGGTACAATTGTGGAATATGAAAGTATCATCATAATAGAACATGCGCCAAGTGTAATTGAAGTAGGCCAAGTTTACGAAGATAAATAAATAATTGTCAGTGCAATGACGCACTATTCTATCATGAATAAGTTTCAATTTAGGGTGAAAAGGTCTAGTGCAAGAAGGTAGGAACATTTTATTTGTCAAATTCATATTGTGTATAGGTTGTAGTTTTGTTGTATATGAATTGTTTAAGATAAGTTTTTGTGCATAAACAACCTCGTTTTTTGTAGCTACAATTTGCATAATATTTTTTGAATTATTTTTATTCTGTAGTTACTGCCTCGTATGTGTTGGGGACAATTGTACGTGGCACTTCAAGTCCACCAATATAAATGAATCAGTATTGTTCAAGGTTCGAAAATTCAACAGCTTGCACATATGCTCTTTGATGGACGACACATACATACAATGCAAACCTACTGCCATGGTAGTTGGTAGCATGGTGATGCCAAAATATGCGGATCCTAAGATAATATACTCACCAAAAGACATACAAACTGACATGTTGTCGGATCATGATGTGAACTTAACATACATGGAAGCTTGGAGAGCAAAGGAAAAGGCTTTCAAATTTTTGAGAGGTCATCCTGCTAACTCCTACAGTCGCTTGCCGAGTTATTTGTATATTCTGGAGAAGACTTATTCGGGGTCGGTAGTGAAATTATAGAAGACTGAAAGATGACTGTTTCTTGTATGCATTTTTTACACTTAGTACGTCCATCAAGGGTTGGGAGCATTGTAGGCCAGTTGTAGTAGTTGATGGCACCTTCTTAAAGTCGGCATATAGGGGAATCATGCTAGCAACTAGCACAAAGGATGCGTTAGGTAATGTAGATTAATTGTAAAAATATTGTTATAAAGTTATTTTTGAGACTGTATTTTTTATATTCTCAAGTTTTATTACAGAAGTTGAATTTCTTTTTGCCACCTGCGTGATAGGTAGCATATTACCACTAGCATACACCGTTATTGATTCAGAAAATGACGCATCATGGAGGTGGTTTATTAAGCAATTCAAACATGCATATGGTGAAAAACTAAATATGTGTATTGTTTTGGACCGGAATGAGAGTATCTTGAAGGCAACATCTACTGTTTATACCGGCATACCACATTATGCTTGCATGTGGCATATTTGGACAAATGTAAGGTCAAAGTTCAAGAAGGGTCATCTAAAGTTAAGCGAATTGTATTTTTCCACGGCACGATCATACACGCTTGATGAATTTAATGAAAGAATGGCAAAGATTGAAGAGATCGACATACGTGTTAAAGCATACCTATACGATATTGGCTATCACAGATGGTATCAGGTACATGCTACGGTGAACAGAACGTGGACGATATCATCAAACATGGTAGAGTCATTGAATGCGGTAATCAAAGATGCAAGAGAGCTGCCCGTAGTAGAACTATTAGAGTACATGAGGAATCTTCTTGAATGTTGGACTAATGAAAAGTTATTGAATGCAAAGGGTACGTTTACATACCTTGAGAAAAAATACAACAAAGAGTTGGAGGACAACAGGACATTATCGCAGAAGATGAGAGTAAGCTAAAGCCAATAACATCAGATCATTGATTCCATCAAACTAAATATATACTGTTAATTGCAGAAAAGTTGTTGTATAATTGTAGTTTTTTTATTTTGTATCTGTTGCTGATAACTTGTTGTGTGTTTGTAATGAAATTGTAGGTGAGAGCTTCAACAGATTACATCCATACTGTGATAGATGATGTGAAGCGCTTCATTGTTTGCCTTCAAAACAAGAGATGTAGTTGTGGACAATTCTAGCTTGATGAACTTCCTTGTGCACATGCTTTGGCGGCTTTGAGGCATAGGAACGAGTATTATGAAAACTATTGTTCTCCTTATTATACGAGGGAGAGCCTTTTGCAGACTTATGAAATACCAGTAGCTCCCTGCTTGAAGAAAGCAAATGGAATGTGCCACAACATATAGCTGAAGAAATTGTAAAGTCACCTACCGGGAAAAGCCAGTCAGAGAGACCTCAAAAATAAAGATACAAACCATATGATGAAGTAAATACAAAAAAGTACAAGGTTTCATATGGCAACTGCGGACTAGGAGCGCATAACAAAAGATCTTGTAGGAATACTCCCAAAAGGAAATAAAAATTAATACAGTTTAATTTTTTTTTTACTAAGTACTGTTGATAATAATCTGTCCTTTAAGACATTTGAAGTTGTATTTGTTCTGTTCTGGAGAATTATAGTTGTGGTGTAATTGTGTTGCTAATTTGAATAAAGATTGTCTCATATAATGAATGTTTGCTAAATAGATTTTAACTCTTAATGCAATTGGTTTGTAGTTGTTTTGTTCAAATACTGGGTTTATTTATTACTTTCAGCCTTTCCTAACAACACTGCTAAATTTAATAGATTATGTATTTTTGTATAGTAGTTGTAGAAATAATTGTAGTTATGCTGTAAATAAATTACATAGTACCAATATCGATTTCAAGTACTAACAACTTTCAACCAAAATAAAAGCCACATATATTTTCTATTATATGTAGTAGAATTCTGGACAAAATAACAAAATAAAAGGTAAAACAGCTGTAGCACAAATCTGCTACAAATAAATTGCAGCTGACTCTTTCTTAATAAATAATTTGTCTATAACTTTACTACAATCCAGCTACATCTAAATACTTTAACTACAATTTTTATAAGGGCAACTAATTCTTCTTTTTCTGGACTTGTGTTCTCTCATTCACAACTGGTGCACCTTTTCTTCTTGCTAATCTGCCAGTCACCTCACTTTCACTAATTGCACCAAGCTCTTACTTTTTCCTAGCATAATCCCAAAGGAGCGTTCCATAGCGTCGACGGTGTTGATCAATATCAGAAAGGTCTTCATTTGAAATCGATAGCTCTCCAATGCTGACATATTCTGCAAATGCCGCCACGTATACACTACAGTCACTGCAAAAAATAATAGGGAAAAAGTTTTAGCATTCAATATTAAATACAATTAGTTAAATAGATAGAAGGAAAGCAGCACATACAGTGATCCTTCTTTTTGCTAGGGTATCCTACAGACCTACCACTCAATGTCAAAAGGGTCAGTAACACCTTTTTCAATGTATGCCTTTGTGTTCTTGTAGTTGATATCTGGACGCTTTCCATAAAAGCCGGTGCATGACAAGTAGAGGGGATCATAATAGCAAACTTGTCGACAACAGATTCAACAAGTTTGTGATTTCGCGAAGAGACCATAGAATCATAAACATATAGAACCCTATCGGTGATGTCAAACAAGGCCAACAACCAATGAAATTTCTCCACAATGTTTATGGGCATAATCACAAAATCAACTTTGTCTCATGCAATATTTATAAGTAATCGGTACCCCAATATGTATTCTGCTACGTTGTCCTGGGATTTGACAACAACAAGCTTCTTATCGGCAGGAGCATTAATGTAACTCTCATAAATTTGTTCAATTCTAGTTTTGAACATACAGTCAGTGGTTGTAAATCGTGTTTTGTTTTCAGGACCATACTTTCCTTTCTTCCTCAAATAGTATAAAATAACATCAATGTGCTGCAAAAAAAATAGATTTCATTATTTCTCAATGCTTCATACAATTTAACTACAATTTTCAAACAAAAAATCTACATATTTCTACAAAAATAGAATACTACAGCTAATCATTAAATTCTGCCAGGGTATGTGTGTACCGTGTTATTGAGTACTTGCCCGAGATGTGCCAAAGTATAAACCCAGTCTTTTTTATCAACTTTCTCCACTCCAAGATCAAACCACGGCTTGATGTGGTTATCTTTTAAAGTATAAGGCGCCTTCCTCCTATATAAAGACATAGCAAGTACAATTATTATGTAGTTTCAGTTTGAAATCCATAAATTGTATGCACTCGATAATATGAAAAAATTATATAATCTAACCTCTTTGAAACCATGTCAGTACCTAAATATAACCACTTATTGAATTCTTCCAACAAGTCAGGATCAACATCGTCGCCAATAACCCCAATAAATGGATGCTTGGCGTTAAAAATTGAAGGAGGTCCAACAAAAGTGCTTCCCCCAGAACTGAAATAAGGGAGAAAGGGGGATCTGGCATGCTTTCCAGGAACCCTTGTTCTTTCCTGATGCACAGGGGTTGCTTCATCTTCATTTATCTCTCCGAACTTAACAATCTGTGAGAAGTTCTCTGGAAGCTCAAAATCATCAAGTGTCAATGCTCTTTTTCCAGACCTAGAGTCATTGTCTGAATCACCTACATTGATGTAGTCGACTGGTTCACCTACAATATTTAAAACAAAAGAACAACATTTTATGTTGGTTGCATTATTTCTTTTGGAAAAACTGAAACTTATATGAAAGCTGTTACTTTTTTCCTACAATTATATTGTAACATATAATATCAGTGAAATCTTTATTGCAATCATCTCCTTGTTGTATATTATTTGCTTGTTGAATGGGAGATTGCAAAGGCATAGTATCCTTCTCCTCATTTAAATGCCATCCTTGTATGCCAAGTTTTGCATCCTATTTTGGAGAGTCCACATGCATTGTTTCCTTCTCTGTTACAATAAATGTATACAACTTAATAAAAGTGTAGATTATTTGTAATAAACAAAAACAACACTGTAGATAAATTATAGTTTAATTGTAGTTAATTTGTTTATATTCTGTCCTGTAGCTTAGATGTAATATGTATTGTGAAATATGTAGATAAAATGTACTAAATCATATATGCAGTTTCTTCTTCCAATGCCCCTTGAAATTGGGAAGATAAGGCAACACCTACAGGAATATTCTCCTCATTTTGAATATCAGACATGTGCCCTGTATCCTAGAAAACAATTGGAAATATAATATAGATTATTTGTTGGTAATTTAGGCTATATGTAAATATAATATAGATATAATGTAACGATCCGGCTGGTCGTTTTGAGATAATTATCCCTAAACCCCTATTTATTGCTCCCTCTATTTTATTTTTGGATTTTGTGACTTGCCGAGAGGATTTGTCTTTGGTTACGGAGTGAAATAGGACACATAGTCCCTAAAATAGAAGTTTAACTTCTAGGAATTGGTCGTAGGTTTAATTGTATGAAGATAACTCCAGAATGGAGTTTCGACTATTCCAATAGCTCCGTAGGGTAATTTTGGTCTTAGGAGCGTGTTCGGATGTGGAATTGGAGTTCCGTAGGTCATTTTATCGTCAATTGGCGAAAGTTGGAAAATTGGGTGATTTTTAGGAAGTTTGACCGGTGGTGAAATTTTTGATATCGAGGTCGGATTCCGATTCCGGAAGTTGGAGTAGGTCCATAATGCCAATTATGACTTGTGTGCAAAATTTGAGGTCAATCGGACTTGATTTGATAGGTTTCGGCGTCGAATGTAGAAGTTTGAAGTTTTAAAGTTCATTAGGCTTGAATTGATGCACAATTCATGTTTTTAGCTTTGTTTGATATGAATTAAAGGCTCAACTAAGTCCGTATGATATTTTAGGACTTGTTGGTATATTTAGTTGAGGTCCCGGGGGCCTCGGGTTATTTTCGGATAAAAAAATTGGACTTGGAGCATAGCTGAAGCTTTGATGTGTCTGGTGTAATTGCACCTGCACATTTTGGGCCGCAGGTGCGGCACTGCAGAAGCGGCCTTCGAGTCGCAGAAGTGGAATTAGGACTGTCCAGCTGAGCCCACAGATGCGGTCATGGCCCCGCAGAAGTGAGAAGATGTGCACAAATATGGAAGGTGCGCAGGCGCGATGGTGAGTTCCGCACCTGCGGTTGTTGCACAGATGCGAGGGAGAAGACCGCAGAAGCGGAGGCCCAACTCCAGTGGTTAACCGCAGAAGCGATGCATTTTTCGCAAAAGCGGGACCGCAAATGCGGTCAAGTGATCCGCAGAAGCGGAAGTCCTGGGCAGACTCTATTAATTCAAGGGTTCGAGATTATTATCATTTTGGACATTTTGAGCTCAGGTCTTGGTGATTTTTGAGAGCATTTTCGAGAGATTTCTTGAGGTGAGTCCCTTCTTATTTTTGATCAATAATCTTGTTTCCCCATTGATTTTTCCACCTAGTTAGTGTGTATTTAAGGTGAAATTTGGGAGTTTGAGGCTAGGGATATGGAGAGTATAAATTGGGGATTTGAGTGGCGATTTGGTGTCAGAATTTAGTAAAAATGGTATGGTTGGACTTGTGGTCGAATGGGTGTTCGTAATTTATGACTTTTACCCAATTCCGTGACATGGGTCCGGGTCGACTTTTTGGGGCGATTTTTCGATTCTTTGCTAAAGTCGTAGATTTATGATTTAAATTAGTTTCTTATAGTTGTATTAATGTTATGTAATTGCTTTTGGCTAGATTTGGGCCATTCAGAGTCAGAAAATCGAGGGAAAGGCATCCTTATCGATTGATTGAGCGAGATTTGAGGTAAGTGACTTGTCTAACCTTGTGTGGGGGAAATCCCCATAGGATTTGGTACTGTTGTAAAAATTTGTGATATGTGAGTACCGTGTACGTGAGGTGACGAGTGCGTACACGGGCTAATTGTGGAAATTTTGGTTCTTGCTGAGTTGTCTTCTATTTAAATTCCTTAACTGAGTTGCCTGAGCATATGTAGTGATCATGATTAGCATAGTATCGCATGTCTACGTGTCTTAACTCTTACTTGCAATTTATGCAACATGCTTAGTTGAATTACCTGCTTCCCTTGATTTGAATTAAATCTTTAACTGTAAGATTTCTTGATGTAAATTTGTTGTTCCTTCGGTTCGGTTATCTGCTGCATATTTACTTTGGGACTACGAGGCATTTCCTCGGGAGATCCCCCTGTACTGCATATTTACTTTGGGACTACGAGGCGGTTCCTCGGGAGATCCTTCTGTACTGCATATTTACTTTGGGACTACGAGGCAGTTCCTCGGGAGATCCTTCTGTACTGCATATTTACTTTGGGACTACGAGGCGGTTCCTCAGGAGATCCCACTATACTGTATATTTACTTTGGGACTACGAGACGGATCCTCGGGAGATCCCCCTGTACTGCATATTTACTTTGGGACTACGAGGCGGTTCCTCGGGAGATCCCCCTGTCTTGCATATTTACATTTGGGACTACGAGGCGGTACCTCGGGAGCGCCCCTGTTGTTTACCTCTGTTTGCTGTGCTATTATTTTCTGAAGTTTCTCGTTATTTAAATTCTCAGCTATTTCAAATATTATTATATCTTCTGCCTTACTTTTCTTTTAAACCAGTAGGGCCCTAACCTGACCTCGTCACTACTCTATCGAGGTTAGGCTTGGCACTTACTAGGTACCGTTGTGGTGTACTCATACTACACTCTGCACATCTTTTTGTGCAGATCCAGGTTCTTCCTACCAGGCTAGATACTAGTGAGGTGGACTATACGTGGAGACTTCAAGGTATATCTGCCAGCGTCCGCAGACCTCGGAGTCCCCTTCTATCCTTATTATATTGTCTCCCCTTATTCTCTTTAGACTTGATGTATAAAGACACTTAGTATTTTCTCTTAGAAGCTTGTGACTTATTTCCACCAGGTTTTGGGAGCTGTAATTATGGATTTGCAGTTTTATATTTATATATCATGTGTTGAGATCGGAGTTCTGTTTATTATTCATTTATTCCATAAATTGTTAGGCTTACCTAGTCTTAGAGACTAGGTGCCATCACGACATCCTATGGAGGGAAATTGGGATCGTGACAAGTTGGTATCAGAGCACTAGGTTCATAGGTGTTATGAGTCACAAGCAGGTTTAGTAGAGTCTCGCAGATCGGTACAGAGACGTCTGTACTTATCTTCGGGAGGCTATGGAACTGTTAGGAAAAGTTTCACTTCATTTGATTCCTTATCGTGCGAGATTTTGACTTCGGACTCTAAATTTCTGTCTTTCTATTCTCTCACAGATGGTGATGACACGTATATCTGGATCGGATGACCAGAAACCCGCGCCCCCTGCTAGAGCCACGAGAGGCCGGGGCCGGGGTAGAGGCCGAGGATGTCCACATGTAGAAGGTAGAGCACCTGCATGAGCTACTACAGAGGATCCACCAGTAGATCCAGTTGGAGGGCAGGCACCTGAGACGCCTGTTATTGCACCATCCCTCCAGGAGACTCTAGCCCAGTTTCTGAGCATGTTTTGTGCCTTGGCTCAGGCAGGATTGATACCGCTTGCTCCTGCCACATCTCAGGCCGGGGGAAGAGCATAGACTCCCGTCGCCGGTACCCCAGAGCAGCGGGTTCAGGTAGACCAGGATCGAGAGATCATACCAATATAGCCGGTAGCTCCAGTTCAGCCCGAGGTTAGGGCAACAGCTTCTGAGGTAGAGCAGCTCTGGCTCGAGAGGTACAAGAAGTACCACCCTCCTACTTTCAGTAGATTGGCGTCAGAGGATGCCCAGGGTTTTCTTGAGGAGTGCCACCATATCCTCTGCACTATAGGTGTTGCGGAGACTAGCGGGGTTTCTTTCACTACGTTCCAGCTTAGAGGAGCGGCCTATCAGTGTTTGCAAGCATACGAGTTAGATAGTCCGGCTGAGGAAGCTTCACTCACTTGGACTCATCTCTCAGATATGTTCTTGAGGGAGTATGTTCCCCAGTGTCTCAGAGATGCTTGGCGCACAGAGTTTGAGCTGTTGCGCTTGGGTGCTATGACCGTGTCAGAGTATGCGGTCCGATTCAGTGATTTGGCTAGGCATGCACCAGCCTTGGTTGCTACTGTTTGAGAGCGGGTTCATCGATTTATTGAGGGGCTCAACCCCAGCATTAGATTGAGCATGGCCCGAGAGTTGGAGATGGATATTGCATATCAGCAAGTAGTGGGGATTGCTACGAGGTTAGAGGGCATGCTGACTCGGGATAGAGAGGAGAGAGAGGCCAATAGGTCTAGAGAGTCTGGCACTTATAGTGGTACTCGTGCCCCAGCTACAACTCATCAGGGCAGAGGTTATATGGGTCGCCCTGTTCATTTATCCCTTCCAGCCTCCAGCGGTGCTCCGGCCACTACTAGGCCACATGAGCCTTATTATGCACCGCCAGTGTCTAGTATGCCTTCTGTACGAGGTGCTTCCAGTGATCAGTCCAGTCGATCAGGCCCGGGCAGTCGCAACAGTCACGTCCTCTGAGAGCTTTTTTTGAGTGTGGTGACACTCATCATTTGGTGAGGGATTACTCCAAATTCAGGAGGGGTGCACCTCCACATATTTCTCAGACACCGCATTCTCCACTAGGTCCTCAGGCTATGGTTACAGCACCAGCTACCGCCCCACCTGCACAGCCAGCTAGAGGTGGAGGTTGGACAGGTAGAGGTCGTCCTAGAGGGGGAGCCAGGCCAGATATTATGCCCTTCATGTTAGGACAGAGGCAGTTGCATCAGATTCTATTATTACAGGTACTGTTTCGGTCTGTCATAGAGATGCATCAGTCTTATTTGATCCAGTCTCCACTTATTCCTATGTGTCATCTTATTTTTCTTCGTATTTGGGTGTATCCCGTGATTCTCTGAGTTCACCTGTTTATGTATCTACACCCGTGGGTGATTTTATTGTTGTTGACTGTATGTATCAGTCGTGTTTGATTGTTGTTAGTGGTTTTGAGACTAAAGCCAATTTATTATTGCTAAGTATGGTGGATTTTGATGTTATTTTGGGTATGGACTGGTTTTCGCCCTATCACGCTATCCTTGATTGTCATTCTAAGACGGTGACGTTGGCTATGCCAGGTCTACCGCAGATAGAGTGGAGAGGTACCTTAGATCATGTTCCTAGCGGGGTTGTCTCATTTCTTATGGCTCAGCGAATGGTTGAGAAGGGGATGATGCGTATCTGGCCTATGTGAGAGATGTTAGAGTTGATACTCTTACCATCGAGTCAGTTCCGGCAGTGAGGGATTTTGCAGATGTATTTCCAGCAAATCTTTCGGGCACACCGCCCGATAGATGGCCCCAGCAGAGTTGAAAGAATTAAAGGAATAATTGCAAGAGTTGCTCGATAAGGGCTTCATTCGGCCCAGTGTGTCGTCTTGGGGTGCTCCTGTCTTGTTTGTAAAGAAGAAGGATGGTTCTATGCGAATGTGTATTGATTATCTCTAGTTGAACAGGGTTACAGTGAAGAACATGTATCCATTACCACGTATTGATGACCTATATGATCAGCTTCAGGGTGCCAGTGTGTTCTCTAAGATCGACTTGCATTCAGGCTATCATCAGTTGAAGGTTCGGGAGCCAGATATCTCAAAGACTGCTTTCAGAACTCGGTATGGTCATTACGAGTTCCTTGTGATGTCTTTTGGGCCGACCAATGCCCAACAGTATTAATACACTTGATGAACAGTGTATTTCAGCCCTATCTTGACTCCTTCATCATTATGTTTATTGATGACATTTTGGTGTACTCTCGGAGTCGGGAGGATCATGAGAAGCACCTGAAGACTGTGCTTCAGACCTTGAGTGAGAAGAAATTATATGCAAAATTTTCAAAGTGTGAATTCTGGATAGATTCAGTGGCATTTTGGGTCATGTAGTATCGAGTGAGGGGATCAAGGTAGATCCGAAGAAGATTAAAGCAGTGCATAGTTGGCCCATACCATCCTCAGCTACGGAGATCCAGAGTTTTCTTGGCTTGGCGGGGTATTGCTGTCGATTTGTAGAGGGTTTCTCGTCTATTGCAGCACCTATGACCAGATTGAGCCAGAAGGGTGCTCCGTTCAGGTGGATCGGGGAGTGTGAGGAGAGCTTTCAAAAGCTCAAGACTGCTTTGACTACAGCCCTAGTGTTGGTGTTGCCTACTGGTTTGGGGTCTTATACAGTATATTGTGATGCGTCGCGCATTGGTCTCAGTGAGGTGTTGATATAGGACAGTAGGGTGATTGCCTACGTGTCTAGATAACTGAAGGTACATGAGAAGAACTATCCTGTTCACGACCTCGAGTTAGCAGTTATTGTTCATGCCTTGAATATCTGGTGACACTATTTGTATGGTGTCCCTTGTGAGGTTTTCACTGATCACCGGAGTCTACAGCATCTGTTTAAATAGAAGGATCTTAACTTGCGGCAACAGAGATGGTTGGAGCTACTTAAGGATTATGACATCACCATCCTCTATCATCCCGGGAAGGCCAATGTTGTGGCTGATGCCTTGAGTCGCAAGGCGGAGAGTTTGGGCAGTTTAGTATATCTACCAGTAGCAGAGAGGCCTTTAGCCTGGATGTTCAGGCCTTGGCCAACCAGTTTGTCAGTTTGGATGTTTTCGAGCCGAGCAGAGTTTTGGCTTGTGTGGTTTCTCAATCTATTCTCTATGATCGTATCAGGGAGCGTCAGTATGATGACCCCCATCTGCTCGTCCTTAAGGACACGGTTCAGCACGGTGATACCAAGGAGGTCATTATTGGAGATGACGGTGTATTACGAATGCATGACAAGCTATGTGTGCCTAATGTAGATGGGTTGCATGAGTTGATCCTCCAGGAGGCTCACAGTTCGCGGTACTCCATTCACCTAGGTGCCGCAAAGATGTATCAGGATTTGAGGTAGCACTATTGGTGGATGCGGATGAAGAAGGACATAGTGGAATATGTGACTCGGTGCTTAAGTTGTCAACAGGTGAAGTATGAGCATCAACGACCGGGTGGGTTGCTTCAGAAGTTAGAGATTCTAGAGTGGAAATAGGAGTGGATCACTATGGATTTCGTTGTTGGGCTCTCACGGACTCAAAGGAAGTTCGATGTAGTTTGGGTGATTGTGGATAGATTGACCAAGTCAGCTCATTTCATTCCTATGGTTACTACTTACTCTTCGGAGCAGCTGGCTCAGGTTTATATTCGCGAGATTGTCAGGCTTCATGGCGTACCATTATCTATCATCTCCGACCGGGGTACGCAGTTTACATCACGGTTCTGGAGAATCGTACAGCGTGAGTTGGGTACTCGTGTGGAGTTGAGTACAATATTTCACCCTCAGATGGACGGACAGTCCGAGCGCACTATTCAGATATTGGAGGATATTCTTCGTGCATGTGTGATTGATTTTGGGGGTGCTTGGGATCAGTTCTTGCCACTTGCGGAGTTTGCCTACAACAATAGTTATTAGTCGAGCATTCAGATGGTGCCGTACAAGGCTTTGTATGGTAGATAATTCCGGTCTCCAGACGGGCGAGGCTAGGCTATTGGGTACAGACTTGGCTGAGGATGCCTTGGAGAAAGTTAAATTGATTCAGGATCGACTTCGTACAACCCAGTCTAGGAAAAAGAGTTATGCGGATCGAAAGGTTCGCGATGTTGCATTCATGGTTGGGGAGTAGGTCTTGCTCCGGGTTTCGCCCATGAAAGGTGTTATGAGGTTCGAAAAGAAGGGCCAGTTGAGCCCTAGGTATATCGGGCCTTTTGAGACTCTTAAGAGGATTGGAGAGGTGGCTTACAGACTTGCACTACCACCTAGTCTCTCTGTAGTTCATTCAGTATTCCATGTTTCCATGCTTCGATAGTATCACGGCTATCCGTCTCACGTGTTAGACTTCAGCTCCATCCAGTTAGACAAGGATCTATCTTATGTTGAGGAGCTAGTGTCCATTTTGGACAGGCAGGTCCGAAAGTTGAGGTCAAAGAACATCGCGTCTGTGAAGGTTCAGTGGAGGGGTCATCCGGTCGAGGAGGCGACTTGGGAGACCGAGCATGATATGTGCAGCCGTTATCCTCATCTTTTCACCACATCAGGTATGTCTCTATACTCATTCGTGTACGAATATTTGTTTTAAGAGGGGGAGGATGTAACGACCCGGCTGATCGTTTTGAGAGAATTATCTCCGAACCCCTATTTATTGCTCACTCTATTTCATTTTTGGGTTTTGTCACTTGCCGGGAGGATTTGTCTTTGGTTTCTGAGTGAAATGGGACACATAGTCCCTACAATGGAAGTTTAAGTTCTAGGAATTGGTTGAAGGTTGAATTGTGTGAAGACAACTCCATAATAGAGTTTCGACGGTTCCAATAGCTCCGTAAGGTGATTTTGGTCTTAGGAGCATGTTCGGATGTGGAATTGGAGGTCCGTAGGTCATTTTAGCGTCAATTGGCGAAAGTTGGAAAATTGGGTGATTTTTGGAAAGTTTTACTGGTAGTGGACTTTTCGATATCAGGGTTAGATTCCAATTCCAGAAGTTGGAGTAGGTCCGTAATGTCAATTATGACTTGTGTGCAAAATTTGAGGTCAATCGGACTTGATTTGATAGATTTCGGCGTCGAATGTAGAAGTTTGAAGTTAAACTTCATTAGGCTTGAATCCATGCGCAATTCGTGTTTTAGCATTGTTTGATGTGATTTAAAGGCTCGACTAGGTCTGTATGATATTTTAGGACTTGTTGGTATATTTGGTTGAGGTTCCGGGTGTTACGCCCTGTAGTATAACATTACGTTGATGTTATGCTCTGCAGTATTATATTACGATGATGTTACACCCTATAGCATTATACGTGAAATTGTCGTAAGATAATTGACCTCAGTTCAAGGACAAGATTATTTGGAGATTATAAACATTATGCTATTTCAAACACATGATGAGTAAATTTGTGAAGGAGAAAGGGTAAGCAAATCGAAGGAAATGAGTTTCGTCGAAGTTTGGCATTTTGAGATAAATACGGTCCAAGCTACAATACCCCGTATTTATGGACTAGTGCCATATAAGGTACCGTATGACCATGATGGTATGATGTATAAAATGTGTTAAAAATGAGTAGTATTTTAAGTGATTTGAGATAATTCTTAATTGTATGGATAATTGGTTAAGGATTAATAAGTTAATTAGGGAAAGAAGTAAATTTTTGGACAAATGTAACACCCCCCCAACGTGGCAGCCCAAAGAGGCATTTATAATGAGTCTTAACTCACAAAACAAGGTGGCATGTTAGGGGCCTTTAGGCCAAAGCTTAGTCATCACTTAGTGGGTCCCACGCCCTCCAAAGTTTAAAACATCCCTCTAAATCACTTAAAGAGATGGAATATCTCTACAATATGAGGGATTAAGACTTCAACCAATTCCTACAAGGATTCCAACGTTAGCAACGTGAATCTAACGAGATTTCTTGGAACAATAATTCATGTAGCAGTAACGTGAATTTCTTGAAACAACAATTCCAACGAGATTTCTTAGCACCTTAGCAACGTGAGATTTTGCAATTTTAAGGGAGTACGGTGCATTCTTTCTCAAGAATATCATACGGATTTTTCCCTACTTCGATCCGCCGTTACGTGTTGTCGCAATCAACGGGTGTTAAAGGGATTGTCAAGAGAATCGGCTCAGGTATGTTAAGGCTAAGCCCTTCCTTCATTTTGGCATGATCTCGTAATTACATGTGTTTGATAATGAGGCATAAATAGAAGTTCATACTCCCGAATTTATATACATTATCCTAGTCTCATAAATTACAGTATTTTCATTATCGGGACTTCATATTTAATTTAGTATGCATTCTTTCTCAAGAATATCATACGGATTTTTCCCTACTTCGATCCGCCGTTATGTGTTGTCGCAATCAACGGGTGTTAAAGGGATTGTCAAGAGAATCGGCTCAGGTATGTTAAGGCTAAGCCCTTCCTTCATTTTGGCATGATCTCGTAATTACATGTGTTTGATAATGAGGCATAAATAGAAGTTCATACTCCCGAATTTATATACATTATCCTAGTCTCATAAATTACAGTATTTTCATTATCGGGACTTCATATTTAATTTAGTATTGTCTTCTTCCGGTCAAGAGAGCAGAGAGCCTATATATATATATATAGAGAGCAAAGAGAGAGTCTATATATACAGTATTATAGTATTTTCTTTACCATCAAGCTATAATCGATGGGCAGGCCCCTATTGGGCAACCTCTGATCAGATGGTAAGTTATATACCGAGCCTACTGTGGCCGAGCGCCTATGAGCGAGCCCAATTGGCCGAGATACAAAGCCTAGTATGGCCGAGCGCCTATGAGCAAGCCTACTACGGCAGAGCAGTTGTATATATACCAAGCCTTATAAGGCCGGCCAACTATTTTACTTACTATATTGGGAGAGTTGAGTCAGTATCAGCAGGTGAGCATATCTTCAGATTATCTTTGACTCCCAGTTACTTTCAGTTATTATATTATCAGTTCTGTTTCAGCTTTCAGTCTATTGCCTTACATACTCGGTACATTATTTTGTACTGACGTCCCTTTACTGGGGGCGCTGCATTTGATGCGTGCAGGTTCAGACAGACAGACGAGTAGACCTCCTTATTAGGTGTTGCCCGAGTTCAGCTTGATCGGTAAGCTCCATGCCCTTTAGAGTTGCCGGGTCTAGAGTTTTACGTACATCTTGTGTATATATGTATATATATGTTATGGATAGGTCGGGGCCCGGTTCCGATCACAGTACATCAATCAGTAGAGGCTTGTAGACATATCCTGTCAGTTAGTGCAGTATGTTGGACTTGTAGGCCTTGTATGTATATTTTGTTGGTTTGTCAGCTATAGTAGTTATGACGGCCTTGTCGGCCCATTTGTATATTGATGTTTAGCCAGCATTAGCTTCCGTTCAGTTTTATATTTTGCTTCGCAAATTGTCTTGCCATGTGGCCATGGCCAAAGTATGACATTATATGTTCAGAGTCCCTTAGTCGCATGTTGGTACGTAAGGATAGGTGAGGCACCGGGTGCTGGTCTCGCCCCCCAGGTTCGGGGCATGAAAAAGTGGTATCAGAGCAGTTGTGTCCTAGGGAGTCTACAAGCCGTGTCTAGTAGAGTCTTGTTTATGGGTGTGTTGTGCACCACACTTATAAGCAGGAGGCTACAGGGCATTTAGGACTATCACTCTTTCTTCTTACTCTAGATCGTGTGGTAGAGCTCAGTTGTAAGAACTCAATTTTCTAAACTCTATATTATTCATAATACGATGATGCCTACATCCAGAAAGATGGTTGGTAAGAGATTGCAGGTGGCTGTGAAAGAGTTGAGTCAGTGGAACTCGATTTTGCATGATGCTTATGATGAGTAAATGTAAGGTCTTCAGTAGATCATGTGTGTACTAAGACGTGCAAGCCTCTTGATAAGGAGCCTTAAGGCAAAGAATATCTATCCACCCATATAGTGAAAGGCAATGAGAGATTTAGAAGATAGATACAAGCTTCAACAAGTAAAAGGAGCAAGATGAGAAGGGTACGAGGTACCCAGTTAATGAAGATTATCGGTATTTTCAACTTCGACAGAAAAATATAAGCATTGTGAGTTACCTTCAACAGTAGCAGAGGTATGTACAATCAGCCACACCCATCTCAGTTATGCCTTATGGAAACTAACAGGTGTAGTTTAAGAGAAGGACAGGATATCAGGATCTGGTTGGGGGTTAGATTAACCTAAAATGGTGGATGGATTGTTAGTGTTAGTTGACATTTCCAAGGGTTAGTTAGTGCAAACCTGGTAATAGATCTCCTTGTGATACACCCAGATGGTGCACTCTAAAATAGAACAGCTAGATATGAGTACTACAAAGATAGGCACTGGAAGCGTTGAAGGGATAAATATTACCTTAGTGTGGCTCCCGTCCCTAGTAAAGAAAGAATGTTAGGCAATTGGAAGAGCAAATGGATGGAGCAAGGAGAGCTAAAAGCAAAAGATTGTTTTGTTCGAGTTTTCAGAATAAAGTGATAGACATAGATGTTAGGTGGAAATAAGAAGAGAGTTAATGAAGCATTATGAGTAAGATGTGATACATGGACGACAACGGTAGATCAAAAGATGACAGTATTACAAAGTCTATAGTCAAGTGAAGGAAAAGACGAGAGAGGCCTTGAGACAACAAAAGAGTATAGGCCATAAAGTCATATCCTAATTTCGAGAAATAAGTTTGTGACTCCAACGCAACTACCGGAAGGAAAAGTTAGACCCCAGAGTAATAGAAATCAGTATGGGCTAGTGAACAAGATAAACTAAACATGAATTAGGGACTAAATGGTTTGATAATGGTCGACGTCATGAGAATTTTAGATTTTGTTCCAGTGATAATAGAATGGACAACAGAAGAAGATTCATGAGAAATTTAGAGAATGGTCATTCAGGAAGACGCTTCCCTAAAGCAAGCAATGTGAGCAAAGTTCAGCTTAAGGGACTGTATGTGCCAGTTATACTAAGTGTCACCCTCGCGAGTAAGGAAATTTATTATCCTTGGTACAGAAGGATTACCGCGAGGTGAGTAAGGGTCATCGATGGTGTGAAAAGATGCCAAAGATGAAGAGGTAAAACATCTATAGGTAGATCGTCGTAGCTCTAAAATCTTACTACTTCCCCGGGGGGGGAGAGGGGGGAATATGGAGTGATGTGGCATTAAGTCAGAATTAAGTGGTTCTAGTAACTATGGAATGGTAAAGAAAGAATGCGATAAAAAAATAAGAAAGGGATGAGATTGCACTTATTCAAATCCTACAGATATGCTACGATTCCAAAACATTATGCAAACACGCCGTCAAAGAAAGGAAGTAAGGGTTCCTGCCCGGGATGTTTTTGATAAATAAGGAGCCAGTGCGAAGGTAAGTTAAGACAAAAGGAATAACCCAAGAAAGATTACGTGGAATATTGATATGAGAATGGGCCAAAGAGTAGTTAGCAGTTGACTTAGGAAGAGCCTAGTTATGGCTAGACAGGTGGTTACAGGTGAATCAGCAGATCATGCAAGATAAACATAGTAAAACCCAATATAGTGAATTCTGTCTCGCAGATATGACATTGTAACCTTGAGAAATATTAAGATAGGAGTTGGAGTAGTTAAAGGTACCGTATGAGTGTTATAGAGGAAAAAGAGAGTGCCACTGGGAAGACAATTAAAATATCATCTCAGAAGCAACCCTACGAGCACAAGGGCATGAGGTAAGTAAGTAAGGATAATTACAAGTAAGAAAGAACATCAAAAATTCTGCCGGGTAAACGATGTAATAAGCTCGCAGCCTTGCAATAATCGGAGGGTCCTCCCTAAGTACTACAATGAAAGACTAGCTGAGGAAGTAAGGAAGAAGGCTTCGACCTAAGCTCAGTGACCTAAAGAGGAAGTGATCTTATAACAACAGTCTCACAACAACGTTGTATGCACTCCATAAGAAAGTGGCACCTACCGTGGCTAACAGACAGGAAATAAAAATCAGAAGTGATATTCAAGATCATATGAGTGGTATGGAATTCCAATATGTATTGGCACTAAGATAAGTTAAGTATGCATGCAACAAAGGTTCATAAAGACCAGGAAAAGTAACTGCCTACTTTTAAAGAAAGCTGAGAAGGGACGAAAGGAATTATTCGATCAGTGATCCAGAGTTAGTTACGTCTTGAACGCACTTATGATTTCGGAATATTACCCATGCATCATATATATTGACATTCATATAGCCGTAGAAGACTCCGGTATAAGTTAAAAGAAAGAATTGAGCCCAGGGTATAAACAACGGATTGAATTGTTAGAAGATTGTATCATGGATATTCTATAGCGCCCATGGAAGGCTAAAGTAATAAATAATACCATGAGCCGCAGATCAGGAGATAGCTTAAGCCTACATAAAGTTTGGTCTGAGGAAAGAGGAAACTAAAGAGTTACACTAACTAAGTAAATCAGGAGTTGGATTATTAAACCCAGAAAATTATGGACATAGTGATTGTGAACATTGCAGGACCACTCTTAATATCAGAGGTACAATAGAGACAATACAGTAGCCATATTCTATAACGACCCTATGAAAAAGCCAGTTAGAAGAAGTACCAGCCTCATAAGAAGTCATTAGGAAGCTCCCACCAGATTGTGTATGCACCAAAGGTGCAAGTATTATAATAGAGCTTCAAGTTGTGGATGTGAATTATACCTATGTGGAAAGAAGGTTATGAAAGAGATAAAAGATGTGATAATAGTCCATACTTCAGATAGAAGGCTAGAAGCGCTGGGATTCAGTATCCAGGAATGATAGCGGCGTCGTCAGTGGCATACCTTCCAGTCGATGATTTTTAGGTATCGAGAGGTCCATTTAAGAGAGTAAAAAAAGAATTAGAGACGATGTGATGTCTCGCTTGATGTTCTAAAATAACACAAGAAATCTGTAGTGCAAGCAAGTTGAAGGAAGGTTGCGAGAAGTATAAATAAATATGTATAGGTCGCAAGCTAAAGTATGGTAAAGAGACAAGGTTTTAGAAAGACATGAGTACGGGTAAGAAAGGGTGAGTGAGAAGGTGACAAGAATGGACTCAAAGGAGTCTAAGACTAGTAGCATTTAGAAGAGACGGAATGCTGCCCTGGTAGTAGAATGAAGGTGTAATTGTGTTAGATGAAGGATGGCGTTTGGGCCTGCGATTGAGTAATGATTTCATGAATTGAACAAGATTAAAATACCCACGTAAGGTAAATCATATTGGGATGCTATGAAATACGATTATGGAAGTATAGTATCATATCGCCCCCAGGTGGGTCAGGAAATCACTTCAAATGCTCCCCGATGAGACGTAAGCCCTAGTGATTACGTAAGAGGTTTCAAGTTATCAGTGGTAGATTATAGATCAATATTGAGGTGAATCAACAATGGATGGACAAAAGTCACAAAGTATGAGATGAGATTAGGCCGTAATTCTTAAGATGAACATTAATAAGGAAGCATTAAAGGACATAGATTTATACTTATGGGATAAGCAACGAAAATAACCTGGAGTTTGGTAGCAGACCTCAGTAATGATAAATCAAAGTAAGAGTTATGTTATAGTATGACCTACCTAGATGCAGTAAAGTCATACGGATGGAAAAACAGATCTATGAAATGAGATACAACAATATTCGTCAGTTCAACAAAGTACCGAGCGAAGAATTTCAATATACCTATAGATGCCTAGAGGGACATCTTATTAAGCTATGTATATGTTTACAAAGTGAGGCCTAGAGATTGGCTAAAAGATAGGAAAAAAAGGGGAGAGAAGAGTCACATAAGCGCACTTACAAAGTCAGAGTCGTACATGCTGCATGATAAAAAGTAGCAACAGTTACAAGATTGGAAGGATTCCGACCACGAGTCGTGGTGTGAGAAAGAGGCCTAAAGGGGGGAATGCCCTGGACTTTAGAGTTATTCAAAGAACAATTGCCTAAATGGAAAGTAGAATATTAAAGTATTCGTAAGGGCTCTGGGTTATGAGGATGATAAGTGAATCAGTCAACATTCGAGGACGAATGTTCCAAAGGGGGGAATGATGTTACGCCCTACAGTATTACATTACGATGATGTTACGCTCCGCAGTATTATATTGCGACGATGTTACACCCTATAGTATTATACGTGAAATTATCGTAAGATAATTGACCTCAGTTCAAGGACAAGATTATTTGGAGATTATAAGCATTATGCTATTTCAAACACGTGATGAGTAAATTCATGAAAGAGAAAAGGTAAGCAAATCGAAGGAAATGAGTTTCGTCGAAGTTTGGCATTTTGAGACAAAATACAGTCCAAGCTACAATACCCTATATTTATGGACTAGTGCCATACAAGGTACCACATGACCATGATGGTATAATGTATAATGTGTGTTAAGAATGAGTAGTATTTTAAGTAATTTGAGATAATTCTTAATTATGTGGGTAATTGATTAATTATTGGATTAGTGGGGGATTAAAAATTTGATTAGGGAAAGGAGTGAATTTTTGGATAAATGTAACACCCCCCCAACGTGGCGGCCCAAAGAGGCATTTATAATGAGTCTTAACTCACAAAACAAGTTGGCATGTTAGGGGCCTTTAGGCCAAAGCTTAGTCATCACTTAGTGGGGCCCACACCCCCAAAGTTTAAAACATCCCTCTAAATCACTTAAAGAGATGGAATATCTCTACAGTATAAGGGATTAAGACTTCAACCAATTCATACAAGGATTCCAATGTTAGCAACGTGAATCCAATGAGATTTCTTGAAACAAAAACTCATGTAGCAGTAATGTGAATTTCTTGAAACAAAAATTCCAACGAGATTTCTTAGCACCTTAGCAACGTGAGATTTTGCAATTTTAAGGGAGTGCGGTGCAATCTTTCTCAAGAATATCATACGAATTTTCCCCTACTTCGATCCGCCGTTACGTGTTGTCGCAGTCAACGAGTGTTAAAGGGATTGTCAAGAGAATCGGCTCAGATATGTTAAGGCTAAGCCCTTCCTTCATTTTGGCATGATCTCGTAATTACATGTGTTTGATAACGAGGCATAAAGAGAAGTTCATACTCCTAAATTTATATACATTATCCTAGTCTCATAAATTACAATATTCTCCTTATCGAGACTTCATATTTAATTGAGTATTGTCTTTTTCCAGTCAAGAGAAAAGAGAGCCTATATATACAGTATTACAGTATTTTCATTACCATCGAACTATAATCGATGGGCAGGCCCCTATTGGGCAACCTCTGATCAGATGGTAAGTTATATACCAAGCCTACTATGGCCGAGCGCATATGAGCGAGCCCAGTTGGCCGAGATATAGAGCCTAGTATGGCCGAGCACCTATGAGCGAGCCTACTACAGCAGAGCAGTTATATATATACCGAGCCTTATAAGGCCGGACATCTATTTTACTTACTATATTGAGAGAGTTGATTCAGTATCAGTAGGTGAGCATATCTTCAGATTATCTTTGACTCCCAGTTACTTTCAATTATTATATTATCAGTTCAGTTTCAGCTTTCAGTCTATTGCCTTACATACTCGGTACATTATTTTGTACTGACGTCCCTTTACTGGGGGCGCTGCATTTGATGCGTGCAGGTTCAGACAGACAGACGAGTAGACCTCCTCATTACGTGTTGCCCGAGTTCAGCTTGATCGCTAAGTTCCATGCCCTTCGGAGTTGCCGGGTCTAGAGTTTTACGTACATCTTGTGTATATATGTATATATATGTTATGGATAGGTCGGGGTCCTATTCCGATCACAGTACATTTATCAGTAGAGTCTTGTAGACATATCCTGTCAGTTAGTGCAGTATGTTGGGCTTGTAGGCCTTGTATGTTTATTTTGTTGGTTTGTCAGCTATAGTAGTTATGATGGCCTTGTCGGTCCAGTTGTATATTGATGTTTAGTCAGTGTTAGCTTCCGTTCAGTTTTATATTTTGCTTCAAAAATTGTCTTGCCATGTGGCCATGGCCAAAGTATGACATTATATGTTTAGAGTCCCTTAGTCGCAAGTTGGTACGCAAGGATAGGTGAGGCACCGGGTGCCGGTCTCGCCCCTCAGGTTCGGGGCGTGACACCGGGGGCCTCAGGTGGTTTTCAGATGGTTAACAGATCAAAAATTGGACTTGGAGCATAGCTGAAGCTTTGTTGTGTCTGGTGTAATCGCACCTGCGCATTTTTCGCCGTAGAAGCGGCACCACAGAAGCAGCACCGCAGCTGCAAAAGCGGAATTGGGACTGTCCAGTTGAGCCCGCAGATGCGCTCATGGCCCTGCAGACGTAAGCTCGCAGAAGCGAGAAGATGGTCGCATATGCGGAAGGTGCGCAGGCGTGATGGTTAGTTCCGCACCTGCGGTTGCACAGATACGAGGGAGAAGACCGTAGAAGCGGAGGTCCAACTCCAGTGGTTAACAACAGAAGCAGTGCATTTTTCGTAAAAGTGAGACCGCAAATGCGCTCAAGTGATCCGCAGAAGCGGAAGTCCTAGGCAGACTCTATTAATTCAAGGGTTGGGATTTTTATCATTTTGGACATTTTGAGCTCGGGTCTTGGCAATCTTTGAGAGCATTTTCGAGAGATTTCTTGAGGTGAGTCCCTTGTGCTTATTTTTGATCAATAATCTTGTTTCCCCATTGATTTTCCCAACTAGTTAGTATGTATTTAAGGTGTTATTTGGGAGTTTGAGGCTAGGGATTTGGAGAGTATAAGTTGGGGATTCGAGTGGCGATTTTGGTGTTGGAATTTGGTAAAAATGGTATAGTTGGACTTATGGTCGAATGGGTGTTCGTAATTTATGACTTTTACCCGATTCTGTGACGTGGGCTTGGGTCGACCTTTTGGGGCGATTTTTTGATTCTTTGCTAAAGTAGTAGATTTATGATTTGAATTAGTTTCTTGTAGTTGTATTCATGTTATGTAATTACTTTTGGCTAGATTTGGGCCATTCGGAGTCGGAAAATCGAGGGAAAGGCATCCTTATCGATTTATTGAGCGAGATTTGAGGTAAGTGACTTGTCTAACCTTGTATGGAGGAAATCCCCTTAGGATTTGGTACTGTTGTAAAAATTTGTGATATGTGAGCGCCGTGTACGTGAGGTGACGAGTGCGTACACGAGCTATTTGTGGAAATATCGGTTCTTGCTGAGTTTTCTTCTATTTAAATTCCTTAACTGAGTTTCTTTAGCATATGCAGTGATCACGATTAGCCTAGTATCATATGTCTACGTGTCTTAACTCTTACTTGCAATTTGTGCAACATGCTTAATTGAATTTTTTGCTTCCCTTGATTTGAATTAAATCTTTAACTGTAAGATTTCTTGCTGTAAATTCGTTGTTCCTTCGGTTCAGTTATCTGCTGCATATTTACTTTGAGACTATGAGGCGTTTACTCGGGAGATCCCCCTGCACTACATATTCACTTTGGGACTACGAAGCGGTTCCTCGGGAGATCCCCTGTACTGCATATTTACTTTGGGACTATGAGACGGATCCTCGGGAGATCCCCCTGTTCTGCATATGTGTTAATTCAATATATATTTTTTTATATACGTTTTGTATATATTAACGTATATTATTATCGAAGTAAGATCTTTATTTTAAGAAAGGAAGAAAGAAGGAAGAGAAGAACTTTAGAAAGATAATTAAAAAGAAAACGAATGGAACAAATTTAGAAAATATATTGGCTTCGACATAAAATAAAATTAAGAAGATGAAGAAAAAGAAAAAAAGCTAATAGATAAAGAGAAAAAAAGCCATGATTTTTGTACAAAGAATTATTGACTTTCCATTCAAATTGCTTATGTTTAGAGATTAATAATTAATATTCTTATTTTAATGAAACTGTGTACTACAAATATAAATATTTTCCTGCCACAACTGTAATATTGGATTTCATGCTACGAATTTGTTATATTTTTTTAAATTGTGACAGTAAGTATGATAGTCATGACTGTAATATTGGATTTTTGTAAGTATCATGACTAACCTAGGTGAAGTAGTGGCGAGGTTCAAGTCATGTGATACTCACTAGTCAAATAACCTGTGCAATATATCAAAAACTGGCAATAGAAAGCATAGGAGAAAAACAACAATAATAATTTCATCAGAACTAGTGATAACAATTCAATTCAAGTAAAGGCTCAGCTTTAACAACAAGTCATCAACTAGAAACACACATATGGCCCCTCGTGCCTACATTATCAGCCACACTCGCACAACAAAGACCTCATGCCAAAATCAATCACACTCGCACGACAAAGACCTCGTGCCATATGAATCACACTCGCACGACAAAGACCTTGTGCTACAATATAAATCACACTCGCTCGGCAAAGACCGTACCACAATATAAATCACACTCGCATGAAAAAGACCTCGTGCCAACACCCAAACAATCAGCTCAACATGTCCACATGTGACATAATTATCACAAAATAATTATGCCAAAGTTTTTATCACGGATATGAGTTCATAATTTATCAACAAGGTGCACAAGGACATGAAAATAGTAAAATGCGGATGGGTGTTTAACAAACAAAGCTTTACTATGCCTAAAACAAGTGTAGTGATCATGTTCACATAGCTAAAAGTGATTAAGCATGTTTCATATATAATGCATCCTCAAATTAAGGCATATTAATAGCCTAAGGTCTAATTTGATCACAAGCCACACATAGCACCCATGCACACGTACACGTTGCTTTTCACATAACACAAATAGGAAATTAAGGACAAATCCTAAGGGTTTTCCCCCACACAAGGTTAGGCAAGATACTTACCTCAAACAAGCCAAATCAATGCTCTAAGAAACCATTGCCACTCGAATCGGTCTCCGAGCGGGTCAAATCTACCCGAAAACAACTCAAGAACATCAAATAATGTCATAGCAATCAACCCCAAACGATAAAGGTCAAATCATTAAATAAATATGCGAAGTCACCCAAAAGTCAACCTTGGTACCGCACCCTGGCACCTGACAAAACTCACAATTCTGACGACCCATTCGAATACGAGTCCAATCATATAATTTTCATCCAAATCTGACTCCGAATTGTGGTTCAAATCCCTATTTTTTTCATTTTAAAAGGTTTTGACAAAACTCCTAACTTTGCTCAATTAGATTCATCAATCAAATGCTAAAATCAAGGATGGAATTATGAATAATAATCAAATCAGAGTCAAGAACACTTACCCAGTCCAAGTAGTGAAAATCCCCTCAACAATCGCCCAAATCCGAGCTCCCAATATCCAAATAGATAAAATAACTCAAACCGTCAAAAATAGAATACTTAAGTCTTCCCTGGGGTCCCTTTCGGGATCACGGGACCTGCTTAGCGATCATGAAGCAGAAGACAACTGCTGCCACAAGAAGACCCAATGCGAGCGCAACCCCAGGCCTGCGATCGAGGAAAACAACACCTCATGCCTGCACGAATGCGATGCCTTTCTGCGAACGCGAAGAACAAACCACCTGCCTTCCCACATCCTCACACAAACCAATGTGATCGCGACTACCGATCGCAAAGCTTTAGCCCCTTAACAGTCCGCGATTGCGACCTAATCTATGTGAAGGAGAATAAGGAAAATGCCAGCCACCAAAATGCACTCCACGATCGCGGTACCGCATCCGCGATCACGATGAATACCAAAACACCAGAAAACCAGCTGCTCCATAGCAAGGGAGAATTGTCCGAAACTACCTGAAACACACCCGAGGCCCCGGTAACCCCGTCCAATCACACCAACCAAGTCTCAAAATATAATGCAGACCTACTAGAGGCCTCAAATCACGCAAAATAACATCAAAACCATGAGCCGCATCTCAATTCAAGCTTAATGAACTAGTATAAATTTTTGAATTCCAAACTCACGCTGAACACATCTAAACAACTCGGAATGACCAAAAATTTTACTCACAAGTCATAAATCACCATAAGAACCTATTCCAGGGCTCAGAATCCCGAACAGATATCAATAACCACAAAATCAACTATGGGCCAAACCTATCAACTCTCCAAGCCTTCAAACTTTCAACTTTCGGCAATTAGCCTAAAATCATCTAGGAACACTGGAACTAAAATCCGAGCACACACCCAAGTCCAAAATAACTCTCCGGACCTAACGAAACCATTAAAATAATTCACAAAAATAACATAGGTGCAAATGTATTTACCTCATCATCTTTCACATTGTATAAATCTCCATTAGTATTTTCAGTCATTCGCAACGATAATATTTCCTTGGCTCTTTTGGCCATTCACAAGATTCTTTATTCAAGGCACTGTGGCCATATTTGATATTCCACACTTTCATTTCTTCCCTCTCATGTATCATCATCATAAATATCAACATACATATAATATTCCGGAAATCACAACTTTAAGTTCATTAGAAATGAACAATTTAAGCACAATAGATTTCTTTTCCAGAAATGGAGTAATATAATTGGCAATTGATGCGCAAGTTAAAATCATCAACAAGTAACACACCATTTATTCTTGAATTATTTTTCTCCAAAAAGAACAATATACAATTTCCACTCCTGAATATGTAAGAACGCAAAACATATTAGAAATACTCACAAAGCATAGTATTTGTTAAAATAGCCACATATGGCATGCCTTGAGTACGAAAGCTTTTAGGCAATTCTATTTTCGAAGTCATTTTAAAATATTTGACTCGAGGCATTTCATAATCTTTATCACATATTCTCATTTCATTGGCACCACTAGCCACAACTATAACCTTCATTCTAGGTACGTTGGCCACACTCTATATCCCCAATTCACTTATTTCACATCCAACCATCTTTATAAATTATTACCAATAAGACATTTTCAATCAAGACTTTAGGTACACATATGAGCAATTAAGAGTCTTAAAAATATTGAGATTTGCTCACACAACTTGGCATCATAACCTTCATTTGGAACACGACTCAAAGACATAGCATTTTAATATGTAAACCATACTTTGAACATCTATCTTTCGACATAAGGCTCATTCGGGATAATCAAATTTATAGGAAATAACCCAGAATATAGAAGTTAGGAATCTTGAGCTAATCATACTTGATCTTACGAAAACATTATGGAATTCGATTCTAAAAGAGAAAGTTTAGCCAACATACCTTGATGGAGCTCTTTAGCGATATTAAAATCACCCACTACTCTTACAACTTCAATCTACATTAATATAATTCAATTGGACCAATATTAGTAAATATTTCCAGGTTTTTGGTCATTTTGGTATTTTATCAAACACTTAGAGTGCATAGCATCCAACTACCTCTAGTAATGGTGTTTTTTCATCCAACAATACCTCTTTACCACCAACAAGAGATACTACGACATCTTTTGTCTACTAACTACCTTTATTAGCACCATTATAATCATCAATGAACTCACATCTACCAAATTTTACTAATTAACTCATTACAAAATCTCTACCACACCCAATAATCTCATAAGTGCTAGTACTTATTCCTTGCTCATTTATTCACTAACAATCCATGCATGTAGGTTTAAGGGTGAAAGATTACCTCTTGTAGACCAAATCTTGAAAGTCAACTTTTGGGGTGTTCTTGAGATTTTGAAGAAATCCTATGGAATCCAATACAAAACCTTGTTGTAACTAGTGATTGAGAAGTGAAATCATCATAAAAACACCCTTAAAAACTCACCTTAAGTGTGTATTGGAAGCCTTGGCCGGTTGGGTGGTGGAGAGAAAGCCCTAGTCTTGAAGAAATGACTTAGCCCCTCTCTCTACCCGTCCTTGGGGTTATTTAATGGGCTCCTACGTACGCGGCCGAGCACCTGGGCAAGTGGCCGCGCATATGGCCGCGCACCTGAGGCAAAAACTCTCAAATATGCGCGGCCGCGCATCTGAGCGCGCATATGACACAGGTCCAGTAAAATGGCCATAAATTTCTCTATACATATGATGCGTTGGGAATATACAAATGATGAGTGGTTTGATGCGTTGGAAACTAGACTCAAAGGACTTTAATTTGATAGGTAGATAACCACCTATGTCATTATATTGAGGGAGTTATATTCATTTGAAGTCGGGTCTTGTGCTAATTGAAACATCCTTTCCACTTAATGTGTCCAACTTGTTCCACACAAGTTCTTGCCATTCCCAAAACTCCTTAGTATGTTCCAATACATCTTAAACATACATTATCAATTCAACATTGATGTGGCTCTATCCCATAGGTCTCCTTTAGTACTCCAATATGTTATTCCCAAATACCGTTGGCGCACTTTAAAATCTTAGACCATTAGAAAATTTTTACGAGGCCTTACATTCTCCCCCACTTAGGATCATTCGTCCTCGAATGAGGAGTAGAGTCCGGCTCCAAACACTTAACATAACTCGACTCTTCTTTCAAACATTTCAATCCCCCAAATTGACTAACTCCAAAACTTTTCAGAAATTTCGGCAGAGTCTCGCCTGTAATTGGGCCTAACCATCTGCCAGAGAATCACCAAAACCACCCTAACAACATATCCATAACTCAACAAAGAATCACAGTATATATCAATAACACTGATCTCAACATTAAGGGCATTACATTAATAGAAGTGGTATCTAGACATAAGTTGCACATATTTAAATCATAACACATAACAAGTACCCTTTTGAACCACAACCATTTCGTTATACAAGCATGTGAAAATACTTCCTTTACTTTGACAGAGGCTGATCTCAATTTCCGGACTTATCTGACAGAGATGACAACTAGGTACCTCTTATAAGCAAATTACCCATTAACTTCACCTTCAATAGTTTCACCGAAACGATAGGTAAAGGATTTACAACAACCTTCTGGAAACTAGATACATTATGCATCAGGTGCATGGAGGATAACAATAGGAAAACATCATACTCATCGTTTGACCTATTTCCTTTAATATTCCATAAGGCCTAATGTGACTACACATGTTTTACCTTTCTTAACAATTCAACCAATATATTCATAAAGAAAATCTTGAGAATAGCCTGTTCACTTTCTTCAACTCTAAATCCCTACGCCGAACACCCAAAGTAAACCTTTGGCGACCTCCAACAATTACTCTAAGATGTGCTAGCATAAATATGACCATAAAATTTCCTATCCAATATATTTGATCACGGGATGATGCTTCTTTTTTGACATGTTTGAACCTTCAACCCCCATAGGTTACTATAAATAGGAACAACGAGGTCCGAGATTGGGCTGAAATTTTTCAAGAATCAATCAATGTGCTGAGCAGGGCATTTCAGGAGGTTATATCCTAAGAGATATGAAGGTTACTACCAATAGCACTGGCATGGTTAATCATTATGATGACATCATTGATTTGACAAATGAGGCATAGAGTTGCCTAGTATGAATTGATAATGTGGGGACCATGTTCATGATTCTGAGATTTAAAAGAAATGAGTCATGAAAAGGACAACAACAATTATTTCATTTCATATGTGCCTTGTTCGGCAATAGTAGGCCTCAAAGTGAGATAGCCAAGTATGTGACACTAGTCGCCTCTTGGAATGTAGGAAAAATCCGTTTAACTCGAAATGAGAATATTCTAACGCTCTGAATGTGATATGGGTTTCAAGATACACGAAGTTATATTACACTCTTAACAGTATTTGACACAGGGAATCTATGCCACAAACCCAATGAGGATGAAACAGAAGTTGAACATTTGTGAGATTATTATCATTCTGACAGCTTAACCCTTCCTGATAGTTGATTCTATATGAGAGGACTAGAGATACAACGAACTTTTCTTTCAAATCAATATGCTCTCATGTTACTAGCGGTGAAAAGGATTCTTGACAATATACACAAAGGAACAAAGTGGTTGTTCAAACCATAGGAGCAACATACACCGGAGAGAAAAGAGTGGGTCAAGAAGGACCTCAACACTAGGCTGCTTTACATTAGATTTGATACCACATAGGTAAATATTATGGTAGTGCGTGCATAGGCACAAGTGAGCAGATGTTATCCATTTGAATCAAAAGGTTCTGTACAAAATTCATCAGGTATGGTCTCTTGTTGAGAATTTAGGAAATCAAGTGATAAGTATTACTCCTAGAGTTGTAATTTAATTCAAGGACATAATTATATAGCTCAGTTCCACAAGAGGTTGTAAATAAGAGAATTTGTGATAGAGTGGATTCATGAATAATGCGTCTCGTACAAGAGTAGGTGCATGCAACATTTTGTGATTCAACATTTTGGTTAAGACCATATTTATGTAGGCCCTTTCAATATAGATATACATATACAACAAGGAAAATAATGTGGTGTTCATAATGATGTACTAAGGAGTGACTTACTTGATGACTTTAGATTGACAAGGCAGTACCTTAATTGAAGCCCCTCTACTCCACATCCAAAACATACATTAGTACCATAGTGACATACCCCCGAATGACATCTCATACACTTCACACAACGAGGATGGGGTCCGCTAAACTAACTCACCCCACTTACCTGATATTTACCCTTTTCGCATACATCATAAGCATTCCCCTTAGTCTTCCTCCAAGCCTTCATGGCGAGAGTAACAATCTCTGCAATAGCTCGTTGTATGGACTTTTGGAATTGCCCAAATCTACCACCCCTAACACGTTTCTGAGCATACTCACAACATAACGCAAAATATTTTTTCCCGCATATCGGACAGACTGGGATGGGTGTATCCAACCTAAGGGCATTTGTTCTTCTTGTACTCCCCCTCCCCCCTCCCCCCTCTTTCCACAACCATAACATATTTCAAGAGTCATCCAACATAAACCTGATCGGCTAAACCCGAGTGGCTCTTCTTTCATATCAAACATTCCGGTTTATTGATTCCAATAATCCTCTTTCATTTCTTAGGTGCTCTCACCACATAATCCGGTGGCGCGGTAACATAAATAGGAACAATGACACTTCCCCTAGAAACTGGTTCTTTCATTCCCTCATTTCTTCCTCGAACCCATGGGTTACTCATATGACAAAATAAGACATGACGAGGAAATTAGCTTCCTATCTTGAGTTCTATCGCACGATCTGGAGTATCAAAGAAGTGAGAAATTCCTAAATGTCCGAGTAGCCTCCTCATTATAGATGTGATCGACAACACACCGATAAGAAAGACTCTAACAGACACTGCTCCGAGACATCCTAGGACACTTTAAAACCTTAGGCTCTGATACCAAGTTTGTCACACCCCAAACTCGGGGAGCGCGATCGGCGCTCAACCGAGAGAACCGGGCCAAGCAAGCCTGTTAGATTTCCTTCTACCCAAACTCATCCATAAATAAAGAGGAGATGTACTCCATTAATCAAACACTGAAAAACTTTTACTAACAACTTCCTTTTCATTCTCATTAGCAGCTTCATTCATAATTTTCAAAATATTACGAGTTTATAGAATTAATGAAAACATGATTTTCACCTACCAACATTTCTAATTCAATTCTCCATATCAAATACCATCCACAACCTGTCTACGGAGCCTCTAAGTATAATAGAAGAGTAATATGAAAATGTCGGCAACAAGGCTCTGGCTATACCTCAAAACACAGCACATGAGAAACAAAAGATACGTGACCCCGAAATGAAGTAGAGCTCACCAAATCAGCTAAAAAGAGTGTACAGTTATCACTGATCAATGATGCCTGCCATAGAACCACTTGCATCCATTAAAGATGCAGCGCCCCCGGCAAAAGGGATGTTAGTACTGTCGAATAGCACTAGTATATATAGCTAAAAGTCCTCTTTCAAAATAGAATGCCCATATAAGAAAAGGCAACACATAGAAACAACAAGTCACAATCAACAATATCCAAATGTCCAGTTAAAACATAATAATTTTCAAAATATGTACTTAATATACAATTTTTGGTTGAGAGATCATTAGCATCGATATACCACTGTTCACAATATCACTATTCACAATACCAATATTCACAATACCAGTGTTCACAATACCAATGCCACCGTACTTTTAGCACAGAGTCCGATCACGACCCGACCGGCTAGGCTATCTCATTAGAGACATCAACCACAATTACTATCATTACCAATACCACCGTAATTTTAGCACGGAGTCCGATCACGACCCGATCGGCTAGGCTATCTCCTTAGAGAATCAACCACAATTACTATCAATACCAATACCACCCTAATTTTAGTACGGAGTCTGATCGCGACCCGATCGGCAAGGCTATCTCCTTAGAGAATCAACCACATTTACTATCAATACCAATACCACCGTAATTTTAGCACGGAGTCCGATCACGATCCGATCGGCTAGGCTATCTCCTTAGAGAATCAACCACAATTACTATCAATACCAATACCACCGTAATTTTAGTACGGAATCCGATCACGACCCGATTCGTCTTCACTTCCTCAAAAGTGCTAAAAAGGTTGGTTTGGGTGGCATAGCCCGTTGCATAAGTAAGAACTGAGGTTTGGAACCCTAACCTCGACTAGCCTGTCTTATTTGAAGACATCAACCAAAATCTCAATTTCAATTAAGAGGAATAATTTTATAACATCAATCTCATCCCAAATAAGGGGAATAATTCACAAAAATAACATAGGTGCAAATGTATTTACCTCGTCATCTTTCACATTGTATAAATCTCCACTAGTATTTTCAGTCATTCACAACGACAATATTTCCTTGGCTCTTTTGGCCATTCACAAGATTCTTTATTCAAGGCACTGTGGCCATATTTGATATTCCACACTTTCATTTCTTCCCTCTCATGTATCATCATCATAAATATCAACATACATATAATATTCCGAAAATCACAACTTTAAGTTCGTTAGAAATGAACAATTTAAGCACAATAGATTTTTTTCCGAGAAATGGAGTAATATAATTGGCAATTGATGCGCAAGTTAAAATCATCAACAAGTAACACGCCATTTATTCTTGAAATATTTTTCCCCAAAAAGAACAATACATAATTTCCACTCACGAAGAACGCAAAACACATTGGAAATACTCATAAAGCATAGTATTTGTTAAAATAGCCACATATGGCATGACTTGAGTACGAAAGCTTTTAGGCAATTCTATTTTCGAAGTCATTTTAAAATATTTGAGTCGAGGCTCATTTCATAATCTTTATCACATATTCTCATTTCATTGGCACCACTAGCCACAACTATAAGCTTCACTCTTGGCACATTGGCCACACTCTATATCCCCAATTCACTTATTTCACTTTCAACCATCTTTATAGATTATCACCAATAAGACATTTTCAATTAAGACTTTAAGTACACATATGAGCAATTAAGAGTCTTAAAAATATTGAGATTTTCTCACACAATTTGGCATCATAACCTTCATTTGGAACACGACTCAAAGACATAGCATTTTAATACGCAAACCTTACTTTGAACTTCTATCTTTCGACATAAGGCTCATTCGGGATAATTAAATTTATAGGGAATAACCCGGAATATAGAAGTTAGGAATCTTGAACCAATCATACTTGATCTTACGGAAACATTATGGAATTCAATTCTAAGAGAGAATGTTTAGCCAACATACCTTGATGGAGCTCTTTAGCGATATTAAAACCACCCACTACTCTTACAACTTCAATCTACATCAACATAATTCAATTGGACCAATATTAATAAATATTTCCAGGTTTTTGGTCATTTTGGCATTTTATCAAACACCTAGAGTGCATAGTATTCAACTACCTCTAGTGATGGTGTTTCTTCATCCAACAATACCTCTTTACCACCAACAAGAGATACTACGACATCCTTTGTCCACTAACTACCTTCTTAGCACCATTATAATCATCAGTGAACTCACATCTACCAAATTTTACTAATTAACTCATTACAAAATCTCTACCACACCCAATAATCTAGTTTAAGTATTTATGGCTTCCAATCATCATCTCATAAGTGCTAGTACTTATTCCTTGCTCATTTATTCACTAACAATCCATGCATGTAGGTTTAAGGGTGAAAGATTACCTCTTGTAGACCAAATCTTGAAAGTCAACTTTTGGGATGTTCTTGAGATTTTGAAGAAATCCTATGGAATCCAATACAAAACCTTGTTGTAACTAGTGATTGAGAAGTGAAATCATCATAAAAACACCCTTAAAAACTCACCTTAAGTGTGTATTGGAAGCCTTGGCCGGTTGGGTGGTGGAGAGAAAGCCTTAGTCTTGAAGAAATGACTTAGCCCCTCTCTCTACCCGTCCTTGGGGTTATTTAATGGGCTCCTACATGCGCGGCCGCGCACCTGGACAAGTGGCCGCGCACCTGAGGCAGAAACTCTCAAATATGTGCGGCCCCACATCTGGGCGCGCATATGACACAAGTCCAATAAAATAGCCATAACTTTCTCTATACATATCCAAATGATGAGCGGTTTGATGCGTTGGAAACTAGACTCAAAGAGCTTTAATTTAATAGGTAGATAACCACCTAAGTCATTATATTGAGGGAGTTATATTCATTTGAATTCTGATCTTGTGCCAATTGAAACATCCTTTCCACTTAATGTGTCCAACTTGTTCCACACAAGTTCTTTCCATTCCCAAAACTCCTTAGTATGTTCCAACACACCTTAAACATATATTATCAATTCAACATGATATGGCTCTATCCCGTAGGTCTTCTTTAATACTCAAATACGTTATTCCCAAATATCGTTGGCGCACTTTAAAATCTTAAATTATTAGAAAAATTTTACGGGGCCTTACGGATTACCACTTTGTGAAGGAGAAATTCAAGAGTGGTTTGATAGCTCCTCGGTACTTCTCTACCAAACTTAAGCTGGCAAACTTGATGACCAAAGGACTCACCAATGTGTAGCATCACTTTCTTCTGTCCAATTTAGGAGTGTTTGATTTTTTCATCCTCCAGCTTGATGAGGGGGAATAATGTGATAAGTACCAAAGAGATTAGATATAATAAAAGATAAAGAGGCAGTTAGTTAATAGAGAGAATTTAAGGAATCCGTTAGATAGCAGTTGTTGCTAGATGGCATGTGTATGTGGCATAAAGTAGATAAATTGGACTAGTACTCTCAGATTTTACTCAATTTAGAAATACAGTTTCTCTATGTTCTCATCTCTCTGAAGCTTTCTCTTCTTCATATATAAAATATCAATTGCATGTTGTGAATATGAGTTTGTACAGCTGAGATTTAGCTGATTTTACCAAAACGCTTAAATTTTCCTACACCTAAACTACTTTACACGTTGAATAGTGACAATATGAGGCCAACACCACTAATTTGTGTAAAATTGTGTGCCAAAAAATATCTACAATTAGGAAGGAGCTGGAACATAATGTGATTAATTGCTCTTGGTCAAAAATTAGCTAAGTTTCTCTTTCCCTTTTATAGAGGTTTCTTTGGGGTCATCATTTTTCCCACTTGACTTGTAAATGCGCCCTACTACGTACTCCTGCATTGGTCAGTTGAAATGTACTGGAGACATCTCATCTTATATTTAAACAAGTTTTATTTTGTTGTTTTCAGTAAACTTGGCAACTTGCTCATAATTTCTTCGTAATTTGGTGGTATTACAATCTGCGCTCGCCCAAATGACCCTCGTTTCATGCTTATCTTCGTCTTAATTAATTCAATGGTTGACTCTGATAATTTTAATCGGAAAAGCAGATAGTTTCAAATATATATACGGCTACAGCCTACATAGATACGTAAGGTAAAAATAAAAAATAAAATAAACCATTTCAGGTATACAATTACATACACTTGCTTGCACTATCGTCAGCCTTAAATAAAAAAGGAAAAAAAAGCATGGCGAAAAAAAAAAAGCAGTGTCACGTGAAATACAGGTCAATCGCATTACGTCCACCATTAATATACAACTAAGAAATTTTCTCAATATTAAGAAAGAGTGAGAGATAGATCGATCTCATGAGACTTTTTAGGTTAGTCTCGTCAACCTTTGACTTTTCACTCTTCCTTTCCACCCTGTAATTACACATGAATTTTAATTTTTATGAATCAGAAATATTTGTACAATCAAGTCGCTTATTCGATAATTATATAAAAATCTTAATGTTAGACATTATTTCAGATCCCGATAAATATGATAATTGACTAAATATTTAATGTTATACGATAACCCAATCGATGTTCACCATAGGCTCGGCGAGTAATGGCGGACGCACTTGGTGGTAAGCGGGCTTGATCAAAAAATAATATTGTGTATGTGTATAAATTAGGATTAAAACTGCGTAAATTTTGTATAAATATTTTATTTGAACCCACTTGACAACTACTATTTTACGACTAAAGTTATGTACTTCTAAGATTGAACTCGCTTGTACAAAATCCTGGATCCGCCACTATCGGCGAGCTATCGTCCTAGATTTCCCGAAGGTAATGCTATGGTCTTTTTAGTACTGACGACTCTTGATGCCAAGAAAAGACTAATTAGACAAGACAAACCCTTGTTCATAAGATTGGGCGTATGGCTACCTAGTAATTTTCAACTACCACTCTATCTAGCCTAAGGAATTTGGTATCCGCACTTTTTTTTCGGTTACCTAATCTTCAATCTTGAAAGTAGAAGTGTAAAACTATTTATATGTCAACGTAGAAATTTTAAAGAGTTTCAAGTTATATACACGCTGACAAGTTAACTGCCATGCAACAATTAAATAGTGTAAAAAAATTTATACTGGTTTAAAAAATAAAACAGATTACTTACGACAATAACCATAGTATATAAATTCTTTACGCTCACGATTTATATAACTTATATAAACTCAAACTTAAATGGTTAGAGAAGTGACAATGACAATACTTATTTCTTTTTATAGTTTTCGTTTGAACAGATTATAGCATATAGATTGATTTGTTTATATTTTATAAAATGGAAGTTCCAAATATCAACCTCTAATTTTTTTGTCAAATGAAAAATGTAGCATAGTTCTCAATCCAATAATGAAAACTTCGAAATTTTTTGGAGAAAGAAATTGACAGGCATTAAAAACTTGATATATAAATTATCATCAGGACCCATGCAGTAAGACCCTTGATCCACCAGAGAAAGTGGTATGTCAGGATACCATATGTATTTAACTTTTTATGTGAAATAGGAAAATTTATGTAGGCCATATAATTATTATATTTCGGCCTAACTTAAATGTCGTGGGATGTGGGATTAGGGTCCATCGTCCATGGTCCTATCTTTATAACACGATTGATCAGTTTTCTTCATAGAGAACTAGAAGATATGGATTTCATAAAATTATTATCTCACGTTCCTCCATTTAATTTGCACCGAATTTCGCAAGCAGTAACAGAGATAGCGTGTTGACGGGGTGAGCGCATTCACGTACCGGAAAAAAGAAGTTATTTTTAGCACAACTTGTGTATACGGTCGAAATAGATTTTCGCCTTCCTACGTTCGATCGAGTTCGAGTGTTAAAAAGTCGGAATGAGATTTTGGGAGTGAGCTCTGAGGTCGGTACTAATGAACCTCGAGCTCGAAGGTCACTCGAGAAGGCGACTTGATAATCCTATCGAGCCCGTGACCGAATTGATCCGCAAGGCACTGCTTCGAGGACGGAAATGCACGACGCCCATCTCGAAGGTCGAACTCGATCCAAGACCGAAGGGCCCGACCCAGTAACGAGTTCGAGCTAGTATCGAGCTCACAGACAAGAGTCGTTGCAACCGCACCAAGAGAGAGAATCTTTGCGGGAATCAAGGAAAAGACAAGTCATCATGGGCCTTCCACTATATGTTTTATTTTATTATTTTTTGTAATGACCCTCTTCTATAAAAAGGGGAATCCTTGTAAGTTATGGGGGGCCGGAACAAAAGATCACTTCTTATATTGATAGTTATCCCCTTGTACTTGTTTTACTTATTCATTCTTTTTGCTTATTATTTTCATTCTCACAGTCAACAATATACATATTTCCATTTCTCTACGCGATTTATATCGAATTGTATCGCATATCCTTAGAACCATACATAAATCTAACGTTATCCGATTTTTTCGGTAAACAGTTTGGCGCCCACCGTGGGGCTAAGGGTAACAGTGACCGTTTAATATAAATCTAAAGTACACGCTAGTTTGCAACTTCAAATCAGCAATGGCTTCACCTATCGGCCACGAAGCCGGCCTTCAAGATGAAACCAACAACTTGGCACCCGGGGCCGGAAGGCCACTCGATGATGGCCCTGAGGCTCGAATCGAAGCACCCGAAATTCGAGCCGAAGTACCATTGGATGTCAATTCACAAATAGCTCTAGAGGCGAATCAGCGTTCCGAACCGGAAAGAAGCATTCAGGGCGGTACTCGATCTATAGCTCGAGACACCTATAACGTGGAGGAGATCGGAGTCAGCTTACGGATGATCTTCGAGATGTTACAAGCCCAGCAAATAGTGATAGCTCAGTTGCAGAGCCAAACTCAGGTACAAAGCAGGCCGGAGCCCAATCCGCTTCGAGAAGTCACCCACAGAACGGAACCAGCCATAGAGAAGCCAAATGAGCAAGAATCGGGGACTACTCCCGAAATTACTAAATTGCTCGAGGAACTCACAAAACGAGTCGAAGCCAACGATAAAAAAGTAGAAACATATAATTCCAGGGTCGACCAGATCCCGGGAGCTCCACCAATGATAAAAGGGCTAGATTCGAAAAAATTCATTCAAAAGCCTTTTCCCTCGAGTGCCGCCCCAAAACCAATCCCCCAAAAATTCCGTATGCCTGAAATACCCAAATATAACGGAACGACTGACCCCAACGAGCACATCACTTCTTACACGTGTGCCATCAAGGGCAATGATTTGGAAGATGATGAGATCGAATCTGTATTATTAAAAATATTCGGTGAAACCCTGTCAAAGGGGGCAATGATATGGTATCATAACTTACCATCTAACTCCATTTATTCTTTTGCTATGCTTGCAGATTGCTTCGTAAAAACACATGCCGGAGCCATAAAGGTCGAAACCAGAAAGTCGGACCTGTTCAAGGTAATACAAAAGGATAACGAGATGCTAAGGGAGTTCGTAGCTCGTTTTCAAATGGAATGAATGGATCTGCCACCAGTCACAGACGATTAGGTTGTTCAAGCTTTCACTCAAGGTCTAAATGAGCGGAGCTCGAGGGCTTCACGGCGGCTGAAGCAAAATCTGATCGAGTACCCAGCTATTACTTGGACCGATGTGCACAATCGATATCAATCCAAAATAAGAGTCGAAGATGACCAGTTCACTTCTAGGTCCATTATGAAAAAGCAAAAGTCGACCAGAGATCGATACCAGCCATATAGCGGAAACGATACTACTGTTGAGTATCTGAGGCCTCTTTAAAATCAACCTCATGATGAGTTTCCAGGGCTTTATCATTGAACGCATCTGTGATGATTATCAAGTTCGGTGCAAAGGAAGTTACTTCGTTATTTCATGACAAACAGTGTCTCAGCGGGAAACATTGTAAGGGCCAAATGGTCAAAACGAACCATGCTTATATAGTTGGCCCGAGCCCTGACGCAAAACATGAACCCATGTATAATGACTTGCAAAGAAATCTCTCTTCTTTACCGATATTCTATGTTCAAGATTTATTATGCAAACAGGATCGAGTTCGAACGAGCGCTCACTCGACCATTAAGCCTACGGGCTACTTTGACTATTATGCCTACGGGCTACATTGCATCGAGTTCGAATCATTCGCTCGACTGCCAAGCCTACGGGCTACCTTTATTTCGAGTTCGAGCAATCACTCATTCGACCATTAAGTCTACGGGCTACTTTGACTATTACACCTACGAGCTACATTGCATCGAGTTCGAATCATTCGCTCGACTGCCAAGCCTATGAGCTACCTTTATTTTAAGTTCGAGCAATCACTCACTCGACCATTAAGCTTACGGGCTACTTTGACTATTACGCCTACGGGCTACATTGCATCGAGTTCGAATCATTCGCTCGACTGCCAAGCCTACGGGCTACCTTTATTTCGAGTTCGAGCAATCACTCATTCGACCATTAAGCCTATGGGCTACTTTGACTATTACGCCTACGGGCTACATTGCATCGAGTTCGAATCATTAGCTCGACTGCCAAGCCTATGGGCTACCTTTATTTCGAGTTCGAGCAATTACTCACTCGACCATTAAGCCTACGGGCTACTTTGACTATTACGCCTACGAGCTACATTGCATCGAGTTCGAATCATTCGCTCGACTGCCAAGCCTACGGGCTACCTTTATTTCGAGTTTGAGCAATCACTCACTCGACCATTAAGCCTACAGGCTACTTTGATTATTACGCCTACGGGCTACATTGCATCGAGTTCGAATCATTCGCTCGACTGCCAAGCCTACGGGCTACCTTTATTTCGAGTTCGAGCAATCACTCACTCGACCATTAAGCCTACGGGCTACTTTGACTATTACGCCTGCGGGCTACATTGCATCAAGTTCGAATCATTCACTCGACTGATAAGCCTACGAGCTACCTTTATTTCGAGTTCGAGCAATCACTCGCTTGACTATTACGCCTACGGGCTACATTATTTCGAGCAAAACTACTCATTTCTTCGAATGTAGCCCGTATGCATAATAGTAGAGCCCGTACTCATTTCTTCGACTATTACACCCGATTCAAAGCATGTTGGGCCTTGTTGAAAAGATAGGCGGGCCCCACCGCATTCATCACTGATTGATCTTCTCCGGTCACCAAGGACCGAAGGTAACTGGCAATTCCCACAGGGGAAGAAAAAATTTGGGTATCCTCGATAAAGTCGGGGACTGTAAAGACGCATAAGATGATCGAGCATTACATACGTCATGGTCGGGATCGATAAAAATATCAGTGTATATCTGATCGAGCTGCTGGGAAATCATATCATTTCTCGCCTCATCCTTTTTTTAGAAACGAGGGGACTATCTGTATACGGTCAAAATAGATTTCGGCCTTCCTACGTTCGATCGTGTTCGATTGTTAAAAAGTCGGAATGAGATTTTGGGAGTGAGCTCTGAGGTCGGTACTAACGAACCTCAAGCCCGAAGGTCGCTCGAGGAGGCGGCTCGATAATCCTATCGAGCCCGTGACCGAATTGATCCGCAAGGCATTGCTTTGAGGTCGGAAATACGCGACGCCCATCTCGAAGGTCGAACCCGATCCAAGACCGAAGGGCCCGACCCAGTAACGAGTTCGAGCTAGTATCGAGCTCACAGACAAGAGCTGTTGCAATCGCACCAAGAGAGAGAATCTTTGCGAGAATCAAGGAAAAGACAAGTCATCATGGGCCTTCCACTATATATTTTATTTTATTATTTTTTGTAATGACCCGATTTTTCCGGTAAACAGTTTGGCGCCCACCGTGGGGCTAAGGGTAACAGTGACCGTTTGATATAAATCTAAAGTACACGCTAGTTTGCAACTTCAAATCAGCAATGGCTTCATCTATCGGCCACGAAGCCGGCCTTCAAGATGAAACCAACAACTTGGCACCCGGGGTCGGAAGGCCACTCGATGATGGCACTGAGGCTCGAATTGAAGCACCCGAAATTCGAGCCGAAGTACCATTGGATGTCAATTCACAAATAGCTCTAGAGGCGAATCAGCGTTCCGAACCGGAAAGAAGCATTCAGGGCGGTACTCGATCTGTAGCTCGAGACACCTATAACGTGGAGGAGATCGGAGTCAGCTTACGGATGATCTTCGAGATGTTACAAGCCCAGCAAATAGTGATAGCTCAGTTGTAGAGCCAAACTCAGGTACAAAGCAGGCCGGAGCCCAATCCGCTTCGAGAAGTCACCCACAGAACGGAACCAGCCATAGAGAAGTCAAATGAGCAAGAATCGGGGACTACTCCCGAAATTACTAAATTGCTCGAGGAACTCACAAAACGAGTCGAAGCCAACGATAAAAAAGTAGAAATATATAATTCCAGGGTCGACCAGATCCCAGGAGCTCCACCAATGATAAAAGGGCTAGATTCAAAAAAATTCATTCAAAAGCCTTTTCCCTCGAGTGCCGCCCCAAAACCAATCCCCCAAAAATTCCGTATGCCTGAAATACCCAAGTATAACGGAACGACTGACCCCAACGAGCACGTCACTTCTTACACGTGTGCCATCAAGGGCAATAATTTGGAAGATGATGAGATCGAATCTGTATTATTAAAAATATTCGGTGAAACCCTGTCAAAGGGGGCAATGATATGGTATCATAACTTACCATCTAACTTCATTTATTCTTTTGCTATGCTTGCAGATTGCTTCGTAAAAACACATGCCGGAGCCATAAAGGTCGAAACAGAAAGTCGGACCTTTTCAAGGTAATACAAAAGGATAACGAGATGCTAAGGGAGTTCGTAGCTCGTTTTCAAATGGAATGAATGGATCTGCCACCAGTCACAGACGATTAGGTTGTTCAAGCTTTCACTCAAGGTCTAAATGAGCGGAGCTCGAGGGCTTCACGGCGGCTGAAGCAAAATCTGATCGAGTACCCAGCTATTACTTGGACCGATGTGCACAATCGATATCAATCCAAAATAAGAGTCGAAGATGACCAGTTGACTTCCAGGTCCATTATGAAAAAGCAAAAGTCGACCAGAGATCGATACCAGCCATATAGCGGAAACGATACTACTGTTGAGTATCCGAGACCTCTTTAAAATCAACCTCGTGATGAGTATCCAGGGCTTTATCATTGAACGCATCTGTGATGATTATCAAGTTCGGTGCAAAGGAAGTTACTTCGTTATTTCATGACAAACAGTGTCTCAGCGGGAAACGTTGTAAGGGCCAAATGGTTAAAACGAACCATGCTTATATAGTTGGCCCGAGCCCTGACGCAAAACATGAACCCATGTATAATGACTTGCAAAGAAAGCTCTCTTCTTTACCGATATTCTATGTTCAAGATTTATTATGCAAACAGGATCGAGTTCGAATGAGCGCTCACTCGACCATTAAGCCTATGGGCTACTTTGACTATTACGCCTACGGGCTACATTGCATCGAGTTCGAATCATTCGCTCGACTGCCAAGCCTACGGGCTACCTTTATTTCGAGTTCGAGCAATCACTCATTCGACCATTAAGCCTATGGGATACTTTGACTATTACACCTACGGGCTACATTGCATCGAGTTCGAATCATTCGCTCGACTGCCAAGCCTATGGGCTACCTTTATTTTGAGTTCGAGCAATCACTCACTCGACCATTAAGCCTACGGGCTACTTTGACTATTATGCCTACGGGCTACATTGCATCGAGTTTGAATCATTCGCTCGACTGCCAAGCCTACGGGCTACCTTTATTTCGAGTTCGAGCAATCACTCATTCGACCATTAAGCCTACGGGCTACTTTGACTATTATGCCTACGGGCTACATTGCATCGAGTTTGAATCATTAGCTCGACTGCCAAGCCTATGGTCTACCTTTATTTCGAGTTTGAGCAATCACTCACTCGACCATTAAGCCTACGGGCTACTTTGACTATTACGCCTACGGGCTACATTACATCGAGTGCGAATCATTCGCTCGACTGCCAAGCCTACGGGCTACCTTTATTTCGAGTTTGAGCAATCACTCACTCGACCATTAAGTCTACGGGCTACTTTGATTATTACGACTACGGGCTACATTGCATCGAGTTCGAATCATTCGCTCGACTGCCAAGCCTATGGGCTACCTTTATTTCGAGTTCGAGCAATCACTCACTCGACCATTAAGCCTACGGGATACTTTGACTATTACGCCTGCGGGCTACATTGCATCAAGTTCGAATCATTCACTCGACTGATAAGCCTACGAGCTACCTTTATTTCGAGTTCGAGCAATCACTCGCTCGACTTTTACGCCTACGGGCTTCATTATTTCGAGTAAAACTACTCATTTCTTTGAATGTACCCCGTATGCGTAATAGTAGAGCCCGTACTCATTTCTTCGACTATTACACCCGATTCAAAGCATGTTGGGCCTCGTTGAAAAGATAGGCGGGCCCCACCGCATTCATCACTGATTGATCTTCTCCGGTCACCAAAGACCGAAAGTAACTGGAAATTCCCACAGGGGAAGAAAAAATTCGGGTATCCTCGATAAAGTCGGGGACTGTAAAGACGCATAAGATGATCGAGCATTACATACGTCAAGGTCGGGATCGATAAAAATATCAGTGTATATCTGATCGAGCTGCTGGGAAATCATATCATTTCTCGCCACATCCCTTTTTCAGAAACGAGGGGACTATCTGTATACGGTCAAAATAGATTTTGGCCTTCCTACATTCGATCATGTTTGAGTGTTAAAAAGTCGGAATGAGATTTTGGGAGTGAGCTCTGAGGTCGGTACTAACGAACCTCGAGCCCGAAGGTCGCTCGAGGAGGCGGCTCGATAATCCTATCGAGCCCGTGACCGAATTGATCCGCAAGGCACTGCTTCGAGGTCGAAAATGCGCGACGCCCATCTCGAAGGTCGAACTCGATCCAAGACCGAAGGGCCCGATCCAGTAACGAGTTCGAGCTAGTATCGAGCTCACACACAAGATCCGTTGCAACCGAACCAAGAGAGAGAATCTTTGCGGGAATCAAGGAAAAGACAAGTCATCATGGGCCTTCCACTATATATTTTATTTTATTATTTTTTGTAATGACCCTCTTCTATAAAAGGGGGAATCCTTGTAAGCTATGGGGGGCCGGAACAAAAGATCACTTCTTACATTGATAGTTATCCCCTTGTACTTGTTTTACTTATTCATTCTTTTTGCTTATTATTTTCATTCTCACAGGCAACACTATACATATTTTCATTTCTATACGCGATTTATATCGAATTGTATCGCATATCTTTAGAACCATACACAAATCTAACGTTATCCGATTTTTCCGGTAAATAACTTGCTCATAGTGCAAGTATTACTTGTATTTGTATTTGGTCGAAATACCACATGTTGGAGTTCTTACCTTCTTGGTATTCCATGGATCGTGTCTTCACCGCTTGGCATCACAAAATGCTTTGATTCAAATTTTAAAACAAAAATATGTCTCTATAAATATTACTTGATTTTCAAATTAATTCAATTTTCGTGACCCAACCAAGTAAGCCTTGAATCATCAACAAATAAAATAGAAATTGAGTGGAGTTTTAATTATTCATATTACTTAAGCTGGTATCTAATATCAGAAAGAAATAAGGGGTGATGATATTTTCCATGGTATTATTATCACAAAGAAATAAGGAGTAAGGTTTTTTCCCAATCGTTAATTTAAAATTATGAATTCGTCTATACGCAATTACTTGGATTGTAGTCGCACCTAACGTTCGTCTCGTGTTTCAGGTGCATAAATTTAGCAAAAAGTATAGTAGTTATAAGAAAAAGAAGGTGCAATAAATAGCGGGGGACACATTGATCGTAACAATATCGATATGAATAATGGTAAGGACCGCAGAGGCAGCAGTAGTCGACCTTTCTCTAGGCTCTAGCTATGTTTCGATTTATTTCCTTGTCCTTTGTTCTATATATGCATATTGTACTGCCTGCGTTAAATTTCTGTATGAATTTTCAATTTTGTAATATTTTGTCCGAAGTACCAGAATAGAAATAGGAATACCAGTATTAATGAAGTTAGTTGGCTTATAACATATGGTACATATTTTTAAATCAATTCTACACTTGTATGTCATGATCCGGTGACATAATTACAACAATAATAATTATGTCTCAATATCAAACAAGTTTAAGTCGGCGATATAAGTTCCCATTCCTTTCATTAAGCTCATATATCATCATGATTACTATATACATACATACATATATATATATATATATATATATATATATATATATATATATATATAAAATAAAAATTTTCTACCAAGTCAAAACCCTATTTTCAACTAGTAGATATCACCTATATGCATTTTTCTCTTCCACTATACCTGTTTTTTTTTTTAGCTAAGTCTGTATTCATTCTAAGGATTTGTAAGTCTTTCGAGATAACTTTCTTCTATGTAATTTTAGGTCTAACTCGTCCCCTTTTAATATATTCTCTATCATAGTTTCATATCTATGGACCGGTGCATCTTTAGGTCAACGTTCGACATGACCAAACAATCTCAAGCAACTTTCTCTCATTTTATCCTAAATGTGTACTACTTGCACCTTCTGGCAAATGCAGTCATTTTTAATCTTATCTATTCTTGTGTGATCGCACATCCATCTTAGCATTCATATTTTTGCAATATTTATTTTGTAGATATATTAAACTTTAGCAGGTCATCATTCAATTTTACATAACATAGCCGGTAGTTGTTCTATAGAACTTCCCTTTCACCTTGGCATCTTTCTGTCACATAACACCCCGATAGCACTTCTCCATTTCAACCATCTGAATTTGATCATATGAATAATATCTTCATGTACGATTCCATTGTATTGAAACAACGAACTCAGATATCTAAATTGTTTATATTTTATCACCACAATTCCATCTAGCTTCAGCTTAACTTTGTTCTTCTCATACTGACTCAACTTGTAGTGCACGTACTCAGTCTTACTTATACTTATCTTAGAATCCTTATTCTATAAGATATTTTTCCATAGCTCAAGCATTTGGTTAACGCCCTCGCTAGTTTTTTTGTCTATTAGCACAATATCATCAATAAATAGCATACACCATGGGACTTTATCTTGTGTTACGTTGGTTAGCTTATCATGAAAATAAGAAGGGGCTCAATGCAGAACTCGAGTATAAACCAACTGTTATGAAAAACTGCTTTGTATCTCCTACTACTGGTCACGCTAGCGGCAACTCATTCATACATGTCCTTTATAACATATATATGTTTAATATGAAGACTTTCATGTGACGACCCGATAGATCATTTTGAGTGCTAGCCCTTATTTTCATATTTCAAGACCTCTATTAGCTTCGTTTAATATTTCTTGGTTTGCGTGTGTGGTCCGTGTCGCTTTTTCAAAAGCTTTTATGTGAAAATTTTAAGAACATATGAATTTTGGCTTTAAAAATAACTTGAGTTGACAACGGTCAATATTTTATGAAATTGACCCCAGATCAGTGTTTTGACGATTTCGATAGGTCCGTATTGTGATTTTGGGCCCGGATTTAAATTCGGAGTTCCTTAGGGTGATTTGACTCATTTTGTCTAAAGCTAGTAATTTGAATATTTATAAATTTCCTAGGTTTGACCATAAGGTTGACTTCATGGCTATAGGGTTCGGATTTTGATTTTAGGATTTAGCATACATCTGTTTTACTATTTAAAATATGTCTGCAAAATTTAGTGCAATTCGGAATTGGTTTGATATTATTCGGACGCTTAGTTGTGATTCTAATTGTTCTTGAGTTTTCCTTTGAAATTTCATTCATTAAAATGTTCGATTTGTAGTTTTAGATGTTATTTTGGTGATTTGATTGCGCGAGCGACTTCGTATGATGTTATTACAATTGTGTGCATATTTGGTTTGGAGCTCGAGGGGCTCGGGTGAGTTTTGAACGCTTTTCGGATGAGTTTAAAAAGTTTTAGGACTGCTGGTGCAGAGTTAACTTTTGGTTCTGATGCAGATCTCGCAATTGCGGAATCTGGATCGTATTTACGAGCCTCGCTTTTGCAAATAAAATTTCTCATTTGTGAGCAGGGCCTGAGATTGGTGACCTTGCATTTGTGAGTAAGAGATTTGCTTTTGCGAACTGTGATAGTTGCTTTTGCGAAGATAGGGGTCGTATTTGCAATCGCAAGTGACTTGAGTCAACTTCGCATTTGCGAAGTTTTTTGCGCAATTGCGAAGGGGGGATGATCACATTTGCGAGATAAATGTCGCATTTGCGGCATCTGGACTTCTGACGCACAACTCGCATTTGTGACCTGTGCTTCGTATTTGCGGTGCTCGCAATTGCGACATATGCAGCTGGGTAAAAGAGGAGGAAAACGAGACTTAGCTCATTTTACACCATATCTCAACCTTAAACACTCTAGAGGCGATTTTTCAAGGATTTCTTTTTCCCAAAACCATTGTTGAGCAACTCTAATCCACTTTCTTTCAATTCCCCATTATTTTTCATTCGATTTCAATATCAAATTTAGGATTTCCATGGTTAAAATTAGGGATTTGGGTAGAAATAGAGAATTTTGTAAAATTGAGGTTTAGACCTCAAATTGAGATCAGATTTCGAAACAAATTATATTACCGCGCTCGGGGGTGAATGGTTAATCGGTGGTCCGAATCTCGAGTTTTGACCAAGCGGGCTCGGGGTTGACTTTTGTTGACTTTTTCAAAAATGATCAAAATTGAACCTCTTTCATTAATGGGTAGTTTCTAAAGCTTATTTTGAATCGTTTGATTGATAATTTGCTAGGTTTGGTTGGTTTGGAGGCTTGCTCAAAAGGCAAGGCCGTAGTTGATTGATTGCTTTGTTTGCGATGTGAGTAAGTATTATGTCTATCCTTGACTTGAGGGAAATAAGACTTGTTAAATTATTTGTTATGTGAATTATATGGAAAAACGCAGTATATGCGAGGTGACGAGTGTATATACGCCGTTGTGGGATTTAGCATGCGGGATATGGATATTTATTTCCATATTTTCGTTCATTCCATGATATCTCTTATTATATGCCTTAATTGTTACATGTCTTTATTTGACTTCTATGCTATAATTATTACTTGTTATTTAATTATTACTTGCTTTAATTTATTCATTCCTCACCTGATTTCTGCTTATTTACTACATGTTTCTACTTGCCTTAATTTTATATTTTAATTGTCACATGTTTTACCTGCTTTCATTGTTCTTATATTATTTGATGTCTATAATATTTTTTCCCTTATGTGAGTTATTTAATTGTTATGTACTGATGAGTTGGTAAAATTTAAGATTTCGAGATGTTAGATATTCTCTGATTATTCTATGGTTCTTTACTGTCTTGTACATTCACCTTCTTCATGCTGATATTTCGTAAATATTATTGTTTAATTATTTATGTTGATGATTTGAAATTGTTTGGGGAGCGGGTTGTACACCGCAACGAAATTGGAAGGTATTGAATTGATATGAAGGAATAAAGACAGATTATGATATGAACATATGATGATATGGTAGGATCGGGTTGCGCGCCGTAAAGGATTTGATATGTTGTAATTGTTTGTGATTGTTGAGCTATCATCGGTATTGTGATATGAGACTTGAGACTTTGTTATTCTGGGTTCTTTGGTAGTTGACCTTCGGGTCCGTTTATATGAGTTTATTACTTTATTTTTATTCCTGTTTTTTCTATTATTATTATTATTATTATTATTATTTTTTTTTTTTTTTATTATTATTATTATTATTATTATTATTATTATTATTATTATTATTATTATTATTATTATTATTATTATTATTATTTCGTACAGATTATTTGTATGTGACTTGCCATAGCCTCGTCACTACTTCATCGAGGTTAGGCTCGGCACTTACTGAGTACATGAGGTTAGTTGTACTCATACTACACCCTGCACTTCTTGTGTAGATACTGTGAGCACCTAATTTTTGACTATATTTGAATTTTTACCACCTTCTACTATGTAATTACTTTTGAAAATTTAATATATTTTTTTAAGCTTTGTTATATTTTTTTATATACGGTAAGAATTAAAAATAATTTAAAAGGTTAAATTATTACTATTAGTATTATTATTATTTTTTATCTTTATTTTTAAATGAAATAAATTTTTTTTAAAAAAGAAAAAATTAAATATATTTTTTAATTTTCCAATGGGAATACAATAATAGAAAAATTAACAATATGTAATAAAAAAAGTAAAAGTAAAGTAGGTGGAAATTGATTTTTAAAAAAAGTAAAAGAAAGTGGAAAATTAAAAACAATAAAAGTAAAAGAATGTAAAAATTTAAAAAATGAAAAGTAAAAGAAGTTGGAATTAAAAAATAAAAGTAAAGGTAGTTGAATTTATTTTTTTAAAAAAGAAAAGAAAGTAGAAATCAGAAAAAAGAAAAGTAAGGTAAGTGAAAATTTAAAAACAAAAAGTAAAATAGTTGGAAAATTAAAAAAAAAAAGAAGTAAAAAGTGGAAAATTAAAAAAAGAAAAGTAAAGAAAAGTGGGGAATTATTTATTTTTAAAAAAATAAAGAAAATGGAAAGTGGGAATTCTTTTTAATTAGAAAATAATAAAATAAAAGAAATCTGAAAAAATTCCGAATTTTTTTTTCTATAAAGAGAAGAGAAATGTGAGGAGAAAAGGGAGAGAAAGAGAAGAAAAAAAGAGAGGAGGGAATTGAGAGAATTTTGTTTTCTTCTTCTATGCTAAGGAAACTTCTACTCGTGTCATTCTGTCTTGGTCTTTTCTTTTTAAAAAATCTAGCTATTCATCAACCAAAACCCAACAAAAATATTTCATAATATCCCTTTTTACACGCCAAAAAGTGAAGTCAATAGTCGAGGTCGAGGATTCCGTTGGAGCTCCATTCACTTGCTTTGATGTTCTTCTTCGTTTATGCTTGTTCGACATTCGTCTGAGTTACTGTACCTGTTCTTGGAAACTCATTTAATTGGAAATTTTGCATTTAAGGTTTATTCTTTCCTCTATTCTTTTAATCTTATTTCATGTGATTTTATTTATTTGCCTTTAAACTTTATAAATAATAGTGTAAATTAGTCATTAAATGCTATATACTTAATCATGTTTCTAGTAATATGGTATTCAAACTTGCTTTAAAGTTGGGAAGATTTGGACCCTAATAAATTTGGGCTTCAATTGTTGGATTGTAGGGTATTGGTAGATGATTGTTTATTTATTCAAAAATATAAAATCATACACTTCTTCCACAAGTAATTTCATAATTCATGACCTTACAATAATCTCAAAAATATAGGAAGAATAATGAACACTGATAGAGTGCTTTAGGCACGCCTTTAATTAGTTTATCGCGATTATGTATACGTTCGCGTGGCATAATTGTGATTTTTAAAAAATAAAATCGAAGTATGTATTAACTTTGGCCAAAACAATCTTAATAATAAAATGCTATTAATTGTGTACACGTTCGCGTGACAAGATTTTGGCATAATAAACAAAACGGATTCACACACGTGATTCGTTTCAAAGATAATTCCATATTCGAATAATTAAAAGCGGATAGATAAAACATGAAAATCAATAAATCACAGTTTATCCAAAATTAATTCAAGCCAAGTTGTAGTCAATAAAGAGACCATGCTGGAACCACAAGACTTGGGGAATGCCTTACACCTTCTCCCCGGTCAACAGAATTCCTTACCCGAACTTTGTTTTCGCAGACCAATAATAAAAGAGTCAAATCTTTCTTTGAATAGGGATTCAAATACAAGGTGACTTGGAACACCCAAAAAATTAATTTCAAGTGGCGGCTCAGAAAATAAAATAATCATTACTCAAATTTGTCACTTTAATTGAAAAAACTCTTTCACCCACAACAATCCATACACATATCTAGGGGATCCAGCTCATAGTTCCGTGTAGAAGTACTCTTCGCTCAGGATGTTTTACGTAGCTTAACCCAGGTAGAATCGTTTCTCCTAGGGGGATCCAGTTCATAGTTTCCGGGTAAAAGTACTCTTCACCCAGGCTATTTTTCGTAGCTTAACCCAGGTAGAACCTTTTCGCCTAGGGGGATCCAACTCATAGTTTCTGGGTAGAAGTACTCTTCGCTCAGGTTGGTTTACGTAGCTTAACCCAGGTAGAACCTTTTCGCCTAGGGGGATCCAGCTCATAGTTCTGGGTAGAAGTACTCTTCACCCAGACTATTTTTCGTAGCTTAACCCAGGTAGAACCTTTTCGCCTAGAGGGATCCAACTCATAGTTCCGGGTAGAAGTACTCTTCGCCCAGGTTGTTTTACGTAGCTTAACCTAGGTAGAACCTTTTTGCCTAGGGAAATCCAGCTCATAGTTCCGGGTAGAAGTACTCTTCGCTCAGGTTGTTTTACGTAGGTTAACCCAGGTAGAACCGTTTCGCCTAGGGGGATCCAGCTCATACTTCCGGGTAGAAGTACTCTTCGCTCAGGTTATTTTTCGTAGCTTAACCTAGGTAGAACCTTTTCGCCTAGGGAGATCCAGCTCATAGTTCCGGGTAGAAGTATTCTTCGCCCAGGATGTTTTACATAGCTTAACCCAGGTAGAACCTTTTCTCCTAGGGGGATCCAGCTCATAGTTCCGGGTAGAAGTACTCTTCGCTCAGGATGTTTTACGTAGCTTAACCCAGGTAGAATCATTTCGCCTAGGGAGATCCAGCTCATAGTTCCGGGTAGAAGTACTCTTCGCCCAGGCTTGCTTTTTGTAGCTTAACCCAGGTAGAACCTTTTCTCCTAGGAGGATCCAGCTCATAGTTCCGTGTAGAAGTACTATTTGCTCAGGTTGTTTTTCGTAGCTTAACGCAGGTAGAATATTTTCACCTAGGGGGACCAGCTCATAGTTCCGAGTAGAAGTACTCTTCGCTCAAGTTGTTTTTCGTAGTTTAACCCAGGTAGAAACTTTTCGCCTAGGGGGATCCAGCTCATATTCCGGGTAGAAGTACTCTTCGCCCAAGCTCGCTTTTCGCAGTTTAACCCAGGTATAACTTTTCACCCAAGGGATTCATTTTCATTTCAGTAATACAGAACCTCTGGTTACATTTCTTTTCCGTAATACAGGGTATCATCCCCTAGTTACATTTTCTTTTAGTAATACAGGACGCCATCCCATGATTACATTCTTTTTCTGTAATATAGGGTACCAACCCCTGGTTATATTTCCTTATCAGTATCAGGGTACACTAATCCCTAGTCGCTTTTCTAATATAGGGTCTCCACTCCCTAGGTTCTTTCATTTTAGACATAGGGTCTCCATTCCCTAGTCTCTTTTTGTTTTTCGGGTACACCATTCCCAACCTTTTATTGCTTTCAATAAAGATGTAGTTTAGAATTTTGTTACAATAACTCACGAAATCTTTGTAGTGCAAACTGGGGCAGAAAAATTTTGTTCGTTTGTTTATTTTGGTGTCTGAGTAGGTTTTACCTCGAGGCACAGAGTTCGAGATGACCAAAAGAAGAAGTCTCAATTCAGAATAAAAGAAAAGAAAAAATAGGTGAATCCAAACTGCAAAAGCAGTTGAAAAGATGTGGAATGCTCAAGACATGACTGAAGCCACGGGCATTGGAGTCCCGTTTTGATTAGAAGAAGCTATAGAACAATGAACTAGCACCTACAGCTAGCGAGCATCAAGGTTTAGATGAGAGTCTGCATGAAGAACCACTCAAGACTCAAGATCAAGCTTCAGAAGACTCATAGATAGGAATCTTGTAACTCATAGCTGATAGGCTTGTTGAGTTTCTTTTTTTATTTTGATATAATAGCACGACCGCGGACTGGAGCCTCGACGGAACCTTACTCGACTCCTCAACTCATCATTCCACCATTCTCCTTGAACTACAGGTCACCTGATTCCCCTATAACCCGAGATATGTAGGCTGTCCAAAATCAGGACTCGGTTGTACCCTATCATTTATTTCTTTTCCTTTTGAATAACGGTTTGGTCAAAAATTAGTCACATGGCTCACCTAGTCTTTGCCTGAAAACTCTTTATGTTTCCAAGCAAAGAGGGGCAGCTGTGAGCACCTAATTCTTTACTATATTTGAATTTTTACCACCTTCTACTATATAATTACTTTTAGAAATTTAATATATATATTTTTAGCTTTGTTATATTTTTTTTATATAGGGTAAGTATTAAAAATAATTTAAAAGGTCAAATTATTACTATTAGTATTATTATTATTTTTTATCTTTATTTTTAAACGAAATAAATTTTTAAAAAAATGAAAAAAATAAATATATTTTTTAATTTTTGGATGGGAATAAAATAATAGAAAAATTAAAAGTATGGAATAAAGAAAGTAAAAGTAAAAGTAGGTGGAAATTATTTTTAAAAGAAAGCGGAAGATTAAAAAAAAAAAGTAAAAGAATGTGAAAATTTTAAAAATGAAAAGTAAAAGAAGTTGGAATTAAAAAATAAATGTAAAGGTAGCTGGGGAATAAAAAAAAGTGAGAAATTAAAAAAATAAAAGTAAAGGAAAGTGGGGAATTATTATTTTTTTAAAAAAGAAGAAAAATGGGAAGTGGAAATTCTTTTTAATTAAAAAATAATAAAATAATAAATTATAGAAAAAAAATCGGATTTTTTTTCTATAAATAGAAAAGAAATGTGGGGGGGGGGGGGGGGAAGAAAAAAAGAGAGGAGGGAATAGAGAGAATTTTGTTTTCTTCTTCTATGCCTAGAAAATTTCTACTCGTGTCATTCTTTCTTCGTCTTTTCTTTTCAAAAAATTTAGTTGTTCATCAACCAAAACCTAGCAAAAATACTTCATAACATCCCTTTTTACACGCTAAAAAGTGAAGTTAATAGTCGAGGTCGAGAATTCCGTTGGAGCTCCGTTCACTTGCTTTGATGTTCTTCTTCGCTTATGCTTGTTCGACATTCGTCTGAGTTACTGTACCTGTTCTTGGAAACTCATTTAATTGGAAATTTTTCATTTAAGGTTTATTATTTCCTCTATTATTTTAATCTTATTTTATGTGATTTTATTTATTTGCCTTTAAACTTTATAAATAATAGTGTAAATTAGTCTTTAAATGCTATATACTTAATCATGTTTCTGGTAATATGGTATTCAAACTTACTTTAAAGTTGGGAAGATTTGGACCCTAATAAATTTGGGCTTCAATTGTTGGATTGTAGGGTATTGGTAGATGACGGTTTATTTATTCAAAAATATAAAATCATACACTTCTTCCACAAGTAATTCCATAATTCATGACCTTACAATAATCTCAAAAATATAGGAAGAATAATGAACACTGATAGAGTGCTTTAGGCACGCCTTTAATTAGTTTATCGCGATTATGTATACGTTCACGTGGCATAATTGTGATTTTCAAAAAATAAAACCGAAGTATGTATTAACTTTGGCCAAAATAATCTTAATAATAAAATGCTATTAATTGTGTACACGTACGCGTGACAAGATTTTGGCATAATAAACAAAACGAATTCACACACATGATTCGTTTCAAAGATAATTCCATATTTGAATAATTAAAAGCGGATAGATAAAACATGAAAATCAATAAATCACAGTTTATCCAAAATTAATTCAAGCCAAGTTGTAGTCAATAAAGCGACCGTGCTGGAACCACGGGACTTGGGGAATGCCTTACACCTTCTCACCGGTCAACAGAATTCCTTACTCGAACTTTGTTTTCGCAGGTCAATAATAAAAGAGTCAAATCTTCTTTTGAATAGGGATTCAAATAAAAGGTAACTTTGAACACCCAAAAAATCAATTTCAAGTGGCGGCTCTGTAAATAAAATAATCCTTACTCAAATTTGTCACTTTAATTGGAAAAACTCTTTAACCCGCAACAATCCATACACATATCTTTTTAGATACCAGTGTGGGTCCCAGCGCGCGCGTAGTGAGACTACTTGGATTCAGCTACTTTAGGAGACTTGAGGTATAGCTGCTTGACGTCCGCAACCCTGAAGTCCCCTTTCTATTCTGTATTTACAGTCTATTTAGCTTCAGACAATTGTATTTTGTCCAGACTTTATCTGTAGTACTCTAGATGCTCATGTATTCGTGACTCCAGATTCTAGGATATGTTTAGACTTCGTCATTTAGTATCTTATTAGTCTATTTCAAATGATTACGGTTTATTATTGTTAATGCTTTGATTCTAAATTGTTAAAACTGGTTAAGTAACGTAGCTAACGTTGGCTTTCCTAGCAAGTGAAATGTTACGCGCCATCACGATCCCGATGGTGGGATTTTAGGTCATGATAAGTTGGTATCACATCACTAGGTTGCGTAGGTCTCATGAGTCATGAGCAAGCTTAGTAGAGTCTGGAGGATCGATATATAGACGTTTGTACTTATCTTCCAGGGGCTATAAGGTTATAGGAAAATTTCACTTCTTTCTTTCGCTATCGTGCGACTTTATTCCATTACTGAAGTTTTGAACCATTCTATTCTTGTTCTCTCGTAGATGTCGAGAATATGAACAACATCTACAGCCGAGCAGGAGCCAGAGCCCCTTGTTACAACCACTACCAGGGGTAGGGCCGGAGCTGAGGTAGGGGCCAAGGCAGAGGCAGAGCTCAGCTTAGAGCAAGTGCAGCAACACCTATTATGGAGCCTCAGATTGATCATGAGGAGATCCCAGTTCAAACAACACCAATAAGACCCGCTCAGATCCCGGAGGGATTTATAGCCACTTCGGTACTTCAGGATGCCCTAGTCCGCTTAGTTGGACTCATAGATAGTGTGGCTTAGGCTGGAGTATTTCCTATGGCACCAGCTGTCTCCCAAGCTAGAGGAGGAGAACAGACTCCTGCCACTCATACTCCGGAGCAAATAGCTTCCATATATTAGACTCCAGCAGTTCCAACAGTTTGGGTAGTTCAGCCCGTTGTTGCTACACAGTTCGGGAAGAGGCCCGCGATGTCTTCTGAGGGATTGATGAGGTTGGATAAGTTCACCAAGCTCTTTCCTATTCCTTTTAGTAGTGCACCTTCTGAGGACCCATAGGATTATTTGGATCGTTGCCACGAGGTGTTGCGTAATATGGGTATTGTTGAGACTAATGGGGTCAATTTTGTAGTGTTCCAGATGACCGATTCTGCTAAGATGTGGTGGCAGGATTATGTGCAGAGCAGACCAACCGGTTCACCTTCACTTACTTGGGAGCAGTTTTCGTAGCTATTTCTGGAGAAGTTCATTCTTTTCACTCTGAGTGAGGAGTACCGCAGGTAGTTCGAGCACCTCCAGCAGGGTGGCATGATTGTCACCCAGTATGAGACTAGATTTGTGACCTAGCCCATCATGCAACTATCTTGATTCCCACTGATAGAGAGAGGGTTGGAGAGATTTATTGATGGTCTTACCTTCGGCATGAGGCTTCATATGTCCAAGGAGACGGGAGATGATATCTCTTTCTAGAGGGATATAGAGATTGCTACACAGATCGAGATGATTCTTAGTCAGGATAGAGAGACGGTGCTGAGAAGAGGCCTCATCATTTTGGTGGCTTCAGTGGTTCCTCATATGAAGGCAGAGGTTCTTTTGGTAGAGGCCATCCTCCTAGGCCGATGTAGTTAGCTCTTTAGGTAGCCCACGGTGCTTCAAGCAGTCGTGGTTCTTATGAGTCTGGTCCTGATCAGCCAGCATTCATTACACCTTCAACTTATATCAGCGCACTAATGCTACAGAGTTACTATAGTGGTTAATCCGGGACGTCAGGGTCAGTCTCAACTTCAGCAGCCTCGGCAGCCGAGAGAGTGCTTTGAGCATGGAGGTACATATCACATCAGGAGGTATTGTTCTATGGTGATGAGTAGCAGACCTCAGTAGAGTTCTCGTGCCATTATGCCTGCACCGGTTGCTCCACCGTCCGCACAGCTAGCTAGAGTCGGGGGCAGGCTGCTAGAGGTAGAGGTTAGGCCATTAGAGATGGAGGCTAGCCAGCTAGAGGTCGCCCAAGGGGTGGAGGTCAGAGTGGTGGGGCCCAGCCCCGTTGTTATACATTCCCAGCCAGACCTAAGGTAGAGTCATCTAATGCCATCATCACAGATATTATTTCGGTTTCCTATAGGGATGCCTCAATTTTATTTGACCCGGGCTCTACTTATTCATACGTGTCCTCTTACTTTGCTTCATATCTGGTTATGCCTCGTGATTCTTTGATTGCTCATGTCTATGTGTCCACATCTGTGAGAGATTCTATTGTAGTAGATCGTGTCTATCGCTCATGTTTGGTTTCTATCGGGAGCTTTGCGACTAGTGTAGACCTTCTACTTCTTGATATGGTGGACTTTGATGTTATTTTGGGCATGGATTAGCTCTCACCTTATCACGCTATTTTGGACTGTCACACCAATACGGTAACTTTAGCCATGTCGGGCCCAGATTAGAGTGGAGGGGGACTTCTGGCCATTCTACCAGCATGGTTATTTCTTATGTGAAGGCTCAACATATGATCGAGAAGGGGTGTCTAGCATATTTGGTGTATATCTGTGATCCTAGTGCAGAGGTTCCTTTTATGGATTCAGTACTAGTTGTGCGTGAGTTTCCAAAGGTGTTCCCTGCAGATTTGTTGGGGATGCTACCCGACAGAGATATCGACTTCTGTATTGACTTGGCTCTTGGCACTTAGACCATTTCTATTCAACCATACTGTATGTCCCCAGCTAAGTTGAAGGAAATGAAGGAGCAATTGAAGGATTTTCTTGATAATGGATTCATTACACCAAGTGTCCCGCTTTGGGGATAGTTTGATGAGGATGTGTATAGATTTTTGGTAGTTGAACAAGTTCACTATCAAGAATAAGCATCCATTGTCGAGGATTGATGATTTATTTGATCAACTTCAGGGTGCTAAATGTTTTTCGAAGATTGATCTGAGATCTGGCTACCATCAGTTGAAGATTAGGGCCTCGGATGTCCCTAAGATAGCTTTTCAGACTCAGTATGCTCATTATGAGTTCCTAGTGATGTCATTTGGCTTGACAAATTCCCCAACCGCATTTATGGATTTGATGAACTGGGTATTCAAGACCTATTTGGATTCTTTTTTGATCGTCTTCATTGATGATATTTTGGTCTACTCCTGCTGTCAAGAGGAGCATGAACATCATCTGCATATCATACTTTAAACTCTGAGAGATAGTCAGTTATATGCCAAGTCTTCAAAGTGTGAGTTTTAGTTGGATTCGGTTGCCTTTCTGGGTCATGTGATATCTTTCGAGGGCATTAAAGTGGATCCTAAGAATATTAAGTGTCACGCCCCAAACTCGGGGAGCGCGACTGGTGCTCAACCGAGTGAACCCGGCCGAGCAAGCCTGCTAGATACCTTCTACCCCAAACTCACTCATGGAAAAAAAGGTGACATATATTCATTAATTAGACAATAGGGAGATCATGAATACAATACCAAAACCATTCTATTAGTTACTTCACTTTTAAGTCTCAAAATACACATATTCTTATAGTTGAGTGGAACAAGTGATCAAAATACAACATAACTTGTTTGACTTTTCTAGCACCCATGTACAACCCACATAGTGTTTACAGAGCCTCTAAAAGATACAAAAGAGTGTTATGATAGTGCCGGCAACAAGGCCCCGGCTATACCTCAAAACGTGATAATAATATGAACAAAAGATACAATACATGACCCCGGGATGAAGTGGGGCTCACCAAGTCTGATGGGAAGAGGATGTACCACTATCGCTGATCAACGCTGCCTACTATGGAACCACCTGCATCCATTTAAAGATGCAGTGCCCCCGGCAAAAGGGACGTTAGTACCGTCAAATAGTATTAGCATTCAGGTGGTCTGATGAGTGTGAGGAGAGCTTTCAGAAGCTCAAGACTGCATTGACTATAGCTCCAGTATTGGTGTTGCCTACAGGTTTGAGGTCTTACACTGTGTATTGTGATGCATCACGTATTGATCTTGGTGCGATATTGATGCAAGACGGTAGGGTGATTGCCTATGCGTCTCGACAGTTGAAAGTTCATGAGAAGAACTAAGCCCTTCATGACTTAGAGTTGGAAGCTGTTGTTCATGTATTGAATATTTGGAGGCATTACCTCTACGGCATGTGGTGTGAGGTATTCACAAATCATCAGAGTCTACAACACTTGTTTAAGCAAAAGGATCTAAACTTGAGGCAATGGAGGTGCTTAGAGCTGCTAAAATATTATGATATCACCATTTTGTAACATCCCGAGAAGGCCAATGTGGTGGCCAATTCCTTGAGTAGAAAGGCTGAGAGTATGGGTAGCCTTGCATATATTCCAGTTGGTGGGAGACCGCTAGCATTGAATGTTCAGGCTTTGGCCAATCAGCTCGTGAGGTTAGATGTTTCGGAGCCCAGCCGAGTTATTGCTAGTATGGTTTCTCGGTCTTCTTTTTATACGCGCATCAGGGAGCATCAGTATGACGACCCCCATTTGCTTATTCTTAAGGACATAATGCAGCAAGGCAATGCCAAGGAGGTTACTATTGGAGATGATGGGGTGTTGCAGATGCATGGTTGGATTTGTATGCCCAGTGTAGATGGGTTGCATGAGTTGATTCTTGAGAAGGCCCATAGTTCGCGGTATTCCATTCATTCGGGTGCCGCCAAAATGTATCAGGATTTGGGTAGCATTATGGATGGAGAAGAATGAAGAAATATATTGTAGAGTATGTGGCTCGGTATTTGAACTGCCAAAAGGTGAAATACGAGCATCAGAGGCCGGACGATTTGCTTTAGAGACTTGAGATTTTCGAGTGGAAGTGGGAGCATATTACCATGGATTTCGTTGTTGGGCTCCCACTGACTTTGAAGAAATGTGACGCAATGTGGGTCGTTGTGGATAGGTTGACCAAATCGGCGCATTTCATTCCGATGGCGGCTATGTATCCTTCAGAGCAGCTGGCTCAGATCTATATCTGGAAAATTGTTCATCTTCATAGTGTGCCGGTGTCTATTATCTCCGACCGAGGCACATAGTTCACATCGCATTTCTAAAGAGTCGTGTAGTGTAATCTAGGCACACGGGTTGAGTTGAGTACAACATTTCACCCCAGACAGACGGGCAGTCTGAGCGCACCATTCAGATCTTGGAGGATATGCTACGTGCTTGTATTATGGATTTTGGGGGTTCATATTATCAGTTTCTACCGCTTGCTGAGTTCGCCTACAACAGCAGCTACCAATCGAGTATTCATATGGCTCTTTATGAGGCCTTATATGGGAGGGGACGTCGTTCTCTAATTGGTTGGTTTGAGCCGGGAGAGGCTGGGTTGTTGGACACTGATTTGGTTCAGGATACCTTGAAGAAAGTCAAGTTGATTCAGCATCCACTTTATACAGCCCAGTCTAGATAGAAAAGTTACGCTGATCGGAGGGCTCGTGATGTAGCATTCATGGTGGGAAAGAGGGTTTGGTTGCGGGTTTCACCCATGAAAAGGGTGATGAGGTTCGGGAAGAAGGGCAAGTTGAGCCCTAGGTATATTGGTCCTTTTGAGATCCTTGAGAGAGTTGGTGAGATGTCCTACAGACTTGCATCGCCACCCAGCTTATCAGCAGTTCACCTAGTGTTCCATATTTCCATGCTCCGGAAGTATTTTGGTGATCCGTCCCATGTATTAAATTTTAGCTCAGTCCAATTGTACAAGGATTTGACTTTTGATGAGGAGTCGGTGGCTATTTTAGTCCGGCAGGTCTAGAAGTTGAGGTCTAAGAGTTATTCTCTTATGAGAGTTCAGTGGAGAGGTCAGTCGATCGAGGCAGCTATGTGGTAGTCCGAGTCTGACATGCGGAGCTGATACCCACACCTTTTCACCGGTCCATGTACTTTTCTATGTCCGTTTGAGGACAAGCGTTTCTTTTAGAGTGGAGAATGTGGCGACCCGATAGGTCATTTTGAGTGCTAGCCCTTATTTTTGTGATCCGAGACCCTCATTAGCTTTATTTGATATTTCTTGATATGCATGCATGGTTCATGTCGCTTTTGAAAAACTTTTATGTGAAAATTTGAAGAAAATATGATTTTTAGCTTTAAAACAACTTGAGTTGATTACTATTAATATTTTGTGAAAGTGACTCTGGATCGGTGTTTTGATGATTCCGGTAGGTATGTATTGTAATTTTGGACTTGGGCGTACGCCCGAAAATAAAATCAGAGGTCGCTAGGGTGATTTGCTCATTTTGTTGAAAGCTAGTAATTTGAAAGTTTGGAAATTTCTTAGGGTTGACCGTAGGTTGACTTTACGGCTATCGGGTTCGGATTTTGATTTTGGGACTTGGTGTAGGTCTGTTTTTTTATTTAAAACTTGTCTGTAAAATTTGATGCAATTCGGAATTGGTTTGATATGGTTCGGATGCTTAGTTGTGATTTTAGTTGTTATTGAGTTTCCCTTTGAAATTTCATGCATTTTAATGTTCGATTTGTAGTTTTAGATGTTATTTTGGTAATTTGATCACACGAGCGACTTTGTATGATGTTATTACACTTGTGTGCATATTTGATTTGGAGCCCGAGGTTCTCGTTTGAGTTTCGAACACGTTTCAGATGAGTTTGAAAAGTTTGAGGACTACTGGTGCAGAGTTAACTTCTGGTGTCTGATGCAAATCTCGTAATTGCGAAATCTGGCTCGCATTTGCGAGCAGGAATTGGGATTGGTGACCTTGCATTTTCGAGTAATGGGTTTGCTTTTGCGAACTATGATAGTCGCTTTTGCGAAGATAAGGGTCACATTTGCGATCACAGGCGACTTCAGTCAACTTCACTTTTGCGAAGTTTTTGGAGCAATGGGGGGGGGGGGGGGGATCGCATTTGCAAGATAAATGTCGCGTTTGTGAGATGAGTGTCGCATTTGCGACATCTGGGCTTCTATTGCACAATTCGCATTTGCGACCTGTGCTTCGCATTTGCGGTGTTCGTAATTACAAAAAAGACATCGCAATTGCGATATCTACAGCTGGGTAAAAGAGGGGGAAAACGAGACTCAACTCATTTTACACCATATCTCAACCTTAAACACTCTAGAGGTAATTTTTTCCAAGGATTTCTTCTTCCCAAATCATTGGTAATCAACTCTAATCCACTTTCTTTTAATTTCCCATTACTTTTCATGAGATTTCAAAATCTAATTTAGGATTTTCATGGTAGATATTAGGGATTTGGGTAGAAATTGGAGATTTTATAAAATTGAGGTTTAAACCTCAAATTGAGGTCGGAATTAGAAACAAATCACATAACCGGGCTCGGGGGTGAATGGCTAATAGGGTTTTGGTCTGAATCTCAAGTTTTGACCAAGCGGGCCTAGGATTAACTTTTGTTGATTTTTTCAAAAATGATCGAAATTGAACCTCTTTCATTAATGGGTAGTTTCTAAAGCTTATTTTGAATCGTTTGATCGCTAATTTGCTAGATTTGGTTAGTTTGGAGGCTTGTTCAAATGGCAAGGTTGTGGTTAATTGATTGCTTTGTTCGCTAAGTGACGTAAGTGTTGTGTCTAACCTTGACTTGAGAGAAATAGGACTTGTTGAATTATTTGTTATGGAAATTATGTGGGTAAACGACATATATGCGAGGTGACGAGTGTATATATGCCGTCGTGAGTTTTGGCATACGGGATTTAGATATTTATTTTCATGTTTTCGTTTATTCCATGATATCTCTTGTTATATGCCTTAATTGTTACATGTCTTTACTTGACTTCTATGTTATAATTGTTACTTGTTATGTAATTATTACTTGCTTTAATTTGTTCATTCCTCACATGATTTTTGCTTATCTGCTGCCTGTTTCTACTTGCCTGAATTGTATATTTTAATTGTCACATATTTTACATGATTTTATTGTTCGTATATTATTTGATGAACTATATAATGTTGTTTCCCTTATGTGAGCTGTTTAACTGTTCTATACTGATGAGTTAGTAAAATTTGAGATTTCGAGATGTTAGATATTCTCTGATTATTCTATGGTTCTTTACTACCTTGTACATTCACCTTCTTCATGTTGATATTTTATAAATATTATGTCGAATTATTTGTGTTGATGATTTGACATTATTTGGGAAGCAGTTTGCACGCCGTAACGAAATTGAAAGGTATTGAAATGATATGAAGGAATAAGGGTAGATTATGATATGAACAGATGATGATATGGTGGGATCGGGTTGTGCGCCCCAACGAATTTGATATGTTATAATTGTTTGTGATTGTTGAGCTATGCTCGGTATTGTGATATGAGACTTGAGACTTTATTATTCTGGGCTCTCTGGTAGTTGACCTTCAGGTCAGTTTATATGAGTTTATTGCTTTATGTCTATTCTTATTTTTTTTCTCTATTATTATTATTTCATACAGGTTATTTATAAGTGACTTGCCATAGCCTCGTCACTACTTCGTCGAGGTTAGACTCATCACATATAGAGTACATGGGTTCAGTTGTACTCATACTACACTCTGCAATTCTTGTGTAGATATTGGTGTGGGTCCCAACGGCACGTAGCGAGACTGCTCGGATTCAGCTACTTTAGGAGACTTGAGGTATAGTTGCTCGACGTCCGCAGCCCTGAAGTCCCCTTTCCATTATGTATTTACTGTTTATTTAGCTTCAAACAGTTGTATTTTATTCAGACTTTATCTGTAATAGTCTAGATCTCTTGTATTCGTGACTCCAGATTCTGGGATATGTTTAGACTTCGTCATTTAGTATCTTATTAGTCTATTTCAAATGATTACAGTTTGTTATTGTTAATGGTTTGATTTTAAATTATTAAAACTGGTTATGTAACTTAGCTAATATTGGCTTGCCTAGCAAGTGAAATGTTAGGCACCATCACGATCCCGAGGGTGGGATTTCGGGTCATGACATTTCTTCTCCATCACCCACCAAAGGATGACCTTCTGTGGTATTCTATCATATGCTTTCTCTAGGTCAATGAACACTATGTGTAGATCTTTCTTCCTTTCGCGATAAATTTTCATCAATCTTCTTAGCTAGAATATAGCCTCCATAAAGATCTACTGCGCATAGATCCAATCTAGTTCTCTGTAACTCTTGTCGTGTTTCTAAATCTACACTCTATCTAGTGACATAATTAGCTTGAGAATAATTACAATATATATTAAGCTAATTAAATAATCTAGTTATAATACTCCTTACAACATCCTTAATTTTTCAAATTTTATAGTTAATTATTAAGCTTTTTCTATAAACTATATTCTCAAAAGTCATGAGTTATCCCTAGTAGGTTTGCCCCTACAACCAGGGGGATTGGAGACGAGGGGCTTTGGAAAGTGCTAAAATATTACAATTGAGAGTCGAGAACTCATGTCCTAAAATGTTATTTTTTTAATTGAACACCATTGGAATTACTAATTAGAATATTTCTGTTTACCCGAAAAATGGATAGAGTTGAATTTATACGCAGTTCCGAAGATATGTGGCGTAACTTAACACAAAATGCAAGGATAAATAAAAATGTAAATATATATTGGAGAGAATGCAAAATAGATAAGGTTATCAGGAACAATGAATCTTAGGATTCAACAAATAGAATCAATCTAAGAAGTCTGAAAGAACGATTTTTTACTGTAGAAGAATATAGCACTTTTATTACAATGTAAGCCTGAGAAAAATTTGTCTTACAGAAATGGTAACCAAGCCCTTTTATAGTGGAGGAATTTGGCTCTAAGCATAATAAAATAAACATTCAGTGGGAGACCCATGATAAGTCAGCTTTTCCATAATTTCCGCCAAGATTCTCTCTAGTGGGATTGCAACGGCTTTTGTCTTCGAGCTCGATCTTGCTTAGAACCCTCAATTTTGGTTTGAGCTTGATTTCGGCTCGAACTCGTGATCTTGGTTCGAGCCCGATCCTGGTTCGAGCCCTCGAATTGATTCGAGGTCAATGTTGGTTGGTCTCAGGATTATCAGCATGATAGATCTACTCTGTATCATAGTTCGATTTTGATTCGAGCTTGATAATAATATCGAACTCGACACGGATCGGCCTCCCCGGGTTCGAGGTTAGTTTGTTCTACCTTCGGGATCTTACTTCGATAAATCATCGTTCGAACTCGATCGGACGAGCTAAGGCCGAAATCTATTTTGACCGTAAACAAATAGTCCCCTCGTTTCCTAGAAAGAATGTGGTGAGAAACGATATGATTTTTTTTAACAGCTCGATCGGATTATATCCTGTCATTTCCATCGGGTTCGACCATGACGCATCTGGTAGCTGTCCCGTCGGTTTAGTCTTTCAAGTCATTTTACATCTTCTATCTTCCAAATTTCCCAAGTTCTTCTTCGTACTCTCCAACTTACCAGTAAATCTGTGATTTCTTTCCACAAAAACCCCTCTTCAATTCTACCAAATCTTTGTCACTTTCTTCTATTCCTCACCTTTGAATTCGAAAATGGCGAAAACATCGCAAACCATTCCTCAGAAAGAGAAGGCTTCATCTTCACAGTGTGCCGCCGATGAGACACCGGCAGAACCACGGCCTGAGGAGTGTGTTCCCGGGGCGTGTGTCCTTACTTAAGATTTTAAGGTCGATAAAGGTTCATCGGTCTCTGGCAGGTGTGAGCCGGTATCGAGGTACATGTGTTCGATAACCGAGAAGCACCTCGATCAGCTAAAGCAGGATTGCAATTGGGGTTAAAATGAAATAATAATTCCTACCCCTGACGAAGATATCACTTCTTACGCAAAAGGGTTTTTGAATGTGTATACTTACCCTTTCACTTTGGGTCCCCTCGATTCCGTTATTATTGACTTCTGTCGACAATACCAGGTAACCCTAGGCTAGGTCCATCCTTCTTTGTGGCGGATCGTTATCCTGATCCGATATTTTGTGAGCAAAATCGAGGGGATGCCATTCACCCTCGATCATCTTATCCGATTGTACCGTCCTCGACTTTTTTGAGGAGGGTTAATAAAACTCCAGCGTCGGGCTACCAAGGCTCTATTCTCTAGTATTGACGAGGACATGGACAAGGGTTGGATGGGCAGGTTCGTTCGAGTAAGGACTTCAGACCTGATTCTGACTGAAAATATGCCATTTCCCGAGGAGTGGAATATGAAACGTAAGTGTGATCTTGCTGTTACTTCTATTTTGTTCTTTCATTTATTCTCTCATCGACAGTCCTCTTTTTATTTTTGTGATGTAGCGGTTCCTTGGATGCCCCGAGCAGTTCCCGATCTCAAGAACTGGGTACGAGCCCTTGTTTCGACCTCCACATACGCCGAGCGCTCATGGCATGATTTGTCAAAGGGTCGGTGGAAGGCCAAAAATCACGATAAGCTCATTTATCGGACTCTTTGATGATCTAAACGAGGTGGTTTTCAAAATAATTTATTAAGGTTTTCCATATGCAGGTTTGGGTAAAGACGCGGTTTTGAGGCCCTTGTCTAATGAGGAGGAAATTTCGGCCTCTATCCCAAAGCCGGTAAAGGAAAATAAAAGGAAAAGAGCCTCGGTTCCCGAAGATCCAAAATCGAAGAAGAGGACGGCTCGTAAGCCGAACAAGAATGTCATTCCTTTGACCGTGGAATCCATTCTGTGTCTAAGGGATGAAGATGAAGAAGAAGAAGAAGAAAACGATGAGTCCGCACTGGCGGTCCTAACGAAGAGAACCACCGATGCCTCATCGCCGGCTAGATCGATGATGCTCTATGAAGCTCCGCCTCAAACTGAAGATATACCGAATAAAGATTCAGGTAGAGTCCCCGAACTATCGGATATCGAAGCCGCATCTCATCGGAGTCAACCGGCAGGGGATATGATCAAAGAGGCCCTCGAACCCCTTCGAACCGAGGAGAACGCTCCAGATGATTCATTTGGGGCAGCAGCAATCGCTGTTTACCGGCATTGAGGATGTTGCCGGTGTTGGTGATGAATCAGATCTTTTTAACGGATTGCAGCAGGCTTTGAATCAGGTGAGCTTTTAAAATTATTTTGTCGGTACAATCTTTATGTTCGTTTTTCGTTAACTTCACTTCTTGTTTCTTTGTAGGCAGTGGCAGTTCATCGAGAACAATGTTCTCGATCCCAGAATAAGCTGCATCGATACGCGGCCGACCTACAACGGGCTACTGATGAGAGGAACTCCCTTAGACTTTCCTTAGGGCAGAGAGAAGAGGAAATAAAAGACCTCCGAGTTGAGCTGGCCAAGGCTTATCGAGATCAGACCGATTTGTCTGAGCAGGTAATGATGCTTTTGAAATCCTATGGGCTTGATACCGGCACGATAGCTAACATTTTGGTCTCACAGCTGCAGCAAAAAATCGAGATAATCGGGAAGCTTCGTGAGGAGGTCGACATGATAAGAACAGAGTCTTTGCGGTGGAAAGAAGGTATGGACCGCTTTGCTGCTGAAAAAGAGACTGCTCGAGCCCAGTTATCATCGTCCGAAACCCAACTTCAGAAAATGAAGGAAAAAGGCCTGGTTCAAGCAAGAAGAATTGAGGAGCTTGAGGCTCGGTTGACCTCTGTACTTGCCAAGGCCGAATCCGATGCCGAAAAGGCAAAGGCCGATGTAGATGCGCTCGTGGCTGTCTATCGGGCCGATGCTGAAGCTGCCCAAGTCCAGGCAAGAGAGGCAGCCGAGTCCGCCGATATTCGAGTGCATTGGGTCGCCGAACTTGCTAAGAGGCGATCTAGAAGGGAAACTCTCGCGGAGATCCATGCTCGTGGCTTCGATCTCGCTGAAGAGATAAAAACGGCCAAAGAACTCGAAGTCGATGCTGAAGCTCTGGTTTCTGATGGCGATGACGATGACGATGACGATAACGATGACGATGGGAGCAAGAGCGGATCCAAAAATGGGGTGGAGCCTGATAAAGAGAGACCACTCCTGACCGAGAAGTTTAGTTCTTAGTTTTTACGTTGCAATCACCCATGCAGATAAATTTGTATATAGACATATCTCCCTTTTTGCCGACTTGCTTCTGTTTTTGTTTCCTATCTCGTGAGGACTTTATTCACGCCTTACGAATGTTTTCACAATGATTTAAACAACTTAATCAAATTTGGACTTTGTAGCCTCTGTAACCGAGCGAGCGCTTACTCAAACTTGGAGCGATGTAGCCCTTAGGCTTATTAGTTGTCAATGATTCGATCTTGAAGAAATATAGCCCGTAGGCATAATGGTCGAGTGAGTGCTTGCTCGAACTAGAAATAAAATTAGCCCGTAGGCTTAATCGAATGAATGATTCGAACTCGAAGTAGTGTAGCCCGTAGGCGTAATGGTCGAGTGAGTGTTAGCTCGAACTCGAAATAAAAGTATCCCGTAGGCTTAATGGTTGAGTGAGTGTTTGCTCAAACTCGAAATAAAAATAGCCCGTAGGCTTAGTCAAGTGAATGATTCGAACTCGAAGTAGTGTAGCCCGTAGGCGTAATGGTCGAGTGAATGTTAGCTCGAACTCGAAATAAAAGTAGCCCGTAGGCTTAGTCGAGTGAATGATTCGAACTCGAAGTAATGTAGCCCGTAGGCTTAATGGTCGAGTGAGTGTTTGCTCGAACTCGAAATAAAAATAGCCCGTAGGCTTAGTCGAGTGAATGATTCGAAATCGAAGTAGTGTAGCCCGTAGGTGTAATGGTCGAGTGAGTGTTAGATTGAACTAGAAATAAAAGTAGCTCGTAGGCTTAGTCGAGTGAATGATTCGAACTCGAAGTAATGTAGCCCGTAGGCTTAATGGTCGAGTGAGTGTTTGCTCGAACTCGAAATAAAAATAGCCCGTAGGCTTAGTCTAGTGAATGATTTGAACTCAAAGTAGTGTAGCCCGTAGGCGTAATGGTCGAGTGAGTGTTTGCTCGAACTCGAAATAAAAATAGCCCGTAGGCATAGTCGTCGAGTTTATCTTAATTCTGATTGCATAATAAATCTCAAAATAGAGGAATTTTCCTTGGATATAAAATGCCGATAAAGAAGAGAACTTTCTTCGCACGTTATTACATGCCTGGGTTCGGGCCAATCTATATGAGCATGGTTCGCTTCAACCATTTGGCTCTTACAATTTTTCCTATTGGAACCCTGTTGTTGTGAAATAACTTTCTTGCGAGGACTCGGATATTGTTGTAAATGTTGCACGATCAATGGTTGCCTCATTAAAAACCTTGCCGAAAAACTCATTTGGGATAAAACCGGTCTAAGGGAAAAAGAGTCCAACGCGTGCTTTCAAGTGAGAGATCCATCTTAGCCCTTGTTCGGACTTCTGCAGGGGTCAGTTTTGAGATATAAACGAATATGGAAAGGTTGTACCTTAGCAATAGTATCGTTTTAGATGTGATACATTCCAGCTGCTTGATAGCTATTTGCCGTTTATAATGCCAAGCCTGTACGATCCCTTTCCGATGATCTCGAGCACCTGATATGGTCCTTCCCAATTCGGTCCTAGTTTCCCTTCGTTCGGATTTCGGGTATTGATGGTAATTTTTCTTAACACCAAGTCCCCAGGCTTAAAATGGCGGAGCTTGGTTCTTCGATTATAATATATTTTGATTCGCTGCTTTTGGGCGACCAATTGGATGAGAGCAGCTTCTCGTCTTTCGTCCGATAGTTCGAGGCTTGTATTCAGAGCCTCGTTATTTGATTCTTCCATCGTGAATCAAAATCTGGCACTGGGTTCACCAACTTCGACTAGTATCAATGCTTCGGACCCATATACTAAGGAGAATAGGGTCGCCCCCGTACTGGATTTTGACGTTGTCCGATATGCCCAAAGGACTTCGGGCAGGATTTCTCTCCATCTCCCTTTAGCGCCGTTCAACCTCTTCTTTAAGTTTTGAATGACAGTTTTGTTTGTTGATTCAGCCTGCCCATTCCCACTGGGGTGGTATGGCATCGATAGTATCCTTCTTATCTTGTGGTCTTCGAGGAATCTTGTTACTTTGCTGCCAACAAATTATTTTCCATTGTCATATACTATTTCGGCGGGTATCCCGAAGCGGCATATGATATGATCCCAAATAAAGTCTATAACTTCTTTCTCTCTTATTTTCTCGAACGCCTGCGCTTCAACCCATTTAGAAAAATAGTCAGTCATAAATAAAATGAATTTGGCTTTACTTAGGGTCGATGGCAGAGGGCCGACGATATCCATTCCCCATTTCATGAATGGCCACGGGGATAGGACTGAGTGGAGTTGCTCTCTGGGCTGGTGGATCATCGGTGCGAACCTTTGACATTTGTCACATTTACGGACAAATTCCTTCGCATCTTTGCCCATATTGATCTAATAATACCCTGCTCTGATTATTTTTCGAACTAATGTAGGCTCCAGAGTGATTCCCGCAAGTACACTCGTGCACTTCCCGTAGGACATAATTGGTATCCCCCGAACCCAAGCATACTGCCAACGGTCCATCGAACATTCTTCGGTACAGCGTTCCGTCTGAAGCCAACGTGAATCGAGCAGCTTTAGTCCGTAGGGTTCTGGAATCTTTAGGGTCCGATGGGAGTTTTTCGCTCTTCAAGTATTCAATATACTTGTTTCTCCAATCTAGGTTAAGCTTGTAGAATTTATCTCGGCGTGACCTTCTTCGATTACCGATCTCGAAAGTTGAACAACATTCCCCGAGCCCGTATCATCTACCTCGACCGACGACCCCAAATTCGCAAGCGCATCGGCCTCATTATTCTGTTCCCGTGGTACATGCCGTAAAGTCCATTGTTTGAAATGGTGCAAAGTGACAAGTAGTTTATCTAAATACCTTTGCATTCTACCTTCTCGAACTTCGAAGGTTTTGTTTACTTGACTCACCACCAGCAAGGAGTCACAATTGGCTTCAATGACTTCTGCTCCCAAGTTTCTAGCTAGCTCGAGACCTGCAATCATGGCTTCATACTCGGCCTCATTGTTAGTCAACCTGATAGTTTTAATAGATTGCCTAATAGTGCTACCCGTGGGTGGTTTCAAAACTATGCCCAGCCCGGACCCTTTTACGTTCGAAGCGCCGTCCGTAAAAGGGATCCATACCCCCGATGATGTACCTGATTTCAATAGTTCTTTTTTGACTTCGGGTACGAGGGTTGGCGTGAAATCGGCCACGAAGTCTGCTAAAATTTGAGACTTGATGGTCATGCGGGGTTGATATTCGATATCGTACCCACTAAGTTTGACGGCCCATTTGGCCAGTCGGCCTGATAACTCGGGTTTGTGCAAAATATTACGAAGCGGGTAAGTGGTTAACACACATATGGGATGACATTGAAAGTACGGCCTTAACTTTCTTGAGGCTCTTATCAGCGCAAGTGCCAATTTTTCTAGGAGCGGATATCTAGTTTCCGCTTCTCCTAAGGTTCGACTCGTATAATAAACGGGGAATTGCGTACCTTGCTCTTCTCGAACTAGGACACCACTTACGGCGACTTACGATACTGCCAAGTACAAACAAAGTTTTTCGTCTGTTTTTGGAGTGTGAAGTAGTGGTGGGCTTGATAGATATCGCTTTAGTTCCTCTAATGCTTGTTAGCACTCCGGGGTCCAAGAAAAATCGTTATTCTTTTTGAGGAGAGAGAAAAATTTGTGACTTCGGTCAGATGATCTTGAGATGAACCGGCTTAAGGCTGCAATCCGACCCGTTAGCCTCTTCACGCTGTCCACAACAACGATGTCTTCGATGGCCTTGATTTTATCGGGGTTAATCTTTATTCCCCGATGTGACACCATGAGGCCGAGGAACTTGCCCGAACCGACCCCGAAAGCACATTTCTCGGGGTTGAGCTTCATGTTGTATTTCTTTAAAATCTCGAACATTTCCTGCAAATGAGTCAAATGGTCCTCTGCGTGCAGGGACTTAACTAACATGTCATCAATATAAACTTTCATTGATTTTCCTATTTGTTCTTTGAACATTTTATTTACTAGGCGTTGGTAAGTAGCCCCTGCGTTTTTCAGCCCGAAGGGCATCACATTATAACAATACGTTCCATATTTGTTGACAAATGAAGTCTTTTCCTGGTCCTCTGGGTTCATCTGGATTTGATTATACCCGGAATAGGCATTGAGAAAAGTGAGGATCTCGTGGCCGGCCATGGCATCGATTATGCAATCGATGTTGGGTAGCGGAAAGGAGTCTTTGGGGCATGCTTTGTTCAAATCCTTATAGTCCACACACATTCTAAGTTTGTTCCCTTTTTAGGGACTACAACTACGTTGGCTAGCCATTCGGGATATTTCACCTCCCGAATGGACCCTACTTTGAGAAGCTTGGTTACCTCGTCCTTTATGAATGCGTGCTTTCTCTCGGACTGGGGTCTTCTCTTTTGCTTCACCGGTCTGAACCTGGGGTCCAAACTTAGCCGATGCATCGTTATGTCCGGTGGGATCCCTGTTATATCTAAATTGGAGCAGGCAAAACAATCGGTGTTATCGATAAGAAATTGAATGAGTTTCTTCCTGAGTTCGGGGCTCAACCCCGTTCCCAAGTATACCTTTCGCTCGAGCCAGTGCTCGATTAATATGACTTGCTCTAGCTCCTCGATTGTTGATTTGGTGGCGTCGGAGTCATCGGGAATCACGAAAGATTGGGGGACCCTTTTATCATCATCCTCTTCGATTTTCTGGTTGTCTGGCTGGGTTGAAGCCGATGTCTGTGATTGCTATTTGGTGTCCCGCTCTCCTTCCGGGCCCGTTCCTTTTATCGGCGAAAGTGAGGACATTGGTTTATCCTCGTCGACGGCGAACATTTCCTTTGCGGCTGCTTGTTCTCCGTACACCATTTTGACACCTCTCGATGTCGGGAATTTGAAGGCCTGGTGTAGGGTCGAAGGCACAGCTCTCATGTTGTGGATCCATGGCCTTCCGAAAAGGGCGTTATATCTCATATCGACTTCGATCATGTGAAACTTTGTTTCCTGGATGGTTCTGGCCACGTTTATTGGTAGGATTATCTCACCTTAGGTGGTTTCGCATGCCATATTGAACCCGTTTAGGACCAGAGTTGCGGGTACGATCTGATCCTGTAGGCCGAGTTGCTCTACTACTTTCAATCGGATGATGTTGGCCGAGCTACCTGGATCAATTAACACACGCTTAATTTTAGTATTATTCATGAGTACGGATATTACCAGTGCGTCGTTATGAGGTTGGATGACCCCCTCTGCATCTTCATCATCAAAGGACAAAGTCCCTATGGGTGCGTAATCTTGAGTCCGAGATCGCTTTTCCCTCACCATCGATGTTTTAGTGCGTTTAAGCACTGGTCCATGAGGGGTATCGATGCCGCCGATGATCATGTGGATGACGTGTTGCGGTTCTTCTTGCTCGTTTTGCTTGCTGAAATCCCTGCTTTTAAAATGGTTCTTCGCCCTATCACTCAGAAATTCCCGAAGGTGCCCTTTGTTAAATAAGCGAGCTATTTCCTCTCTTAGTTGCTTGCAATCTTCCGTTCTGTGGCCATAGGTACCATGATATTCGCATATTTGATTGGGATTTCTTTGGGCAGGATTGGTCTGCATTGGTCGAGGCCATTTAGTGTCTTTGATGCATCCGATGGCTGACACGAGAGTGGATGCACCAACACTGAAGTTATATTCTGATAATCGAGGTGCTTCTATAGGATCAGCATATTTATCGAAGCCGCTCTTACTCATAAGCCCCCGAGAATTTTGTCCTCGATCAATCCTTCGATTGTTCCGAACTGCATTGCGTGCTGAACTGTTGTTCACCCGATCTGCGACGTACGATCGATATCGGTCTGTGTTCGACCTTTGTTCTCTGTCGATCTCCTTTTGATTTTTAATAACTATCCTGTTCTGATGAACGGGTCCGTACGAAGCTCCCAACTGATCATCCTCGACCCTAATTTTCGATTGATATCGGTTGTGTATATCTGCCCAAGTTATCGCTGGATACTCGATCAAATTTTGTTTCAGCCGATGTGATGCTGTCGAACTTAGCTCGTTCAACCCTTGGGTGAAAGCTTGTACGGCTCAATCGTCTGTGACCGGGGGTAATTCCATGCGTTCCATTTGAAATCGGGATACGAATTCCCTCAGCATTTCATCCTGCCTTTGCTTTACTTTGAAGAGGTCTGATTTCCTTGTTGCAACCTTTATGGCACCAGCATGTGCCTTTACGAACGAATCTGCTAACATGGCAAAAGAATCGATGGAATTCGGCGGTAAATTATGGTACCAGATCATCGCTCCCTTCGAGAGGATCTCCCCGAACTTTTTCAACAACACGGATTCGATCTCATCGTCCTCCAAATCGTTTCCTTTTATGGCACATGTGTAAGAGGTGACATGTTCGTTAGGATCGGTCATACCGTTATATTTGGAAATTTCGGGCACATGGAATTTTTTGGGGATTAACTTCGGTGCCGCACTCGACAGAAAAGGCTTTTGTATGAATTTTTTCGTATCAAGCCCCTTTATCATTGGTGGAGCCCCCGGGATTTGATCGACCCTGGCATTGTACGTTTCCACCCTCTTGTCATTAGCTTCGACTCGTTTTGTGAGTTTCTCGAGCAATTTAGTAATTCCGGGAGTAGTCCCCGATTCTTGCTCGTTAGATTTCACTATGGCGGGCTTTGTTCTGGGGGTGACTTCTCGAAGTGGATCCAATCCGGCCTGCTTTGTGCGCGAGTTTGGCTCTGTAGCTGAGCTTTCGCTACTTGTTGGGCTTGTAGCATCTCAAAGATCATACGTAAGCTGGCCCCAATTTCTCCCGCATTTTGGGTGTCTCAGGCTATGGATCGAGTACCGCCCTGAATGCTTCTTTTCGGTTCGGAACGCTGGTTCGCCTCCAAAGCTATTTGTGAATTGACATTCAATGGTATTTCAGCTCGAATTTCGGGTACTTCGATTCGAGCCTAGGGTGCCAAGCTATCGTTAATTGGCCTTCCGGCCCCGGGTGTCATGTTGTTGGTTTCATCTTGAAGGCCGACTTCATAATCGATCGGTGAAGCCATTTGATTGGTGGTTATTCGTAGCTGATCCGAAATTCAAAATATTTTCGGAAATAAGTGCAAAGCACAATGGCGTGTTTTTTCAGATTTGTATCAAATGACCACTGTTATCCTCGGTCCCACGGTGGGCGCCAAACTGTTTACCCGAAAAATAGATAGAGTTAAATTTATACACAGTTCTGAGGATATGTGGCGTAACATAACATAAAATGCAAGGATAAATAAAAATGTAAATATAGATTGGAGAGAATGCAAAATAGATAAGGTTATCAGGAACAATGAATCTTAGGATTCAACAAATAGAATCAATCTAAGAAGTCTGAAAGAACGATTTTTTACTGTAGAAGAATATAGCACTTTTATTATAATGTAAGCCTGAGAAAAACTTGTCCTACAGAAATGGTAACCAAGCCCTTTTATAGTGGAGGGATTTGGCTCTAAGCATAATAAAATAAACATTCAGTGGGAGACCCATGATAAGTCAGCTTTTTCATAATTTTTGCCAAGATTCTCTCTAGTGGGATTGCAACGGCTTTTGTCTGCGAGCTCGATCTTGCTTAGAACCCTCGATTTTGGTTTGAGCTTGATTTCGGCTCGAACTCGTGATCTTGGTTCGAGCCCGATCCTGGTTCGAGCCCTCGAATTGATTCGAGGTCACTGTTGGTTGGTCTCTGGATTATTAGCATGATAGATCTACTCTGCATCATGGTTCGATTTTGATTCGAGCTTGATAATGATATCGAACTCGACACGGATCAGCCTCCCCGGGTTCGAGGTTAGTTTGCTCCACCTTCGGGATCTTACTTCGATAAATCATCGTTCGAACTCGATCGGACGTGCTAAGGCCGAAATCTATTTCGACCGTATACAATTTTCTTGTGTAAATAAAATTCAACAATCTCTCTCTCTCTCTCTCTCTCTCTCTCTCTCTCTATATATATATATATATATATATATATATATATATATATATATATGATTTATTTGTAGTGTAATTTTCTATCGAAAGAAATTCAATTAAACACCCTTGGACATGATGCTGTCACTGCTTGCAACTTATTTGACCTATACTAGAAGTTCATAACATATGTGATATGTTATACGTTACGCTATATAAAAATCTCTATATGAAAATGAGATGCTATTATAATCTGGCAAGGTTGCTATCACTAGGGCCTACTGTATAAACTATACATTCAAATCTTCATGTCAACAATAAATAATCTATTCTCCTTACTATATATATATATATATATATATATAATTGGACAAAGCCCTTCCATTATATATACATTCTTGTGAACCAAAGTTTTCAAGTTGAACTTAGCCAAGATGGTGATGAGTAGCAGCTTTGAGAAATCATTCAGAATCAAACATGAAGACAACAAGTTTTTCTCTAAGCTTCTTTCAAAGGAAAATTGCAAAGCTTCTTTTTCTATTCCTTCTTTTAGAGTTTACTATAATGATGTTCCAAGTTCTGTCCCTTTTACTTGGGAGTTACATCCTGGTACTCCTAAACATAATACATTTTCTGAAACTTCTTTGTTGCCTCCTCTTACTCCTCCTCCTCCTTACTACTCAAACACTAATAATAATACCAACAAAAAATCCATTAAAAGGAGTTCAAGATCCAACATTTTTCATGCTTTAATCATGAAGTTTAATATTAAAAAATCTCAATTACCTTTATCACTTTCTTCTCATTCTTCTTCTTCATTGCCATGGTCATCTTCTTCACAATATTCCTCATTCTCTGCACCTACAACGCCTTCAAATTTCAATGGACGACGTCGTTTTTGTAGCCAAGGATCGTCTTTTGATGATTATCATGAAGATATATCGCCAGCATCAAAATTATGTTTTGGTATGAGCAACAAAGCTAGTGGAAATTCACTCTTTATGGTGAAAAAAAACTTGTTTTCCATCGTCGGTGGTCGTGGATCTAACTAAGGTTGTTTAGAATTCATCATTTCTTTGAATTATAATTATATTTTGTACTCTTTTTGTGTCAACATTATAACCTGTTGGTATGTTCTCCAAGATGAATGTAATTAACTTATTTACTATTCATATGATCATTTATTTCTTTTGCTTTTTAAATATAACCTGATAAAAAAATTGTGACTTTTAGTTGCTTTATGTTTTTGTTCCATAGTTCCATCATCATATCATGATCGCTCTAGAGTACGTTGGATCAAGTCAAGAAATTAAATGAGTTAGGAACATGACATAGCACCAAAAAGGAAGGAAACAATATCAAGAATCTCCCGACAAAGTAATTAATTATTATAATTAATGCAATAATTCTATCTATGGCCGATCAAATATGAATCTTTATTTAAATACTGATAATCTTAATTAAAGTGGTTAAAATAATATGTGATAAAATCGAACAACCGAGGAATTTGGGTATCATAATTTATGATAATATACAGAAATAGTACTCCGCAGCAGTTCAATTATCCAGGGAAGTGCTGAACAAGGAGAAGACATAAGTCTTGGATGAATGAGTGTGTCTCTTTTAGATGTATTTATTAATTAAATAAAAAGGAAGGAAAGTTAGTTGGAAGTTTCTGTCCAAGTAAATAAAAGTCTTCCTCAGATCTGCAAAATGGAATCTTTTTAGCTGTATTGTTCATTAAAGCAGTGGTAGGGAAGCTTCTACCTTGTTAACAGTAAAGGTGACAAACGGGTGGGCCGGGCCGGTCCGAGTCGAGAAAAAAAATGATAGGTCGGTCACCAATCCGGTCTGGTTACGGGTTATACAAATCGGGCTTAACGGGTCCGGCCCCATTCGGTCAAAGATTGAACCGGAACGGTTCCGGGCCTAAGGAATCGGGCCGGGTTTCTGTATTTTTATTTTTATTTTGTATAACTAAAGTAAAAAATAAAAAACAAAAAAAAACTTATAAAAAGAGTGTTTGAATGAAGAATGCAAATACTTTAAAATTTTTATATTTGAATATTTCATTAAGAATTTAAGATAATATAATACAATGAAGATGAAAAAAAATTGCACTTATAATTTGCAAGTTCTTTTTTTATTTCAAACTTGCAAATTAAAGTTTACATTAAACAATAACTAAATTAACGAAAAAAGAGTAAATTCAAAGTTTAATTATATTTTTCTTTCTTCTTAAATTCAGAAAGTAGAAAAGAAATTTCAGCTATATGTACTAAAGCCATAGTAACAGTAGGGTAATATGCTCCAGAAAACTCAAGAGTAGCTGTATAAAATTTATGTAAAAATTGAACAACATTCATTAATGGCCTCCCAAGTATTAGTTGTTAATATACAGTTTGGATCAGTACAATGAGCATTAGCAACTTTCAGTTATCGGCAATCTATATTTGTAACAACATTTTAAAAATAAGTATGTATAATTCCATCTAGTAACAATTTCATCTGGCATGAATCTGGGTTTAAGGTTATGCTCCATACACTTAGTCTTAAATTTTCTAATTCTAGATTGTCTATTATTTTCTTGAATAACACCCACTGCTGTTCTAACATGGCAGTATAAACATGTTAAATTATAAATCAAGACCACTTTTAACGATTAAATTATAAATATGGCATGCACACCTAACATGAAAAATTTCGTCTAGTTGTGGTTTCAAATGCAGTCTTACTATTGAAATAGCGGCATTATTGTTAGAAGCATTATCAAAAGACATACACATTACTTTTTTATTAAAATTATAAAATTCAACAATTTCGCAAATAGTAGTACTTACAAAAATAGCAGTATGGCTTTAATCTTCATCATATTTAAAAGCGATAATACGTTTTTGCATACGATAATTATTATCTATCCAATGACATATAATTGTCAAATAATCATTTCCATTTACAGCATGGCCAATATCAGAAGTTAGAGAAACTCTACAAGGAAGGTGGTTAAACAAATAACGTATGTATGTGTGATATTGTCCATGAAGTCTAAAGATATCAGATCTACAAGTACTTCTAGGGATACCTTTAAATAAGGGATTATAAATCCTTTGAATATACATAGTCAGATATGATGAAGAAGCAAAAGAAAATGGTACACAATCCAAAGCAATCATTTTTGCTAACTCCTCACGATCCTTCATTTGATCATATTTCATAAGACCTCCAGTACTAGGGTTTAGAGTTCCTTGATTTTCATCTAAATCAGAGCCCCATTCTATAGGATGAGTAATTTTTAAATATCTACTAAGTGTTCTAGTCCCCCCTAAACTTCCTCCAGTCTTATGTCAAATGGGTGCATGATTAGTATATGAAGCCTGGAATAAATTTCTGGATGTACGCTCCTCTAACAGATTGTAGTTGGTACTGGAAGAGATTGTATAAGCTGAAGAATGAAATGCAGGACTAGTATTGTAATGATAGATACCAATTAACTTCCTCTGGTGCACTCTGCCTCAAGTAGCTATATAGCTATGCTGGGGGCCTAAAACAAAATTAGTATTTCCAAGCTAGTTTGGGGGCTATATCCTTGCCTAGACATAGGTGTATTGTTTGGTTGGCTTTGCTGGGTAAGTTGCAGACTAAAGATAGAATATTGAAGATGAACATTCCCTGTGAGAATGAGAAGTGTTGTTTGTGTGAATAGGATGTACTGGAAACTCATCCACATTTATTTGGAGAGTATAGATGGTTTTCTACACTCAGGGGAGAGATGCAAGCATGGACAGGGTATGCCATTCCACATATGAGCATAGAGGAAATATTGACATGTATCACACTGAACCATTGGAAGAAGTGTACAAAAGAGATAATAGCTGCTGTGTATGCGACAATGATCTACCATACATGGAAAACTAAAAATTGGAAGATGTTTAGAGAAACTAATGTACATATGCGCTTTGTCTATACATAAATACAACATGAAAATAGAGTGAGGATATATATGTTACAATACTCAAGGAAAGCTTATATGTGTTCTGAGTTGATTAACAAACTGTGTAACTAGTTGGATTGTTGGTGGCCTTTATTCTCATAATACCCTTCATGGAAGGTGGTTGTGAGGTAAATGTGCTCTTTAGGTGTATTGGGTTTTTTGCTTGTTATGATAATTATTTACATCTTTTACCAAAAAAAAAAGTTTGATTTTAAATTGTGCAGATTTTGTATATAGAGTTTATAGTTTATAAGATCCATCTACTGCCCCGGATTAATACCACGATACCCAATAAATATCAAGTCTATCCTCGAAAAAGTAGTGGAAAGGGGTAGACTCCGATATTCACTAGTAGTCAAATGACTAGATGAGAGAATAATCCAACAGAAAGCTAGACATGATATCATCAACAAGTATAAAAGCTCAAATACAACTCTTACGAAATTTAGTCATACTTTATCAAATAACCGAAATAAAATAGAATATCAGCATCTCAATTCTCGTGTAAGATTTGATACTAGTAACCAATACTTACTTCAATTCATAGCATGAGTCTAAGCAAATATAAATATGCATGCATAAGATCCCTTTCTCAATAACTCACAACACAAATCCATGTACCTGACACATGCTACGTGTCCACCAAGCACCAAAAGAATCACGGGTGCCTACGCTCACAGGGCCCAAGGTAACATGGGTAATCGCCTAACTCTGCTGGGACGGATCCATAATCCAAGCGTCAATCATTTTATATTACTGATCATCAATCAATTTGTCACGACCCAGAATTTCCACCTTCGGGGTAGTGATGACGCTTAACATTTCACTTGCTAGGCAAGCCGACGTTAGAGGATCTTTAAGCTAATTTTTAATCAATTTAGTTAAGTAAAACAAATTAAGCAGAAAAGAAACTAAAACGGAATACAAATGACATACAACCAATAATATCTAAGTACAACATGGAATACAAATGACATACAACCAATAATATCTAAGTACAAGCTGGATCTAGAGTCAGTAGTTCACGAGCTTCTAGAATCTCTACAAAATAGGGTTTGAAATAAATACAACTGTCTCGAATGAAAAGAACAGTAAATAGGGGAAATGGAAGGGGACTTCGAGTCTCCGAATGTCAATCCGAGCTGATACGCCTCACGAATAGCTGGGACCAGTACCAAAATCTGCACAAGAAGTGCAGAGTATAGTATGAGTATAACCGACGCAAAGTACTCCGTAAGTGACGAGCCTAACGTTGAAGAGGTAGTGACGAGACTATGATAGGACACCCACGTAATTAAACCTGTACAGACGGAAATATACGTACAAAATAATAGCAAATAAAGAATTAACAAGTATAATTGGGAGGGGACATGCGAAGGGGGTACAAGATACGGTAACTACAACAGGGAATAATAACAAGAATCAATCAATAAACCTTCAATCAACAAAATGAACAAGCATAATGAATAAAACTGTACTGCATCACCCTTTGTGCTTTTGCTCTCATCCTCACTATAAAACAGTAATAACGACACGACATCACCCTTCGTGCTTTTACCCTCAATTTCATCATGAATCAATAGATACGTCACAACATTACCCTTCGTGCATTAACTTTCAAATATGGTATGGCATCACCCTTCGTGCATTAACACTCAAATATGGCACGGCATCACCCTTCGTGCATTAACACTCTCCCTTACCATGTAACAATGAACATATAAGAACAGGGATATAGAATAAGCAAGATCAAGTCTTATGTCAATAATGGTTCCACTATCCCAATCTCTACTTCAGAAACAATGCTCAATTATCACAGATAGTTCATAAATGCGCAAAGAGCAATCAATTTAGTAATTAACTAGACTAAGCATGGATATTAAGATCAAAGAAAGAAATAAATTACAAGGAACAAGTCCCACCCACATGCTTTAACCCAACAAAAATACATAAGTACTCGTCACCTCACATAGACGTTGTATCCAACATTTAAACAAGTAGAAAATAGGAAAACAAGTCCTAATCCCTTGAGTCAAGGTTAACCACGAAGCTTACCTCGCTCCAAAAGTCGACTCAAAGCTCTACCGGAGCCTTTCTCTTAGAATCTGTCTCCAAACCAATCGTATCTAACCACAATTGATTCAATAATGTAAAATATTGCTAAAGGAATCAATAACAATGCATAAATTTAGGATTTCCACACTGTTCCCCAAAAAGTCAAAAATCGATCTCGGGCCTGCTTGGTCAAAACATGAGGTTCGGACCAAAATCCATTTTTTCATTCACCCTTGAGCCCGATTATGTAATTAGTTTCGGAATCCGACCTCAATTCGAGGTCTAAATTCCAATTTTACAAAAATCCCTAATTCTTCCTGAACCCCCAATTTCCACCATGAAAATCCTAGATTTTAGGTTAAAATCTTATGAAATGTAATGGAAAAATTGAAAGAAAGTAGGTTAGAATCACTTACCAACAAATTGGGGAAGAAAAGTTCTTGGGAGAATCGCCTCTGGGGTTTTCTAGCTTTAAAAATTTGAAGAATGAACAAAATCCTGTTTTTGGGACTATTTTAATCACTGGTGTCAGGTGCGCATCGCGTTCGCGTGAAACCTGACGCGTCCAAGAAGAGCAAAGCCTCAATGGCTTACGCGATAGCGAGTTGATCTACGCGTTTGTATAGTCTTAGCCCCCCTAGCCTCCACGTTCGCGATCCTTGTATCGTGTTCGCATAGAGCAACAGTTAACTCCCAGCCCCTACCTCTATTTCACTACGCGTTCGCGATTGACTGGCCGCGTTCGCGAAGAGAAGGCCCCCAATGCTCCGCATTCACGACTAAGGTTTCGCGTTCACGTAGAACAAAATCTCCCCCAGCCCATTTTACCCTTCACGATTGCGGGAGTATATTCGCGACTGCGAAGAAGGAAACACCAGAAACCAGAAGAAGTGAAAAACCAACAAACTTTCTAAGTTCAAAAGGTCCGTAGGATATCCGAAACTCACCCGAGCCCTCGAGGATCCAAACTAAATATGCACACAAGTACAAAAACATCATACAAACTTGCTCGCATGATCAAATAGCTAAAATAACACCTAGAACTACGAATCGGACACCAAATCAAATGAAATTTTCAAGAAAACTTTAGAACTTCTATTTTAACCACCGGATGTCCGAATCAAGTCAAACCAACTCCGTTTCTCACCAAATTTAACAGACAAGTTATAAATATAGTAATGGACCTATACTAAGTTCCGAAACTAAAATACGGATCCGGTATCAACAAAGTCAAACACTGATCAATTCTTTAAAGTCATTAAGCCTTTAAACTTCAAGATTTCGACAAAAAGAGATAACTCGAGCTAGGGACCTCCGAATTTGATAACAACACGATAGGGGATTCAAGAATTACTAAAGAAAAATGAGAAAATCAAGAAACATGCGGAAGCTAAAAGAAAATAGGGAAACGAAAAATACAAAAATTAAAGATAGATTGAATTCAAGAAAGAGTTTCTTTATTGAATCCTAGCAACAACAATTAGCTAACGAAGAACTAATTACCTTTTGTAGAGAAATAAAAACAAGAGATAGATTATGAAACCCAACCCTTTAGAATAATAAAAACAACAATAAGCCTAAACTTATCACCTTTCTTGAATACCTAGAAGTTATCTAAAATTTCAAAAAGGGTTTAATCTTACCACCTTAAGTTGATTCTTGAAGGTTGAAGAATAAATCCAAGAGTAGCCACACACAAGAGTGCAAGAAAAATCACACAATTTTTGTTGATATTGTCTAACATAATCTGTCCTAAAAATAAAGAAGACACCCCTTTATATAGAGAGGGAAGCACGAAATTCTACCATAAAAACAAAGAAAGAAAGTCCTAACTACTTTGGACAAAAACTCTAACTACCTTAGGATAGGATCTTAAAAGTCCAAAATAAATCTTAGAAATCTCAGAAATCTTGAAAAAGAAAGAAAGTCCGAACTACTTTGGACAAAAAGTCCAAGTACCTTAGGATAGGATCTTGAAAGTCCAAAACCAATCTTGGATAGAATCTTGGAAATCTTGAAAATCTTGAAGGAAATTTGCATGCAACTTGGCACCAACTTGCACTCAACTTCTAGCATGACTATTGTAAACTTCTTTGACATAAAGTAAGTCTTTTTTATATTATAAAAATGTGACTTCATGTAGGACTAATTGGGCTGCAAGTTTGGACACATTTTAGGTGCCAAAATGGTCCAAAAGTGGACTGATTAGGACCTTCTTCAAAGGATGTTTCTTGGGTTCCAATACTCCTCTTCTTGGACATAAATTTGGGCCATAAAACAATTGTAAAACCTAGCCAATTCACATCCTTAATCCTTGAGCCCTTCCTCCTAATTAATAACTTCATTATTTGCACTTGAAGTCTAATGACCTTGTTTTGCAACTGTTTAGCTTGACATCTTGTTAGAGGCCCTCTTTGAGATTCCAAAGCTTCATCCTTGTCTTTTAATAGATTTGAGATTCCTAGGATGCTATCATTCCCCTCTTCTTGAAGAAAATTCGTCCTCTAATTTTGACCTTGCAAGAAAAAGAAAACACGCACTAGTAAATGGCATCCACTAATCTAAACAAATAATAGGAACAAAACAAGATAGTGACCATGTGTCCATTTAATACAACTAATCCTAATAGGTGTAAATACTCCCTTATAAAGCATTTGTACATCATTATCCCAATAAAAATTATGCCTACCTAGATTAATACAATAAAAACCTCTCTTAGAAGCACTATGCAATGGAACTTGCAATTCGATCTTGTCGGTAAGGTAGTCCATAGGTATATATGACAAAGAAATTATAAAATATTGACCACACATCCATTTAATATAAGTATCTCTACCACATGTCTCAAAAAAGACACTTTTATGATATAGCCAACTATCTACAATTACAAATCTCATGGATTCCTCTACATGAAAGAGTATTTAATCACAAGGGTCACAACAATCATGCATATCCTCTTTAGTAGTAGCAAACACTTTTACAAGCTCACAATGAACATGACTTGAAGAATGACTCCCCATCACACAACAAAAATCATATTCTAGCAATTTATCACATGAAAACTCATTAGACACTTGAATAAGAGAAGAAGAAATATTTAACTCCTTCGCAAGCCTCTTCTCATAAATTTCATGTCTCTTTGCACCAAGTTGGAATACATAATCATCTATGTCATACTGAATTTCAAAAGACAGTAAATTACTCTTGCACTTGAACTCAGATAGTAAAGTTAATGACTTGATATGTATCAAAATATCATCTTCCACAAAAATTATAAAGTCACCAACATAAGAAATAAGAGTATAGTTCATTACCTCTAAAAATACCTTAGGTGTTCTAGAAAGGTCAAGAATTCGAATAAACAAATTATACATACCATACTTGGACTTATTTACCAATGGAACATCATCACATTGTATTCTTTTATTCAATGGCTCCAACTTAGCAATGCTTTTAGGTAACTCCATTAATTAAACTTGTAAATAAGGATCAAAATAGTCAAAAGGTTCAATAACAAATAATTTAACCAAGCTTTTATCTTCCACCATCCAACAAGAATTTATTTCGCCAAATTCATGTTGGAATCTAATTGGATCCTTTGCCACCATATCTTGCGCCTCACATCCCCTTTCAAAAGGTTTTTCAACATGTGGCTGCACAAAATCATAAGAACTAATACAAGAAAGAGTTAATGGGTTAGGAAGTAAAAAAAACTTTTTCTTGCTTACACTTTCTTTGGCTTTTATCACAAGACTAACTTTCTTCTCACCCTTGGCCTCTTTTCTCTCACTAAAATTTTTTTTTCTTCACTCAAACCCTCTTGTTTTTCTCTCTCTACCTCACAGACTTTTGTTATCTCATTGCCTTTTATCTTTTCTTTTTTCTCAAGATCACTCTTTACCTCACTTGACATCCCACTCTTTTCACTCAAGACAACCTCTCCTTTTTTCCTCTCTTAGAATGTCAACATGCACTCCCTTACATCTCTCATTCTTTTCTCTCTCAAACTTTTCCATATTCTCTTTAACAATCTTTTCATCTTCACAAATTTGTGAGGGAGTCAAAAGCCCAAGAATGAGTTTCTTCCCATTAACCTCAAAAGGGTATTTAGTTTTTTTCATACTATACGAAGCACTTCTATAGACATACCATGGCCTTCCCAACAAGATATGAAAACTATTCATGGGAATGACATCACACCAAATCACGTCCTCATCCAATAGAGAATTGCAATAACACTCTTTTATATACCTTTACTCCTTTCAACATATAGGGTTCAATATGTTCAACACAAGATAAGTTCATGTTCTCAACCATATAAGTGCTAATTAAGTTATAGCCAAATGCTTTGTTAATTCTACGGGCATAAATTGCAGACATCACTTTAGCTCTTGTCTGAAAAATATCTTTACCATTGTCTTCCTTCCATTCGATATACTGTAAGTTTGACTTTTCAAGTTGTTGAGTCATGGCTCTCCTTCTTCCACTGTAACTACCTGTTCGAGACATCTTGACATAGATTAAAGGAAATATGTATCTCTCAAATTTAGCTTTTTTCCTATAATGCTCTCACCTCTCTTTCCTTTTTCACTCAAAGCAACTCTTGATTGTTAATCTTTGGATTTATCAATAAACAGTACTAGTCACAACCTTAGGGATAAGAATGTGGAGTTAGACAAAAAGAAAAAGAAAAAGAAAGTGAAGGACCAAATCTAGGAAGAATAGGAATTGGTTATTAAAAAGGAGGAAAGAATTTAAGAAACCTAAAACCCACAAGAATAAGGAAAGATGTTACCTTAATCTTCAAGACCTAGGATCCCCTCTTCTTGTTTCTTTCTTGACTTGGAAACCAAATTATACTTGAATCTGAAAATAATAATGAGCAATAACACTTTTTTGGGCTGATTTTCGTTTTGTTTTGCTCAAGAACCACCAAAGATTATCAAGATTAAAATCTTGATTAGACTATGCTCTGATACCACTTGATAACAATACGATAGGGGATTCAAGAATTGATAAAGAAAAATAAGAAAATCACGAAACGTGCGGAAGCTAAAAGAAAATAGGAAAACAAAAAAGAAGACAAAAATTAAAGATAGATTGAATTCAAGAAAGAGTTTCTTGAATTCAAGAAGTCTATTCTTGAAGTTGAATCCTAGCAACAACAATTAGCTAACAAAGAACTAATCTCCTTTGGTAGAGAATTAAAAATAAGAGATAGATTGTGAAACCTGACCCTTTACAATAACAAGAATAACAATAAGCCTAAACTTATCACCTTTCTTGAATAGCTATGTCACCCCAACCTCGGGAAGCGCAACCGACGCTCAACCGAGTGAACCCGGTCGAGCAAGCCTGTTAAATACTTTCTACCCAACTCGCTTATGATAAGAGAAGACATGTTTTTATTAGCTAAATAGTAGAAGGACCTTATATATAGACATTACTAAACCATTTCATTTTGCTACTTCCCTGTTAAGTTTCACAATACATACATTTTGTGATTTAGTGGAACAAAAATCCAAATTACAGCATAATCCGTTTGACCTTTCTAGCACCCATATACAACCCACATAGCATCTAAGGAGCCTCTAAAGATACAAAAGAGTGTAAAGAAGGTGCCGACAATAAGGCCCCGGCTATACCTCAAAAAGTACAACAATATAAACAAAAGATATATTACATGACCCCGGAATAAAATGGGGCTCATCGAGTCCGCTGAGAAGAGGATGCAACACCTATCTATGATCAACACTGTCTGCTATGGAACCACCTGCATCCATTTAAAGATGCATCGCCCCCGACAAAAGGGACGTTAGTACTGTCGAATAGTACTAGTATGAAAACTAAACACCATTTCAATAAAATAAATAATAATACAAGGGAAACAGTCAAGGATTCAATACGAGCTTCAAATAACATTAAAACATCAAGTTAAGGATCACATAGATTTTTAAGTCAACTCCCATATTATTAGGTTGGATGTTTTTTAGTGTCAATATACCACAATCCACAATAACACCGTGTTCCTACACGGAGTCCGATTTCTGCCCGATCGGCTAAGCCATCTCATTTGAGACATCAACCATGTTCACAATTTCACTCACAATACCACCGTGTTATTACACGGAGTCCGATCTCGGCTCTATCGGCTAAGGCATCTCATTCGAGACATCAACCATATCAATTGATCATCTTACTTCATATTTCTTTCCCATCTTTTCAGCACATTGGCACAAGTGGCTTTAATTATAAAGTCATTCTTCGCAATTGGCCTTATTTCATAATTCAAGTTCTTTTCCACAATCCAATATTATTATTATCATCAATAACAACACGGTTTTCATTCAAGACTCTTCATTTAACATGTGAGCAATTTAGAATTCAAGGCACATAGAGGCTTTTCACACAATTTGGCATAACAGTCCTTAATCGAATTTGACTTGAAGTCTAGGCATATTAGAACATATTCTAAGTCTTGAACATTTCCTCAGATGACGAGATAACATGATGAAAGCATGGGAATACATATTACACATATATTTGCCAAGCAAGCACATTTGGGATAGCAATTTCTAGGATGTTCAATTTAGGACTTACGTTGATTGCATGAATAATGTGGGATTCAATTTTAAGAAGAGGGGGTTTAGCCAACATACCTCAATTGAGCCTATTAAAACTCTAAGACATTCCAGAATATTAGCAACTTCAATCTATTTTAGCAATATAGCAAAACTGAACCCAAAATTAGGAAAACGATCATAATTCTAGCTCACATGAGCATTCTATCAAACACTATGTGTGTATTAAGGTTTCATGCCCCTTTTTATGAAAGACTCCACCAACCCACCCCCCATTCTCTTCTATCTTTAACTCACAACCTCCCCACATACCTTAGGAACACATGCATGCAAGGTAAGCACTCCCATCCCTATGAATTACCTTACTAATGGCCCATTCTAGTTACATTTTCAAATTAAGAGTTTGGGTGATAGAATCTTACCTCTTAGGAAGAAGACCTAGGTGCCTCTCTTGATAATCTTCAAGGTTTTAAGTGAGAATTGAAGAGCAATTTGATGAAGATCCCTTTCTCCCTCTAGGACCCTCTCTCTCACTCTAAAAATATTAGAAAATAGGTTCAAAATAGCCCAAGGTAGGTCTTTTAACGGAATAGGGTCTAGTTTAAAAACCCCAAAAATGAAACTCCGGAACAGGTTCTGCGATCGCATAATTGATATGCGTTCTGCATATCGGCCTCAGAATTTGGCCTCCAAAACTGGGCGTGACTGACCCGGTCTGCGGTCACTATGCGGCCCGCAGACCTGTTCTGCGGTCGTATAGTGCACCGCAGAATGGTTCTACGGTCGCATAGTGTACCGCAGAACCTCCCTCCAAAAAATCCCAAAGCGGGATATACGACAAGAGTGCGGCGCGCGAAGTGGTTATGCGGTCGCATAATGGCCGCGAAATTTGACCTCAAAATGGCCCAGATAACTGACCCACTCTGTGACCATTCTACGGTCTGCAGAGTGGTTCTGCGGTCAGTAGAGTGGGTCTGCGGTCGCAGAATAGGCTGTATAAATGCCTACTTCTGCCCAACATTTTCTTCAACTCCCCAATGCCTACTACTATTAACCTCTACGCGTATTTCGGCATCACGAAAATCCCGATTTCTTTTGGAAAAATTTACGGAGCCTTACATCCTCCCCCACTTAAGATCATTGTCGAATGAGGATCAACGTCCACTATTAGCAACTTATGCAGCTCGGTTATCATACCATACACCAGCAGCCCCAAAGTTGACTAACTCCCTAAATTTCCAAATATTTCGCTAGAGTTTCCTCTGTAACTAGGCCTATCCACCTGTCAGAGAGCCCCAGAAACACATCTTACAAACATATGCACAACCCAATGACGTTACAAAACTCATAACAACACCAACCGTGGCCTCATAAGCAACATATAATCAAAAGGAGCACCTTTACATTAACTGAACAAGTGATACAAAATTCATAGGCGACAAGTTCATAAAAAGAAAGGATTACACAGCTATTCAAACAAGTGAGGATACTTCTTCTTCATTTCTTCCTTGGCCTCCCACGTGGCCTCTTCAACCTACTGGTTTCGCCATAACACTTTCACGGAGGAAATTTCTTTATTCCTCAACTTTCGGACTTGTCTATCAAGAATGGCAACTGAAATTTTTTCATATGACAATTCTTCATTAACCTCAATGGTCTCAACCGGCACAATGGCTGATGGATCCCCAACTACCTTCTTCAACATAGACATATGGAATACCTGGTGGACTAATGATATTTCGGGTGGTAGCTCAAGCTTGTACGCCACCTGGCCAATTCTCTGAATGATTTTGTACGGCCTGACATACCTCGGACTCAATTTCCCTTTTTCCCAAACTGCATAATACCCTTCATGGGGAAAACCTTCAAGAATACCCAATCATCTACTTTGAACTCTAAGTCTCTGCGACGGACATCCGAATAGGATTTTTGACGACTCTGGGCAGTTTTCAACTACTCCTTTATGATCTTAACCTTCTCCATAGCCTGATGTATGAGGTCTGGCCCAATCAACTCAGCTTCCCAATTCTCGAACCACCCAATAGGAGATCTACATCTCCTACCATACAATGCCTCAAATTGTGCCATCTGAATATTCGCATGAAAGCTGTTATTATAAGCAAAATCTATGAGTGGAAAATGATTATCCCAGCTACCCTTGAAAGCAAGAACACAAGCACGCAACATTTCCTCAAGCGTCTGAATAGTATGCTCTACTTGCCCGTCGGTCTGTGGATGGAAGGCTGTACTAAGATTTACCTAAGTACCCAAACCATGCTGAAATTTCTTCCAAAAATTGGCCGTGAACTGAGCCCCTCAATCGGAGATGATAGAAACTGGAGTGCCATGCACCCTCACTATTTCCTTGATATACAACTGAGCATACTGTTCCGCTGTGTCGGTAGATTTAACTAGTAAGAAGTGTGCTGATTTCGTGAGTCGATCCACGATCACCCAAATTGCGTCAAACTTGCGCAGAGTGCGCGGTAATCATACCACAAAATCCATATTAATCATTTCCCACTTCCACATTGGAATTTCTTTGTTTTGTGCCAACCAACCAGGCCGTTGATGTTCGGCCTTCACTTGCTGACAATTCGGACACTTTTCCACAAAGTCCGCCACACTCCTTTTCATGTCATTCCACCAATAGATTTCCTTGAGGTCATGCTACATCTTTGTAGAGCCTGGATGCACGAAATACCTGGAAGCATGAGCCTCGATCATGATTCTTTCCCGGAGACCATCTACGTTTGGAACACATAGCTGCCCTTGGTACCTTAGTGTACCATCATCCATGCCAAGAGTAAAAGCCATCATTTTATGTTTATTAATCCCCTCCTTCAACTGTACCAACAATGGTTCGTTGTATTGCTTCTCTTTGACTTCTACAACAAGTGACGATTCAGCTATATTTTACACAATTACCCTTCCTTCACTAGAGTCCGCAAGACGAACTCCCAAACTGGCTAGCTGATGAACCTCCCTGGCCAACGGCCTTTGACATGCCTCCAAGTGAGCCAAACTACCCATAGATTTCCGGCTAAGAGCATCTGCCACAACATTGGCTTTCCCTGGGTGGTACAGAATATCGATGTCGTAATCCTTGAGTAACTCAAGTCATCTTCTCTGCCTCAAATTCAGCTCCTTTTGTTTGAAAATATATTGAAGACTCTTGTGGTCCGTGAATACATCCACATGTACCCCATACAAATAATGACGCCAAATCTTCAATGCAAAAACCACGCCGCATGTTCTAAGTCATGTGTTGGATAATTATTTTCATGATTCTTGAGTTGCCTAGAAGAATAAGCTATAACCTTGCCATGTTGCATTAACACACACACCCAAGACCGATCCTTGAAGCATCACAATATACCACACACCCGTCTGTACCCTCTGGCAGGGTTAACACCGGTGCCGTAGTCAATCTCGATTTCAATTGCTGTAAGCTCATTTCACAAGCATCGAACCATTGGAACTTAACCACTTTCTAAGTCAATCTAGTCAATGGAGAGGCAAGAGTAGAGAACCCCTCCACAAACTTCCGGTAAAATCGTGCTAAACCCAAGAAACTATGAATCTCGGTTGGCGTTGTAGGTCTAGGCCAATTCTTCACTGCTGAAATCTTTTGAGAATCTACTTTAATTCATTCTCTGGAGACAACATGACCCAAGAATGTGACATATTCGAGCCAAAATTAACACTTTGAAAATTTCGTGTACAATTGATCCTGATGAAGAGTCTGCAACACTACCCTGAGGTGATCGGCATGGTCCTCCCGACCTTATGAATACACAAGAATATTGCCATTGAACACTATCACAAAGGAGTCGAGGAAAGGCTTGAAAACTCGATTCATAAGGTCCATGAAAGCTGCCGGGGCATTTGTTAGACCGAAAGACATTACCATAAATTCAAAGTGCCCATACCGGGTTCTGAAAGCTGTTTTCGGAATATCCTGCTCCCTAATCTTCAATTGGTGATACCCGGATCGTAAATCAATTTTGGAGAAGTATCTAGCACCCTGTAACTGATCAAACAAATCATCTATTCTTGGTAACGGGTACTTATTTTTGATTGTGACTTTGTTGAGCTGCCGATAGTCAATACACATCCTCAGCGATCCATCTTTCTTCCTTACAAAGAGAACCGGTGCACCCTATGGTGACACACTCAGTCGGATGAAACCCTTATCTAACAAATCCTTCAATTACTCCTTTAGTTCCTTCAATTCTGCTGGTGCCTTCCTGTAGGGCAGAATAAATATAGGCTACGTGCCTGGCATCAGATCAATCCCTAAATCAATCTCCCTGTCTGGCGGAATCCCAGGGAGCTCATCAGGAAATACCTCTGGAAATTCATTCACAACTGGCACAGACTCGAGTGTAGGTGCCTCAGCATTGGCGTATGTGACCTGGACCAAATGATAGATACACCCCTTGTTAATCATCTTCGTGGCCTTAAGGTAAGAAATAAACCTACCCTTCGGCACCACATTATCCCCCTTCCACTCAACAACCGGCTCATTTGGAAATTCAAACCTCACAGTTCTAGTTCGACAGTCGAGCTTAGCATAACATGAATAAAGCTAATCCATCCCCATAATTACATCAAAATCGACCATCCCCAATTCAGTGAGATCGGCTACGGTGTCCCGACCACGTACCGTGACAACACAACCACTATACACCCTTACGGCCATAATAGACTCGCCAACCGAAGTAGATACAGAGAACGGCTCATGAAGCTGTTCCGGTTATATCCTAAATTCCATAGCAACATAAGGGGTAACATAGGACAAGGTGGACCCGGGATCAATAAGAGCATATACATCATGAGATTGGACAGTCAATATACCTGTGACAACATCTGGAGAAGCCTTTGCACTCTGGCGACCACTCATAGCATAGAAACGGCTGGGTCCTCCTAAACTCTGCGTACCACCCCTAGCTGCACCATTCCCTGTTGGTGCTGGAGAGCCTCGAGCTGGAGGGGGTGCTGAAGATGTAGCAGCTGCAGAACTGGATGGCTGTGATGTGCCCCTGCCCGCAGCCTGGTGGGATGAACGACACTCTCTCTGAATATGAACCCTTATTCCGCACCCGTAACATACCGGCATGTCCTGGTAGCCGATCCCCATATGCATCCTCCCACACTTGGGGCATGGAGGCATGCGTTGCTGCTGGAATCTCCTTCCGGATCGGCCCTGATGGTGGGACCGCTTGCTGCACTAATTGGGCCTGAAGCGACTCCCCTGCTGCTGACTGTGCCCTGTTGGCGGTGCACTGGTTGAAGACTAAGCATAAGACTGGGATGGCCCTGGTGACCCTCCCCTAAAAGCTAATCTCCCACAACCAAATGAATCTCCAGGGTTGCCCGCGGATCGGGCCCTACTGCTACCCTCTCGCTCCATCCTATTCTTTAACTTTCGGGCCTCTGTAGCTTGAGCAAACACCACCATCTTACCATAGTTCATATCAGAATTTAAGGCAGCTATGGCAGCCACATTAATAACCAAAGGGCTAATGCCCTGCATAAATCGATGCACTCTGGCCTCCATGGTGGGCATCATGTGAATAGCATATTTCGACAGGCGCGCGAACTCCATGTGATACTCCCACACACTCTTACTCCCTTGCTTAAGATTCTCAAACTCTGTGGCACGGGCTGCCCTAGTCTCGGTAGGCAAGAAATGGTCTATAAAGGCATCAGCAAACTCACTCCACCTCACGGGAGGGCTCCCCTCCTCCCGAGAGTCCTCGCATAGCTCAAACCAAGAATATGCCACCCCTTTCAGGTGGTAGGCGGCCAACTCCACTCCCACCATCTCAGTAGCGTGCATAACCCGGAGAGTCTTATGCATCTCATCAATGAAGTCCCGTGGGTCCTCCTCGGGATTAACACCAGTGAACATCGGAGGATCCAACTACAGAAACCTGTTCACCCTAGAACTAGTGGAATCCCCTGGTTGGCTAGAAAATGTGGGTGCAACATTCAACCTTTGGACCTGAGAAGCCACTATCTTAGTCAGCATTTGAATAGCTCCCCTAAGATCCCCATCAGAAATACCAGAACTGGAATATTAGGTGGAGGAACCGTCGCACCCTCTATAGGTATAGGGACTGGTGTAGTGGAATCAGACAGTCAAGCAGTCAGGGGATTATCTTTACCCCTCGGGAATTCACCCGCATCATCAAATAAAGGGTTAACTGCCACTCTTGAAGCAGTATTGGCCCCTTGGCTAGTTCTTGCTCTCTTCTTACGTGCCATATACTGAAAGTTAAAGCAATGCACGAGTTAGAGGAGGAACAGTTGCACAATTAGTTTCATCGCATGATCCAGAATATCAAAGAAGGGTATTGTTCCTAAATGTCTAAGTTGCCTCCCACTTATAGATGTGGTCCACAACATACCGATAAGAAGGACTCTACCAGACACGGCTCCGACACATCCTAGGACACTTTAAAACCTTAGGCTCTGATACCAAGTTTGTCATGCCCCAACCTCGGGAAGCGCGACCGACGCTCAACCGAGTGAACCTGCTCGAGCAAGCCTGTTAAATAATTTATACCCAACTTGATTATGATAAGAGAAGGCATGTTTTTATTAGCTAAACAGCACAAGGACCATATATATAGACAATACTAAACCATTTCTTTTTTGCTACTTCCCTATTAAGTTTCAAAATACATACATTTTGTGATTTAGTGGAACAAAAATCCAAAATACAATATAATTTGTTTGACCTTTCTAGCACCCATATACAACCCGCAGAGCGTCTACGGAGCCTCTAAAGATACAAAAGAGTGTAAAGAAGGTGCCGGCAATAAGGCCATGGCTATACCTCAAAAAGTACAACAATATAAACAAAAGATATATTACATGACCCCAGAATGAAATGGGGCTCACCAAGTCTGCTGAGAAGAGGATGCAACACCTATCTGTGATCAACACTGTCTGTAATGGAACCATCTGCATCCATTTAAAGATGCAGCGCTCCCGGCAAAAGGGACGTTAGTACTATCGAATAGTACTAGTATGAAAACTAAACACCATTTAAATAAAATGAATAATAATACAAGGGAGATAGTCAAGGATTCAATACGAGCCTCAAATAACATTAAAACATCATTTTAAGGATCACATAGATTTTTAAGTCAACTCCCACATTATTAGGTTGGATGGTTTTTAGTGCCAATATACCATAGTCCACAATACCACCGTGTTCTTACACGGAGTCCGATATCGGCCCGATCGGCTAAGCCATCTCATTTGAGACATCAACCATGTTCATAATTTCACTCACAATACCACCGTGTTATTACACGGAGTCCGATCTCGGCCCGATCGGCTAAGCCATCTCATTTGAGACATCAACCATTTCAATCGATCATCTTACTTCATATTTCTTTCCCATCTTTTTAGCACATTGGCACAAGTGGCTTTAATTATAAAGTCATTCTTGGCACTTGGCCTTATTTCATAATTCAAGTTCTTTTCCACAATCCAACATTATTAATATCATCAATAACAACACGGTTTTCATTCAACACTCTTGATTTCACATGTGAGGAATTTAGAATTCAAGGCACATAGAGGCTTTTCACACAATTTGGCATAACAGTCCTTAATCGAATTTGACTTGAAGTCTAGGCATATTAGAACATATTCTAAATCTTGAACATTTCCTCAGATGACGAGATAACATGATGAAAGCATGGGAATACATATTTCACATATATTTGCCAAGCAAGCACATTTGGCGTAGTAATTTCTAGGACGTTCAATTTGGGACTTACGTCGATTGCATGAATACCGTGGGATTCAATTCTAAGAAGAGGGGGTTTAGCCAAAATACCTCAATTGAGCCTCTTAAAACTCTAAGAAATTCCGGAATATTAGCAACTTCAATCTATTTTAGCAATATAGCAAAATTGAACCCAAAATTAGGAAAACGATCATAATTCTAGCTCACTTGAGCATTCTATTAAACACTATGTGTGTATTAAGGTTTCATGCCCCTTTTTATGAAAGACTCCACCAACCCACACCCTATTCTCTTCTATCTTTAAGTCACAACATCCCCACATATCTTAGGAACACATGCATGCAAGGTAAGCACTCCCATCCCCATGAATTACCTTACTAATGGCCCATTCTAGTTTCATTTTGAAATTAAGAGTTTTGGTGATAGAATCCTACCTCTTAGGAAGAATACCTAGGTGCCTCTCTTGATAATCTTCAAGTTTTTAAGTGAGAATTGAAGAGCAATTTGATGAAGATCACTTTCTCCCTCTAGGACCCTCTCTCTCACTCTAAAAATATCGGAAAATATTTTTAAAATGGCCCAAGGTAGGCGTTTTAATGGAATAGGGTCGGGTTTAAAAACCTCAAAAATGAAGCTCCGAAACAGGTTTTACGATCGTATAATTGATATGCGGTACGCATATTGGCCATATAATTTGGCCTCCAAAACTTGGCGTGGCTGACCCGGTCTGCGATCACTATGCGGCCCGTAGACCTGTTCTGTGGTTGCATAATGCACCGTAGAATGGTTCTGCGTTCGCATAGGGCACCGCAAAACCTCCCTATGAAAAATCCCAAAGCGGGATATGCGACAAGAGTGCGGCCCGCGAAGTGGTTAAGCGATCGCATAATGGCCGCGAAATTTGATATCAAAATAGCCCAGAAAACTGACCCACTCTGCGACCATTCTGTGATCCGCAGAGTGGTTCTGTGGTCACAGAATAGGCCGCAGAAATGCCTACTTCTGCCCAACATTTTCTTCAACTCCCCAACGCCTACTTCTAGTAACCTCTATGCCTATTTTGGCATCACGGAAATCCAAGTTATTTTTGGAAAAATATTTACGGGGCCTTACAAGCTAAAAGTGATCTATGATTTCGAAAAGGGTTTAATCTTACCACCTTAAGTTTATTCTTGAAGGTTAAAGAATAAATCCAAGAGTAGCTACACACAAGAGTGCAAGAAAAATCTCAATATTTTTGTTGATATTGTTTATCATAATCTAAGTCTAAAATCAAATAAGACACCCCTTTATATAGAGAGGGAGTCACGAAATTCTACCACAAAAACAAATAAAGAAAATCCTAACTACTTTGGATAAAAGTCCAACTATCTTAGGATAGGATCTTGAAAGTCCAAAACCAATCTTGGAAAACTTATAAATCTTGGAAAAGAAAGAAAGTCCTAACTACTTTGGACAAAAAGTTAGGATAGGATCTTGAACGTCCAAAACCAATCTTGGAAATCTTGAAAAAGAAAGAAAGTCCTAACTACTTTGGACAAAAAGTCCAAGTACCTTAGGATAGGATCTTGAAAGTCCAAAACCAATCTTGGATAGAATCTTGGAGATCTTAAAAATCATAAAGGAAATTTGCAAGCAACTTGGCACCAACTTGCACTCAATTTCTAGCACGACTATTGTACCCTTCTTTGACATCAACTAAGTCCTTTTTATATTATAAAAATATGACTTCATGTAGGACTAATTGGGCTGCAAGTTTGGACACATTTTAGGTGCCAAAATGGTCAAAAAGTGGACTGATTAGGACCGTCTTCAAAGGATGTCTCTTGGGATCCAATACTCCTCTTCTTGGACATATATTTGGGCCATAAAACAAAATTGTAACACCTAGCCAATTCACATACTTAATCCTTGAGCCCTTCCTCCTAATTAACAACTTCATTATTTGCACTTGAAGTCTAATGACCTGTTTTGCAACTGTTTAGCTTGACATCTTGTTAGAGGCCCTCTTTGAGATTACAAAGCTTCATCCTTGTCTTTGAATAGATTTGAGCTTCTTAGGATGCTATCATTCCCCTCTTCTTGAAGAAAATTTGTCCTCGAATTTCAACCTTGCAAGAAAAAGAAAACAAGCACTAGTAAATATCATCCACTAATCTAAAAAAATAGTAGGAATAAAACAGGATAGTGACCACGTGTCCATTTAACCTAATTAATCCTAATAGGTGTAAATACTCCCTTATAAAGAATATGGACAACATCATTCCAATAAAATTTATGCCTACCTAGATTAATACAATAAAAACCTCTCTTAGATGCACTATGCAACGGAACTTGCAATTCGATCTTGTCGGTAAGGTAGTCCATAGGTATACATGACAAGGAAATTATAAAAGGTTGACCACACATCCATTTAATATAAGTATCTCTACCACATGTATCAAAAAAGACACTTTTATGATATAGCCAACTATCTACAATTACAAATCTCATAGATTCCTCTACATGAAAGAGTATTTGATCACAAGCGTCACAACAATCGTACATATCCTCTTTACTACTAGCAAACACTTTTACAAGCTCACAATGAACATAACTTGAAGAATGACTCCCCATCACACAACAAAAATCACATTCTAGCAATTTATCACATGAAAACTCATTAGACACTTGAATAAGAGATGAAGAAATATTTAATTCATTCGCAAGCCGCTTCTCATAAATTTCATGTCTCTTTGCACCAAGTTGGAATACATAATCATCCAAGTCATACTGAATTTCAAAACACAGTAAATCACTCTTGCACTTGAACTTAGATATTACAGTTACTGTCTTGATATGCATCGAAATATCATCATCCACAAAAATTATAAAGTCACCAACATAAGAAATAAGAGTATAGTTCATTACCTCCAAAAATACCTTAGGTGTTCTAGAAAGGCCAAGAATTCGAATAAACCAATTTTACATACCATACTTGGACTTATTCACCGATGGCACATCATCACCTTGTATTCTTTTATTCAATATCTCCAACTTAGCAATGCTTTTAGGCAACTCCATGTCATAAACTTGTAAATAAGGATCAAAATAGTTAAAAAGTTCAATAACACAGAATTTAACCAAGCTTTTATCTTCCTCCATCCAACAAGAATTTATTTCGCCAAATTCATGTTGGAATCCAATTGGATCCTTTGCCACCATCTCTTGCGCCTCACCTCCCCTTTCAAAAGGTCTTTCAACATGTGGCTGCACAAAATCACAAGAAGTAATACAAGAAAAAGTTAATGGGTTAGGAAGTAAAGAAAACTTTTTTTTGCTTACACTCTCTTTGGCTTTTATCACAAGACTAACTTTCTCCACACCCGCAACCTCTTTTCTCTCGCTTAAGTTTTTTTCTTTTTCTTCACTCAAACCCTCTTGTTTTTCTGTCTACCTCACAGACTTTTGTTATCTCATTGCCTTCACTCTTTTATTTTTTCTCAAGATCACTCTTTACCTCACTTGACATCCCACTCCTTTCACTCAAGATAACCTCTCCTTTTTCCTCTTTTGGAATGTCAACATGCACTCCCTTACTCCTCTCATTCTTTTCTCTCTCATATTTTTCCATATTCTCTTTAACAATCTTTTCATCTTCCCAAATTTGTGAGGGAGTCAAAGGCCCAAGAATGAGTTTCTTCCCATTAACCTCAAAAGAGTATCTATTTGTTTCCATACTATATGAAGCACTTCTATAGACATACCATGGCCTTCCCAACAAGATATGAAAACTATTCATGGGAATGACATCACACCAAATCACATCCTCGTTCCTTCCAATAGAGAATTGCAATAACACTCTTTTATCTACCTTTACTCCTTTCAACATGTAGGGTTCAATATGTTCAACATAGGGCAAGTTTAATTTCTCAACCATATAAGTGCTAATAAAGTTATAGCCAAATGCTTTGTCAATTCTAAGGGCATAAATTGCAGAAATCACTTTAGCTTTTGTTTGAAAAATAACTTTACCATTGTCTTCCTTCCATTCGGTATACTGTAAGTTGGACTTTCCAAGTTGTTGAGTCATAGCTCTCCTCCTTCCACTGTAACTACCTGTTTGAGATATCTTGACATAGATTAAAGGAAATATGTATCTCTCAAATTTGGCTTTTTCCCTATAATGCTCTCACCTCTCTTTCCTTTTTCACTCAAAGAAACTCTTGATCGTTAATCTTTAGATTTATCAATAAACTTTACTAGTCACAACCTTAGTGATAAAAATGTGGAGTTATGCAAAAGGAAAAAGAAAGTGAAGGACCAAACCTAGGAAGAATAGGAATTGGTTATTAAGAAAAAATGGAAAGCATTTAAGAAACCTAAAACCCACAAGAATAAGGAAAGAAGTTACCTTAATCTTCAAGAACTAGGATCCCCTCTTCTTGTTTTTTTTTTCTTGACTTGGAAACCAAATTATACTTGAATCTGAAAATAGTAATGAGCAATAACACCTTTTTGGATTGATTCTCATTTTTTTATCTTTTGATTTTGCTCAAGAACCACCCAAGATTATCAAGATTAAAATCTTGATTAGCCTATGCTCGGATACCACTTGATAACGATACGATAGGGGATTCAAGAATTACTAAAGAAAAACAAAAACATCAAAAAATGTGCGGAAGCTAAAAGAAAATAGGGAAACGAAAAGAAGACAAAAATTAAAGATAGATTGAATTCAAGAAAGAGTTTCTTGAATTCAAGAAGTCTATTCTTGAAGTTGAATCCGAGCAACAACAATTAGCTAACGAAGAACTAATCGTCTTTGGTAGAGAATTAAAAATAAGAGATAGATTGTGAAACCCGACCCTTAAGAATAACAAGAACAACAATAAGCCTAAACTTATCACCTTTCTTGAATAGCTAAAAGTGATCTACGATTTCGAAAAGGGTTTAATCTTACCACCTTAAGTTGATTCTTGAAGGTTGAAGAATAAATCAAGAGTAGCCACACACAAGAGTGCAAGATATTGTATATCATAATCTAAGTCTAAAAACAAAGAAGACACCCCTTTATATAGAGAGGGAGTCACTAAATTCTACCACAAAGACAAAGAAAGAAAATCCTAACTACTTTGGACAAAAGTCCAACTACCTTAGGATAGGATCTTGAAAGTCCAAAACCAATCTTGGAAATCTTATAAATCTTGGAAAAGCAAGAAAGTCCTAACTACATTGGACAAAAAGTCCAAGTACCTTAGGATAGGATCTTGAAAGTCCAAAACCAATCTTGGAAATCTTAGAAATCTTGGAAAAGAAAGAAAGTCCTAACTACTTTGGACAAAAAGTTCAAGTACCTTAGGATAATGTAACGACCCGGCGGGTCATTTTGGGAGAATTAGCCTCGAACCCCTAATTACTGCTTTTTCTTTTTCATTTTGTGGTTACGTGATTCGCCGGGAGGTTTGGTTTTTGGTTTTCGGAGTGAAATGGGACACATAGTCCCTAAGATGGAAGCTTAAGAAATAGGATTTGACCGTAGTTTGAACTGTGTGAAGACGACTCTGGAATAGAGTTTTCACAATTCCTATAGCCCCGTAGGGTGATTTTGGTCTTAGGAACATGTTCAGATGTTGAATCGAAGGTCCGTAGGTCATTTTAGTGCCAATTGGCGAAAGTTGGAAATGAGATATTTTTTGGGAAGTTTGACCGGGAGTGAAATTTCTGATATCAGGGTCGGATTTTGATTCCGGAAGTAAGAGTAGGTCCATAATTTCAATTATGACTTGTGTGCAAAATTTGAGGTTAATCGAATTTGATTTAATAGGTTTCGATGTCAGATGTAGAAGTTTGAAGTTCTAAAGTTCATTAGGCTCGAATCGATGCGCAATTCGTGTTTTTAGCATTGTTTGATGTGATTTGAAGGCTCGACTAAGTCCGTATAATATTTTAGGACTGGCTGATATGTTTGGTTGAGGTCTCAGGGGTTTCGGGAGGTTTTCGAATGGTTAATAGATCAAAAAATTGGAATTGGAGCATACCTGAAGCTTGGCTGTGTATGCTGTAATCGCACCTGCGCATTTTGGGCCGCAGGTGTGACACCACAGAAGGGGCCTTCGAGCCGTAAGAGCAGAATTGGGGCTGTCCAGCTGAGCCCGCAGATGCGGTCATGGCCCCGCAGAAGCAAGCTCGCAGAAGCGAGAAGATTGGCACAGATGCGGAGGATGCGGATGTGTGATGGTGAGTTCCGCACCTGCAGTTGCGCAGATGCGAGGGTGAAGACCGCAGAAGAGGAGGCCCAGCTCCAGCAGTTAACCGAAGAAGTGGTGCATTTTCTGCAAAAACAGGACCGCAAAAGCGGGACCACAAATGCGGTCAAGTGATCGCAGAAGCGGAAGTCCTGGGCAGACTCTATTAATGCAAGAGTTCGCAATTTTTGCTCATTTTAAATATTTTGAGCTTGGGTCTTGGCGATTTTTGAGAGCATTTTTGGGGGATTTCTTGAGATAACTCTGATATTTAAGGTGGAAATTTGGAGTTTGAGGCTAGGGATTTTGAGAGTTTGATTTGAGAGTTTGAGTGGCGACTTGGTGTAGGATTTTGGTAATTTTGGTATGGGTGAAATCGATATCGAATAGGGTGTTCGTATTTTGTAACTCTTACCCGATTCCGAGATGTGGGCCCAGGTCGACTTTTTGGGGTGATTTTTTGATTCTTTGCTAAAGTCATAGATTTATGATTTAAATTAGTTTCTTGTAGTTGTATTCATGATATGTAATTGCTTTTGGCTAGATTTGGGCCATTCAGAGTCGGAAAATCGAGGGAAAGGCATCCTTATCGATTTATTGAGCGAGATTTGAGGTAAGTTACTTGTCTAACTTAGTGTAGGGAAATTCCCTTAGGATTTGGTATTGTTGTAATACTTTGTGACATGTGAGCACCGTGTATGTGAGGTGACGAGTGTGTACACGAGAAAATTATGAAAATTTCGGTTCTTGCTGAGTTGTTTTCTTTTAAATTCCTTAACTGAGTTGCCTTACCTTATATAGTGATCATGTTTAGCCTAGTATCGCATGTCTACGTGCCTTAACTCTTACTTGCAATTTGTGCAACATGCTTAGTTGGATTACCTGTTTCCGTTGATTTGAATTAAATCTTGAACTGTAAGATTTCTTGCTTTAAATTCGTCTTTCCTTCGGTTATCTGCTGCATATTTACTTTGAGACTACGAGGCGGTTCCTCGGGCGATCCTCATGTACTATATATTTACTTTGGGACTACGAGGCGGTCCTCAGGAGATCCCCCTGTACTGCATATTTATTTTGGGACTACGAGGCGATTCCTCGGGAGATCTCCCTGTACTGCATATTTACTTTGGGACTACGAGGCGTTTACTCGGGAGATCGCCCCTGTATTGCATATTTACTTTGGGACTACGAGACGTTTACTCGGGAGATCCCCCATGTCTTGCATATTTACATTTGGGACTACGAGGCGGTACCTCGGGAGTGCCCCTGTTGTTTACCTCTAATTGCTGGGCTGTTATTTTCTGAAACTTCTTGTTGTTTAAATTCTCAGTCATTTCAAAATATTATTATATCTTCTGCCTTGCTTATCTTTTAAACCAGTAGGGCCCTGACCTGACCTCGTCACTACTCTATTAAGGTTAGGCTTGGCACTTACTGGGTAACGTTGTGGTGTACTCATACTACACTTCTGCACATCTTTTTGTGCAGATCTAGGTTCTTCCCACCAGACCAGATACCAGCGAGTTGGACCGTACGTGGAGACTTCAAGGTATATCTACCAGCGTCCACAGACCTCGGAGTCCCCCTCTATCCTTACTATGTTGTTTTCCTTATTTTCTTTAGACTTTGATGTATAGAGACACTTAGTATTTTCTCTTAGAAGCTTGTGACTTGTTTCCACCGGGTTTTGGGAGTTGTAATGATTGAATGGCAGTTTTATAATTATTTCATGTGTTGAGAATCGGGCTTCAGTTTTATTGTCACGGCCCAAAATTCACCTAGTCGTGATGGCACCTAACTCAACCCGTCAGGTAAGCCAATTTACAACTAACCAATTTAAATGAGATTTATTATGAAAAGAAATGAAATTACAACCGCTTTTATACAAGAACTTTCCAAGGACTGGTAGTACAAATCATGAGCTTCTAAGATTAGAATTTACAAAACTGGTGTGAAATAAAAATACATCATCTGTTTGAAATATACATGAACAGATTAAAAATTCTCAAGCTACCATGAACAAGAAGCAGCAATGGCTGGAACGTAGGTACATCTTCAGATCCAGCTCCAGTCGTACGCAGCAACATCAGCGTCAAAAATCTGCACGCAAGGTGCAGAAGTGTAGTACGAGTACAACCGACCCCATGTATTCAATAAGTAACAAACCTATCCTTAGGTTGAAAGTAGTGACGACCGGGTACACCAGTCAAAGCCCAACACCAATAGCCAACGAAGGCTCATAATAATATAATAAAAAAGGGTACAAGAAATAACTCTGAAATATAATGTTCAGCTCGTCCACAATTCCAAAAAAATAGGCATGCTTTTCAAGTATATCAGTGAAAACCCAAATCTTTTACCGAAAGCACCAAAATATGAGTAAGTTTGTAAAATCGTGATTTTCCTTACGAAACTTTTCAACAGGTAAAAGTTTCATTATCAAATGGCATGAGGAAAAGTACATCTCTACGCCTACATGTCAATGTGTATGAGAAGTCATGAATGATGTGATACCGTACAACATGAGGACAAATACGTCTCTATGCTTGTATGTCAAGTGTGCATGCCAATGCAGCACAACATAGTGAACAACCATAATCATACTCTGAGAGTATCAATTCACTCAGTCCTCCCAATCACTCGGCACTCGCACTCAATAGGTACCTGCGCTCACTGGGTGTGTGTACAGACTCCGGAGGGGCTCCTTCAGCCCAAGCGCTATAATCTGCACGGACAACTCATGTGCTGCACAGATAACTCACCTGCTATAGTATCAATATCTGGATTCGCACGGACAACTCACGTGCTGCACGGACAACTCACGTGCTATAGTATCAATATCTGGATCCGCATGGACAACTCACATGCTGCACGGACAACTCACATGCTATAGTATCAATATCTGGATCCGCACGGACAACTCATATGCTGCACGGACAACTCACGTGCTATAGCATCAATATCTCACAATCAGGTCCTCGGCCTCACTCAGTCATCAATCTCTCCGGTCTCTCGGGCCCACAATGCCATAAAACTAGCCCAAAATGATGATATGATGTTCAATATATAGCAACAGAGACTGAGATATGATATGCAATGAATGAACATGACTGAATATGAAATTGCAATATAAGCAAATAAATCAACATCAATAATGACCTTAGTGGGTCTCAACAGAATAAACATGTAGCCTAGACATGGTTTCTAAGTGGATCACAACTCAATAATTCTAGTACGTAGCGATTTCATGATTACAGATAAGTTCAAGTAACTACACAGTACCACAGAAATAACGGAGTTACAATTCACACGGTACACGCCCACACGCCCGTCACCTAGCGTGTGCGTCACCTCAACAGCAAACACATAACACGAAATTCGGGGTTTCATACCATCAGCACTAAGTTTAGAAGTGTTACTTACCTCGAACAAGTCAATTCCAACACCGAGCAAGCCCAACGATGCTCCAAATGACTTCCGGATGGCTCGAAACTAGCCAAAAAGCAACTCAAATGCATCAAATGAAGTCCAAGGAAATAATTTCAAATGATAAAGGTCGAATCTTAATCAAAAACCCAAAATCGACCCAAAATCCCAACCTGGGCCCGTGCCTCGAAACCCGATAAAACTCACAAAATTTGACAACCCATTCAATTACGAGTCCAACCATACTAGTTTCACTCAAATCCGACTCCGAGTCGACATTCAAAAGTAAAAAACTCACTCTATGAAACTTTAGGCTAAAATCCCCAATTTTCTCTTTAAAGCCCATAATCCAATTACCAAAAATGAAGATGAAATCACGAAATATAATCAAACCTGAGTGTAGAACACTTACCCCAATCCTTGTGATGAAAGTTGCATAAAATATCGCCTCAATCCTAGTCCGACATCTCAAAATATGAACAAAAGAACCAAAACCTCGATATATAGCTTCTGCCCAGCATTTCCGCATATGCGGTCACATTGTCGCATCTACGATCTCCGTTTCTGTGAAGCCCTCTGAAGACCAAACTTCTGCACCTGCGGAGCATTCCCCGCTTCTGCACACACACAGGTGCGACAAACAACTTCCGCTTCTGCGACACACGCCGCTTCTACGGTAGATACGCTCTTACTTCCATTTCTGCGGTCTTCCTCACCAGCTCGCACCTCACTTCTGCGACTCCTTTGTCGCTTCTGTGACGATTGCATCTCCGCAACCCAGCCACAAGTGCGATCATACCAGATCTTTCACTAGCAACTTTAGCCAAAAATTATTCGAACAAATCCAAACCTCGTCCGAAACTCACCCGAGCCCCTCGGGACCACGTCCGAACATACCAATAAGTCCCATAACATAATACGGACCTACTCGAGGACTCAAATCACGCATAACAACATCGAAATGATGAATCACACCTCAAATCGAACTTAATGAACTTTGAACTTTTCAACTTCCAAAACTCACGCCGAAACATAACAAATCAACCCGGAATGAACTCAAATTTTGGACACAAGTCCCAAATGCCATAACGAAGCTATTCAAATTTCCGTAACCACAATCCGAATCCGATATTCTCAAAGTCAACTCTCGGTCAAACTTATGAACTTTTCAAGCCATCAAATTTCCAACTTTTGCCAATTAGTGCCAAATTCGTCTACGAACATCCAAATGTAAATCCGGGCATACGCCCGAGTCGAAAATCACCATCCGGACCAAACGGAACCATCAAAACTTCAAACTCACAAAAGTCAAACTTGGTCAACTCTTCCAACTTAAAGCTTAAACCATGAAATTCATTCTCCCAAATCGATTCCGAATAACCTGAAAACCAAAACCAAAAATTCACATAAGTCATAATACATCATACGAAGCTACTCATACCCTCAAACTAACGAGCGAAGTGTAAAAGCTCGAAATGACTGGTCGGGCCGTTATATTTATATTATGTAATTCCGCAAATCTGTTAGGCTTACCTAGTCCAAGAGACTAGGTGCCATCACGACATCCCACAAAGGAAAATTGGGGTTGTGACAGGTAGGATCTTGAAAGTTTAAAACCAATCATGGATAGAATGTTGGAAATCTTGAAAGTCTTGAAGGAAATTTGCAAGTAACTTGGCACTAACTTGCACTCAACTTCTAGCACAACTATTGTACCCTTATTTGACATCAAGTAAGTCCTTTTTATATTATAAAAACGTGACTTCATGTAGGACTTGTTGGGCTGCAAGTTTGGACACATTTTAGGTGCCAAAATTGTCTAAAAGTAGACTGATTAGGACCTTCTTCAAAGGATGTCTTTTGCAATCCAATACTCCTCTTCTTGGACATAAATTTGGGCCATAAAACAATTGTAACACCTAGCCAATTCACATCCTTAAACCTTGAGCCATTCTTCCAAATTAACAACTTCATTATTTGCACTTGAAGTCTAATGACCTTGTTTTGCAACTCTTTAGCTTGACATCTTGTTAAAGGACCTCTTTGAGAATCCAAAGATTCATCTTTGTCTTTGAACAGATTTGAGCTTCCTAGGATGCTATCATTCCCCTCTTCTTGAATAAAATGCGTCCTTGAATTTTGACCTTGCAAGAAAAAGAAAACACGCACTAGTAAATGACATCCACTAATCTGAAAAAATAGTAGGAATAAAACAAGATAGTGACCATGCGTCTATTTAACCCAACTAATCCTAATAGGTGTAAATACTGCCTTATAAAGAATGTGGATAGCATAATCCCAATAAAATTTATGCCTACCTAGATTAGTACAATAAATACCTCTCTTAGATGTACTATGCAATGGAACTTACGATTCGATCTTGTCGGTAAGGTAGTCCATAGGTATATATGACAAAGAAATTATAAAAGATTGACCACACATCCATTTAATATAAGTATCTCTACCACACGTATCAAAGAAGACACTTTTATGATATAGCCAACTGTCTACAATTACAAATCTCATGGATTCCTCTACATGAAAGAGTATTTGATCACAAGCGTCACAACAATCATGCATATCATCTTTACTAGTAGCAAACACTTTTACAAGCTCACAATGAACATGACTTGAAGAATGACTCCCCATCACACAACAAAAATCACATTCTAGCAATTTTTCACATGAAAACTGATAAGACACTGAATAAGAGAAGAAGAAATATTTAACTCATTCGCAAGCCTCTTCTCCTAAATTTCATGTCTCTTTGCACCAAGTTGGAATACATAATCATCTATGTCATACATAATCATCTTGAACTTAGATATTACAGTTACTGACTTGATATGCATCGAAATATCATCATCCACAAAAATTATAAAGTCACCAACATAAGAAATAAGAGTATAGTTCATTACCTCTAAAAATACCTTAGGTGTTATAGAAAGGCCAAGAATTCAAATAAACAAATTATACATACCATACTTGGACTTATTTACCAATGGAACATCATCACCTTGTATTCTTTTATTCAATGGGTCCAAGTTAGCAATGCTTTTAGCCAACTCCATGTCATAAACTTGTAAATAAGGATCAAAATAGTCAAAAGGTTCAATAACAAAGAATTTAACCAAGATTTTATCTTCCACCATCCAACAAGAATTTATTTCGCCAGATTCATGTTGGAATCCAATTGGATCCTGTGCTACCATCTCTTGTGCCTCACTTCCCCTTTCAAAAGGTCTTTCAACATGTGGCTGCACAAAATCACAAGAACTAATATAAGAAAGAGTTAATGGGTTAGGAAGTAAAGAAAACTTTTTCTTGCTTACACTCTCTTTGGCTTTTATCACAAAACTAACTTTCTCCTTACCCTTAGCCTCTTTTCTCTCAACTTTCACCATTTCGAGCCAAATTCAACCATGTACCTCTAAATCACAATCCGGACGCGCTCCTAAGTCCAGAATCATCCAACAGAGCTAAGAGAACCATCAAAATTCCAATCCAAGGTCAAATGCTAAAACGTCAAACTTGGTCAACTCTTTCAAATTTAAAGCTCCCTAGTTGAGAATCATTCTTCCAAATCAGTCCCGAATAACATGAAAACCAAACCCGAAGATTCACACAAATCAAAATACATCATACGGAGCTACTCACGCCCATAAACTATCGAGCAAAGTGCAAATGCTCAAAACGACCGCTTGGGTCGTTACACCGTATATATATGTATATATGTCATTTGGATATGTTTTCCTCACGTATGTTATTCACATGCTTCAGCAGTTTAATGGCAGATGTTATTCATGACTTACCCTTAATTCATGTTTATATCTTAGACGTATGCTTAGGGGTGGTTGACAGGTAGGACTCGGGAACTCGTCATGGCTCATCGGTTTGGGTCGTGACAAAAGTGGTATCAGACCAGTTCTGTCCTAGGTAGTCTACAGACCGTACCTAAGTAGAGTCTTGTTTATAAGTGTGTTGTGTGCCACATTTATAAACAGGAGGCTATATGACATATAGGATGTTATCCTCCTTTCTTATCTTAGATCGTGCAATATAAGGATTCATTTCCCTATCGATATGTTATGTTTTCAGCGATGCCTAAGATGTCTACAACCTCCCAGAAGGGCAGGTCCATGGCAGATGAGACTACTAGTCGAGTGCCATGAGTTACCAGGGCTCGGGGAGAGTCTCATAGTGAGATTTCATCTCAGACTTAGCATACCTTGCCCTCTCCAGAGAGCTCCGAGGGGCACCGGCTCCAGCGCCTACCCATGTACATCCAGCTCCTCAGCCAGATGCACCGGGTTAGGAGATGAGAGATGTTATTCAGCTATTGACTCGATTAGTAGCTGTACGATCTCAGAATCAGGAAGTAGGTATTGGTCATGCAGATAGGGCCATCAGTGTGAGCGTTCGTGATTTCATTAATTTGGACCCTCCGATATTCACTGAAGCAGATCCCAATGAGGACCCTCAGGTATTTATCGATAGGATGCAGAGGACTTTGAGGGTAATGAAGGCCACTGCGACTGAGTCAGTTGAACTAGCTTCCTATAGACTTCAGGATGTTGCAGTTAATTGGTATGAGTCTTGGGAGTTGTCCAGAGGTGAGGATGCCCCTCTAGCGATATGGCATGAGTTTAGAAAGGCTTTTCTTTGTCATTATCTGCCACCAGAGCTTAGAAGGGCAAGAGTTGATAGGTTCTTGACCCTTCGGCAGGGTAATATGAGTGTTCGGGAGTACAACCTTCAGTTTGATTCGTTGGCTAGGTATGCTCCCACTATTATAGCTAAGATGAAGGATCGGGTTCACCGGTTCGTGATGGGGTTGGAGCCGCACCTGCTTAACAACTGTATGTCGGTCTCACTTCAGCCAGGCATGGATATTTGTAGTATTTAGGCATACATCAGGGTGTAGAGTTTCGAGGTGGTCAGAGACAACAATACCCGAGGTATCTAGCCCAGCCATCGACTAGCCCACCCCCTATGTTTGCCGATAGGATATTTGATCGTCCCACATATTCAGGGCTTGGTCAGAATTCCAGGGCCTCAAGTTCTCAGTACAGGGGTGAGTCAAGTCAGATGAGGCTACCCTTGCCACGATGTGCTCAGTGTGGTAAGCAGCATGTCAGGTAGTGCCGTATGGGATTGGGTGTTTGTTATACTTGTGGTTATCCAGGCCACGTTATGAGAGATTGTCCAACGAGAGGTAGTACAAGCAAAGTTCATCCAGCGGGATCTGTAGTTTGTTCGTCATCATCAGTACGCCCCCCTAGGAAAGGTTCACAAGCACCAATCGATCGTGGTAGAGGCAGAGGTGGAGCATCTAGCTCGAGTGGTCCTCAGAGCAGCATTTGTGCATTAGCAGGTCGACAGGATCAGGAGTCATCACCTGATATTGTTATAGGTATATTATCAGTCTCCGCATATGATGTATATGCATTGATTGATCTAGGTTCCACCTTATCATATATTACCCTGTTGGTTGGTAGTAAGTTTGGAATAGAACCTGAGTTGGTTAAACCTTTTGAGGTATCCACACCTGTTGGGGATCTAGTAATAGCTAAGTGGGTATATAAAGATTGTACAGTAGTAGTTCATAGTCGATCTATAGTAGCAGACCTGATTGAATTAGATATGGTAGAATTTTATGTTATACTGGGCATGGATTGGTTGGCTTCTTGTTATGCAAATGTTGATTGTAGATCAAAGATGGTTCGATTCCAGTTTCCAGGGGAGCCTGTTTTGGAGAGGAAAGGTACTACGGGATCACCGAGAGGTAGGTTTATTTCCTATCTCAAGGCAGGGAAGATGATTAGAAAGGGCCATATTTATCACTTAGTTTGGGTTCAGGATGTGAAAGTAGAGTTACCAACCATTCAATATATCCCTATGGTTAATGAGTTTCCCGATGTTTTTCCTGATGAGCTTCCGGATCTTCCGCCAGAGCGAGAAATTGAGTTTGCTATTGACCTATTATCAAATACTCGGCCAATATATATTCCTCCCTACAGAATGGCACCTGCAGAGCTGAGAGAGTTGAAGGAACAACTAAGGGACTTGCTTGAAAAAGGCTTTATTAGACTTGGTACATCACCCTGGGGAGAACTTGTGTTATTTGTGAGGAAGAAAGATGGTTCCTTGCGGATATGTATTGATTATAGACAGTTGAATAAGGTGACGATTAAGAATAAGTACCCACTCCCGAGGATTGATGATTTATTTTGATTAGTTGCAAGGTGCCAAGTGTTTCTCGAAGATAGACTCGAGGTCCGGGTACCATCAGGTAAGGGTTAAGGAGAAAGATATTCCGAAGACAACATTCAGGACCAGATATGGGCATTTTGAGTTTCGTGTTATGTCATTCGGTTTGACCAATGCCCCAGCAGTATTCATGGATTTGATGAACCGTGTGTTCAGACTCTTTCTAGATTTGTTCGTGATTGTATTTATCGATGATATATTGGTCTACTCTCGTTCAGAGGCTGAGCATGTAGATCAATTGCGTACGGTGCTCAGAGTTCTACAAAAAGGGAAGTTGTACCTAAAACTCTCTAAATGTGAATTCTAGTTGAATTATGTAGCTTTCCTTGGACATATTATTTCAGGTGAGGGTATACGAGTTGATACCCAAAAGATTGAGGCAGTGAAGACTTGGCCTAGACCCACGACACCAACGGAGGTTCGTAGCTTCCTCGGTTTTGGCTGGTTATTACAGGAGACTTGTAGAGGGATTTTCTTCTCTTTCAGCACCATTGACAAAGTTGACTCATAAGGGAGATAAGTTCCAATGGACTGATGCTTGCGAGCGGAGTTTTCAAGCATTGAAGGACAGATTAACTTCAGCACCAGTTCTAACACTCCCAGAGGGAACCAATGGTTATACTATCTATTGTGATGCTTCAAGCGTTGGATTGGGTTGTGTACTAATGTAACATGGTAAGTTTGTAGCTTATGCTTCTAGAAAACTAAGAAAGCATGAGAAGAATTACCCGACCCACGATTTAGAGTTAGCCGCGGTGATTCATGCATTAAAGATTTGGAGACACTATTTGTATGGAATTCATATTGATATCTATATGGATCATAAAACCCTTCAGTATATCTTCAAGCAAAAGGAATTGAATTTACATCAAAGGAGATAATTGGAGCTACTGAAATACTATGGCGTTTAAATTTTATACCATCCAGGGAAGGCGAATGTAGTAGCCGATGCCCTCAGCCATAGATCTATGAGTAGCCTATCATATTGACAGCCAGAGAAGAGGGGGATAGCCCATGAGATTTATCAGCTAGCTAGTCTTGGAGTTCGATTACTAGACTCAGGTGATACCGGAGTTACTATTTAGGACACGACAACATCCTCTTTAGTAACTGAAGTGAAGGAGTGCCAGTACGAGGATCCTATGTTAGCTCATTACAGGGGTACAACCCCTCAGAAGGAGAAGACACCATTTGAGTTTACATGAGATGGGGCCCTTAGATATCGAGGACGATTATGTGTCCCTAATGTTGTAGGGCTGTGCCGGCAGGTTATGGGAGAGACTCACTATTCTCGTTATTATGTCCATCCAGGAGAAACAAAGATGTATCATGATATCAGGAAAATATATTGGTGGGACGGAATGAAAAAGGATATAGCAGAGTTTGTTACTCAGTGCCCTAACTGCCAGCAGGTTAAGATTGAGCATCAAAAACCCGATGGACTATTGCAGGCTATAGAGATTCCGAATTGGAAGTGGGAAGTAATTAGTATGGATTTCATCATAGGCTTACCTCGTACCTAGCGTAAGTTGGATTCTATATGGGTGGTTGTTGATAGACTTACAAAATCAACCCATTTTCTGCATGTTAGGACTACATATTCCGTAGAGGATTATGCAAGGCTTTACATTAAGGAACTGGTACGACTTCATGGTGTCCTTATATCTATTATCTCTGATAGAGGATCTCAGTTTAGAACTAATTTCTGGAGGTCCTTCCAAAAAGGATTGGAAACTCAGGTAAATCTTAGTACATCATTTCATCCCCAAACAGATGGACAGACTGAGTGTACTATTTAGACACTTGAGGATATGTTACGGGCTTGTGTGATAGACTTCAAGGGTAGCTGGGATAATCATCTGCCGCTTATTGAGTTCGCGTATAATAATAGCTATCATTCCAGTATTCAGATGGCTCCATACAAAGCTCTTTATGGACGGAAGTGTAGGTCGCCTATAGTATGGTTCGATGTTGGGGACACTAAGTTAGTAGGACCAGAGTTGGTACAACAGGCAATGGAGAAGATTAAGCTTATACATGAAAGGCTATTAGCAGCTCAAAGCCGTCAAAAGTCTTATGCGGATAATCGACCATGAGACTTGGAGTTTCAGGTTGATGATTGGGTATTCCTAAAGGTATCATCGATGAAAGGCGTTATGAGGTTCGGTAAGAAAGGAAAACTTAGTCCTCGGTACATTGGACCATATAAGATCATACGCAAGGTAGGCCAGGTAGCATATGAGTTAGACTTGCCTTCTGACTTGGAGTCTGTACATCCAGTCTTTCATGTGTCTATGCTTCATAAATATATTAGAGATCCTTCCAGAGTCGTGTCAGTTGACGATGTTCAGGTCACAGAGTAGCTATTATATGAGGAAACTCCCATTGCTATACTAGATAGACAGGTTTGGAGATTGAGGACTAAAGTCGTAGCTTCGGTGAAAGTACTTTGGAGAAACAAAAACGTGGAAGAAATGACTTGGGAAGCTGAAGAGGACATGCAGTCTAGGTATCCTCACTTGTTTCCTCTTCCAAAGGAGGATCCGACCTAGACATCACAGCCTTAAGATACGAGTGTGGATTCTTGTGTTAATTATTTTCGTTGGTCGTGTGAGGCCATTGTCGTAATTGATAATTGTGGCAATATGTGGCATTGCATTATTGAGTTTTCTACAGGAAGGGTTGATAGTAGTACTGTTACAAAGGCGACTCTGCCAAAATTTATATAGATCCCGAGGAGATAAACATTCGAGGACGAATGTTTCTAAGGGGGGAAGGATGTTATATCCTGCATTTCGTACGTTAACGTTTCGCCGTAAGTTAATCGACGTAAGCTCATGAATGAGATTATTTTTGAGGTTATAAGCATTTATGCTATTTATAACAGGCAATAAGTAAGTGCCGTGAAGGTTAGAGGGTAAACGAATCAAAGAAAATGACTTTCGTTGAAGGTTGTCAATTTGGGATAAAAAATAGTCCGAGCTATATTACCCGGTATTTATAGACTAGTGCCATACAAGGTACCACATGATCATGATAGTAAAGTGTATAAAGTATGCTAAAAGTGAGTATTATTTTAAGTAATTTGAGATAATTCTTAATTATGTAAATAACTGGGTAATTATTTATTTTTAGTGGGAGATTAACTAATTAATTAGAATCTTGGATAAGATTAATGGAGATATCACACCCCCCAATGTGGCAGCAAGCTACATATGGATCAAAGCCCAATTAGTGATTCTTTACTCACGTAACAAGGTGGCACATTTAGAGAACTTTTTGGCGAAGTCATCACCTAAGTGGGGTCCACACCCACTAAGGTAAAAGACCTCTCAAATTCACAAAGAGAGATGCTTATATCCAATCTACAAAGTAACGGATCATCCACAACAGAATATCATACGGATGTTTCCCTACTTAAATCTCGCCGTTACGTGTTTTGTCGCGATTGACGTGTGTTAGAGGGATTGTCAAGAAAATTGGTTAAGGTATGTTAAGGCTATCCCTTCTTTACTTTTGGCATGATCCATATGATACAAAACAAAATGAGCAAACACACAACTTTCATAAATGTCTCTATTCATTGAAGCACTAGGGGTGTCTATGTTCTTAAATTCCCATGTGTCTTATTATTATATCTTCTGTTCATGGGTCTCAGTAAATTGCGTAATTGATAAAGTTTATCCGAAGACATATTGATTTTATGACATTATGAGAAATCTTATTAACTCACTTCTTATGCATTTCATTCATTTATACATGTATATTGACCCATGACCAGATGGCGTTATGTGTATATTATATGTATATGGGATATTGTAAAAAGTTACGGCATTATATACGCATCACCACCTGATCAGTTGGTATACGTTGATGATTTCACCCACAGAGGCCGAGATGATATGATGGGATGCCCTCAGAGGCTTGATGATGATATGTACACCTATACCTATGCATGATACGACATTTATACGCACATGCAAGACTTTATAAATATTTAGGATTCACAAAGTTATTTAGACTTACAGGTGGATTCCTTTACTCCATGTTTCATTTATGTCTTTTATGGACTGATTTTCATGCCTTACATTCTCGTTATATTATTCGTACTGACGTCCCTTTTGCTTGGGGACACTACGTCTTATGCCCGCAGGTGCAGGTAGAAAAGCTGACAGTCCCCCTTTTTAGGATCCTTCATCAGCGAGAGTTGGTGTACTCCACTTGACACAGAGCTATTATTAGTTTTCATACGCTACTTTTGTACGTAGATATGGGTACGATGGGGCCCGGTCCCGTCCTTTATACAGTTGTACACTCTATTAGAGGTCTGTAGACAGTTATGTATAGTTGGATAGTATGTCGCCTTGTCGGCTTCCAATTTTGGATATATAGTTGTCTATAGCAGCCTTGTCAGCTCGCCCTACCGTATTTCGCATGTATATGTATATATGTCTTTTGGACATGTTTTCCTCACGTATGTTATTCACATGCTTCAGCAGTTTAATGGCAGATGTTATACATGACTTACCCTTAATTCATGTTTATATCTTAGACGTATGCTTAGGGGTGTTCGATAGGTAGGATTCGGGCAATCGTCATGGCCCATCGGTTTGGGTCGTGACATTAAGTGTCCACAGAAGCGGAAGTGCTGGACAGAATGTTTAAAAGGAAGGGTTCGCGATTTTGGCTTGACTTTTAACATTTCAAGCACGATTTAGGCGATTTGTGAGAGGGTTTTCGAGGGGATTCTTGAGGTAAGTCTCTTGTGCCTATTTTTGATCAATAATATTTCTTCCCCATTGATTTCCCACCTAGTTGGTATGTATTTAAGGTGTAGATTGGGAGTTTGAGGCTAGGGATTTGGAGAGTTTGATTTGGGGATTTGGGTGACGATTTGGTGTCGGATTTTGATAAATTTGGTATGGTTAGACTCATGGTTGAGTGGGCTTTCGGGTTTTGTGACTTATTAAATTTCGAGACGTGGGCCCGGGGGCCGACTTTTTAGCCGATTTTTGATTTTGAATAATAACTTAGCATTTTGTTATGGAGTTGATTCCTTTAGCCCGTATCGATTTTATCGCATTTTTTATGACTAGATTCGAGGCATTCTGAGATCGTTTCGCGAGGCAAGGGTGTGTTGCAATAGAGATTTGCTCGTATTGAGGTAAGTAACAGTTCTAAATTTGGATCTAAGTGTACGAAACCCCGTATTACGTGTCATGTATTTAGTTTTGAGGTGACGCACATGCTAGGTGACGGGCGTGTGGGCGTGCACCATAGGAATTTCGACTTGGTCAAATTCTGTGGAGCCGTGTAGTTGTATAATCTGTTGTTATATGTACATTCTCCATGTATTACAGAAATTGAACCACAAATCATGTCTAGACCACGTGTTGGCATTGTAGGGACCCACATAGGTCGTGTACATGTTGAATTATCTGCTAAATTACTGTTTGTACTCAGACACAGTTTATTTGTGTATTACATCTCAGTCTCTATTGTCCATTTTTGATGCATCATATCATTGCTGTCTGGACTGCTTATTATGATTTATGAGAGCCCGGGAGACTAGAGAGGTTGATGACTGAGTGAGGCCGAGGGCCTGATTGTGAGGTATTATACTATAGCACGTGAGTTGTCTGTGCGGATCCAAATATTATACAATAGCACGTGAGTTGTCTGTGCAGCACGTGAGTTGTCCGTACGGATCCAGATATTATATTATAGCACATGAGTTATCCGTGCAGATTATAGCGCTTGGGCTGAAGGATCCCCTTGTCACGACCGAAACCGATGGGCCGCGATAGGAGCTCGGTACCTTACTCAACCGAGTACCAATGTAACGTATCTTTCTTATTACATCATCATATACACGTGACATACGGGCCTAATAGGCCAACATGATCATTTATAAACTCAAAACATGGGCCGACAAGGCCGTACAATCTTTCACGTACATGACATATGTCTACAAGCCTCTAAGAGTACATAAATGTTATAAAGGTCGGGACAGAGCCTCGCCATACCAAACCATACACATGTAAATCATACTGACCAAAGAAGCAACTCCGGAGCAAATGGAGTGCACCAATATCTTCTGCTGAGCTGATCGCCTACTTAGAGGACTCTCGACCTGTCTATCAGGACCTGCGGGTATGAAATGCAGTGTCCCCAAGCAAAAGGGACGTCAGTACAAATAATGTACCGAATATGTAAGGAATGAAAATCCGTAAATAATATACATGAGAGAAAGATGGAGTAAAAGACTCGACATGTACATCTGCATAGCTCTGTGAATCATTTCATCTTTATAATGTCATGAATATGCGTAAAAATGTCATACCATGCATAGGTATATGTTTTCATAACATCATCAAGCCTCTGAGGGCATCCCATCATATCATTTCGGCCACTGTGGGCAAATCATCAACGTATACCAGCTGATCAGGTGGTGGTGCGCATATAACGCCATAACCTTTTCTCATATCCCATATACATATAATATACATATTTACGCGTATATAACGCCATCTGGTCATGGGTCAATGTATATGTATAAATGCATGAAATGCATAAGAAATACGTTAATAATATTTTCTCGGAATGTCATATAAATAATATGCCTTACGAAATACGTTAATAAGATTTTTTCGGAATGTCATAAAAATAATATACCTGTCGGATAAATTTTTATCAAATACGTATTTTTCTGAGACCCATGAATAGAAGATATAATAATAATTCACATAGGGAATCAAGAATATAAACACCCCTAATATTTCTATGAATAGAGTCGTTTATGGAAACTGTGCGTTTGCTCATTTCTTACAATATCATTTGGGTCATGCCAAAAAGAAAGAAGGGATAGCCTTAACATACCTGAGTCGATTCTCTTGACAATTCCTCTAAAACACGTTAATTGCGATAAAACACGGAACAAGTCATATGAAAAGCTCGAAGCAATCACGTTGCTTATGCAAAGAAAATCTTGGCCGAAACCTTTCCTTAAGAATTTTGCAACAACGTTGCTATTTGGAAAGTGAATTAAAGTTGCTATGTTTCTTGGATTAGAAAGTGATTTGGATGGTAACGTTTCTATTTGTTTGGCTGAAGCTTTCTTGTTATTGTAGAGATTTACAAAATGACTTAGAAAGGATTTCTTAACCTTTGGGAGTGGGCCCCACTTGATGGCTTAGATGGCCAATAATTTCTTCTAATTTTGCCACCTTTCATGTGACATTAACAGTCATTAATTTGAACATAATTGGCTGCTACGTTTCTACACCTTGAGCTCATCCAAAGACCTTAGTTAATTATCCACAATTCCTTAATCAACTTATTAATCTCCCAGTAACCAATTACCCACATAATTAAGAATTATCGCAAATTACTTAAAATACTACTCACTTTTAACACACCTTATACACCTTACTATCATGGCCATGGGGTACCTTGTATGGTACTAGTCCATAAATACTGGGTATTTTAGCTCAGGCCGTATTTTATCCAAAATGTCAAACCTCAACGAAATTCATTTTCTTCGACTTGCTTACCCTCTCAACTTCTCGAATTTACTCATCACTTGTTTAAAATAGCATAATGCTTATAATCTCAAAATAATCCCATTCCCGAACTTACGTTGATTAACTTACGACGAAATTTTAACGTACGAAAATGCGGGATGTAATATCGCATTTCCGAGCTTTTACCAATTTGCTTATGTCATACTTTTATGTACGAAAACATGGGGTGTAACATCATTTCCCCCCTTTGGAACATTCGTCCTCGAATGTTGACTGATGCACTTATTATTCTCATAACCCATAGCTCTTGCGAATACTTTAATACTCTTCTTGCCATTTAGGCAACTGTTCTGTGAATGAATCCCAAAGGCCAGGGCAGTCCCCCCTTTAAGCCTCTTTATCACACCACGACTTGTAGTCGGAATTCTTCTAATCTCATAACTGTTGCTACCTTCTATCATGTAGCCTTTACGACTCTAACTTTGTATGTGCGCCTATGCGACTCTTCTCTTCTCTTTCCTCTAGCTTTTAGCCAATCTCTAGGCTTCACTTTGTGAACATATAAAAATTTTATCAAGCTGTCCCTCTAGGCGTCATTAGCTTTACTACATCTAAGTAGGCTATACTATACCATAATTCTTACTTCGATTTATCGTTGCGGAGGTCTGCTATCAAATTCCAGCTTACTCTTGTTACTTATCCATATGTATAAATCTAAGTCCTTTAATGCTTCCTCGTTACTGTTCATCTTAAGAATGACGACCTAATCTCAGCTCATACTTTGTGACTTTTGTCCATCCATTATGATTTGCCTCAATATTGATCTACAATATACCACTGATAACTTGAAACTTCTTACGTAAAACCTTGCCATTAGGGATTACGTTGCATCGAGGAATATTTGAAGTTATTTCCATAATAATATTTCATAGTATCTCGATGTGATTCACCTTATGGGTGTATTCTGATCTCGTGCCGTCCGGGAAATCTTTTCTCCTTCTCCTTTTTTTTTTCTTTTAATCATTATTCAATCGAAGGCCCAAACGTTATCTTTTATCTGTCACAATTATACCTTCATTTCACTACCAGGGCAGCATTCCATCTCTTCTAAATGCTACTAGTCTTAGATTCCTTTGAGTTCATTCAGGCTATACTGAGCCTTCTTTTACTTAGAGAACCCATCAGCTCTCTTGTTTTCATGGGCTTAATCCCGAGAACTTATTCATTCTCGTCACCTTCTTACTCACCCTTTCTTGTTCTTACTCTTGTCTTCCTAAAACCTTGTCGCTCTATCATACTTTAGCTTGCGACCTACATATATTTATTTATACTTCTCACAATCTTGCTTGCACCATAGATTTCCTTGTATTATTCTGGAACATCAAGCGAACATCTCATCGTCTCTAGCTCTTCTTTACTCTCTTGGCTAGATCTCTCGGTACCTAGAAACCATAGGCTGGAAAATATACCATTGACGATGCTGCTATCATTCCTAGATACTGAATCCCCGTGCTTCTAGCCTTCTATCCAAAGTATGGACTATTCACAGCCTTCTGCATTTGAGTGTCTTGTACGTTGTTCACCTTGGACTTACTTTAAAATCACGTATCACATCTTGCATCTCTTTCATAACCTCCCTTCCAGATAAGTATGATTCACATCCACAACTTGGAGCTTTATTATAATACTACAATCTGGTAGGAGCTTCATACTGACTTCTTATGAGGTTGTTACTTTTCTAACTGGCTTTATCGTAGAGCTGTTATAGACTGGTTGTTGTACTATCTCTCTTGTACCTATGATATTAAGGCTGGTCCTGCAATGTTCTCGATCACGATTTCTATAATTTTCTAGGTCCAATAATCAGACTCCTGATTTACTTAGTTGATGTAACTCTTTACTTTCCTCTTCCCTTTGATCAACCTTCGTGTAGGCTTAAGCTATCTTCCGATCTGCGGCTCATGGTATTAGCTATTACTTTAGTCCTTCATGGACGCTATAGAATATCCAGGATATAATCTTCTAACAATTCAATTCTTTGTCTATGACTTGGACTCAATTCTTCCTTTTAGCTTATATTGGAGTCTTCCACGGCTGTATGATTGTCAACATATATGTATACTCTGAAATCGCAAGTGCATTCATAATGTAACCAACTCTGGATCATTGCTCGAATAGTTCCTTTCGTTCCTTTTCAACTTTATTTATACGTAAGCTATTAATTTTCCTGGTCTTTTGCCTCCTTGTTGCGTGCATACTTAGCTTATCTTAGTTCCCGCGCACGCCGGAATTTTCGTGCAACTCATATGATCTCGAATATTACTTTTGATTTTACTTCCTATTCATTAGCCACGATGGTGCCACTTTCTTATGGAGTGTATGCAATATTGTAGTTAGACTATTGTTACATGACCATTTCTTCTTTATGTCATTATGCTTAAGTTGAAGCCTTCTTCCTTATTTCCTCGGCTAGTCTTTCTGTGTAGTACTTAAGGAGACCTTCTGGCTCTTGTAAAGTTGCAAGCTTATTATATCATATACTCGGCGGAATTTTCGTTGTCCTTTCTCGCCGATAATTATCTGTAGTTACTTACCTCCACGCTCTTGTACTTGTAGGGTTGCTTCTGAGCTGATATTTTGATTGTTTTCCCAGTGGCATTCTCTCTTATTTTCGTAACATTTACGGTACCTTTGACTTCCCCACCTCCTATCTGAATATATCTCAAGTACTACAATGTCATATTTGCGAGACTGAATTCCCCATGTTGGGGTTCACTATGTTTATCTAGCACGATCTGTTGATTTGTCTGTAACCTTTTGTCTAGCCATAACTAGGTTCTTCGTGAATCAACTACTAACTACTCATTGGCCCATTCTTATATCGATATTTTGCAAAATCATTCTTAGGTTATTTCCTTTGTCTTAACTTACATCTCGCACTTGCTTCTTATCTATCAATAACATCTCATGCAGGAACCCGTACTTCCTCTCCTTAATGTTGTGCTTGCACAATGTTTTGGAATCGTAGCATATATGTAGGATTTGAATAAGTGCAATCTCATCCCTTTCTCATTTTTATCTCATTCTTCCTTTACCATTCCATAGTTACTAGAACCACTTAATTCTGACTTAATGCCACGTTACTCCATATTCCCCCCTTTTGGGGAGTACTAAGACTGGTGCTACAATAATCTATGTATAGATGTTTTACCTCTTCATCTTTGGCGTCTTTTCACATCATTAATGGCCCTTATTTGCCTTGCGGAAATCCTTCTGTGCCAAGGATAACAAATTTCCTTACTCGCGAGGGTGAAACTTAGTATAACTGGCACATACGGTTCCTTAAGCTTAAGCTTGCTCACATTGCTTGCTTTAGGGAGCGTCTTCCTGAATGACCATTCTTTGAATTTCTCATGAATCTTCTTCTGTTATCCATTCTATTGTCGCCGGAACGTAATATAAATTCTCATGATGCTGACTATTATCCAGTCACTCAGTCCTTAACTCACATTTAGTTTATCTTGTTCACCAGCCCATACTGATTTCTATTATTCTGGGGTCTAACTTTTTCTTCTAGTAATCACGTTAGAGTCACGAACTTATTCCTCGAAATGAGGGTATGACTGTATGGCCTTTACTCTTTTGTGGTCTCAAGGACTGTCACCTTTTATCTTTTCCTTCACTTAACTATAGACTCTGTAATACAGTCATTTTTTTGTCCTACCGTTGTCATCCACGTATCACATTAACTCTCTTCTTATTTCCCTGCTAACATTTCTGTCTATCACTATATTCTGAAAACCTCAATAAGACATTCTTTTGCTTTTAGCTCCCCTTTGCTCCATCCACTGGCACTTCGGGTTGCCTACCATTTTTTGTCTACTAGGGACAGGAGCCACACTAAGGTAATATTTATCCCTTCCAGGATTCCAGTACCTATCCTTGTAGTACTCATATCTAGCTGTATTATTTTAGAGTGCACCATCTATTAGCACATTTGCAATTTCCTTCAGAAATGTCAACTAACGCAAACAATCCATCCATCATTTTGGGTCACTCTAACCCCAGTCGGATCCTGATACCCGTCATTCTCTTATACTACCTTTGTTAGTCCCCATAGGGCATAAATGAGATGGGTGTGGCCAATTGTACATACCTCTACTACTGTTGAAGGTAGCTCAAAATGCTTATATCTCCCTTCATGAATGGTAAATAATGATAATCTTCATTAACTAGGCGCCTCGTACCCTTCTTCATCTTGCTTCTTTTACTTGTTGAAACTTGTATCTATCTTCTGAATCTCTCATTGCCTTTCACCATTGGGGTGGATAGATATTACTGCCTTAAGGCTCCTTTTCCAGAAGCTCACATGTCTTAGTACACACATGATCTGCTGGAGACCTTACATTTACTCATCATAAACATGATGCAAAATCGAGTTCCTCTGACTCAACTCTTCCACATCCATATTCAATCCCTTACCAATCGTCTTTCTGGATATAGGCATCATCGTATTATGAATAAGATAGAGTTTAGGAAATTGAGTTCTTATAACTGAGCTATACCACACGATCTAGAGTAACAAGAAAAAGTGACAGTCCTAAATGCCCTGTAGCCTCCTGCTTATAAGTGTGGTGCACAACACACCCATAAACAAGACTCTACTAGATACGGCTTATAGACTCCCTAGGACAAAACTGCTCTGATACCACTTTTGTCACGACCCAAACCGATGGGCCGCGATGGGCACCTGGTACCTTACTCAACCGACTACCAACGTAATGTATCTTTCTTATTACATCATCATATACACGTGACATACGTGCCTAATAGGCGAACATGATCATTTATAAATTCAAAACACAGGCCGACAAAGCCGTACAATCTTTCACGTACACGACATAATAATCATCAATCAATCGTTGTGGTGCAACCCAATCCAAATCATAACATCATCATTCCGATAATCAGTAATAATATTAGCTCAAGTGCCCTAGTGCCAAACTCCTCAACTTTCCTTAATAACCACTTTTCCACTCATGTAAATGTGAAGGAAATAATATGATAGAAGGGCACAGGACATGCTTTAAGAATGTGGATAAAAGCTCAAATGACTAAGTGATGGCTATGACAAATCATGTTACTCAACTTATCACAATGGCTCAATAAACTATTTAACATACATATTCTAGGTTAATCACATTAATATCATGAGTTCTTTAGGCCATAGAAACCATCAAAGATCATGGAGCAAATAAGCAAATATATGACTATGAATTTATAATAAAGCCCGACATGGCAAATTAACCCTCATGTCAAATCAACAAGTCATCATGTCAAATCAACAAGTCATAACCCTAGGCATGCTTCTAAATCATGAATATAAATGATCACATAGTCATAGAATTAATTGAACATGAATAACAACTTCACAGAATTCAATAAAAGCACAACTCGAGTCAACAATACCGGATATGGTCAAAACCTAGCTACGCATATACGCTCGTCACCTCGAATATACGTTGCTCCTAAATCAAGTATCAAGTATCAATCAAATCACCTATGGAGAGAATTTCCTCTTACAAGGATAGACAAGAAACTTACCTACGCCCGATAACCTCAAATCAAGAAAAATCACCTAACCATCCAAATTCAACTCCGAGTAACCCAAATCTAGTAACAACAACTCAATAAAATAAAATAAAGGCATAGAAAACAAACAAAACAATAAACCTTAGATTTTTACACAAATCCCTAAAAGTCATCAAAAGTCAACCCGGGCCCATGTCACGACCCAAAAACCACCAACCGGTCTTGATGGCACGTAAAGCACTTACTAGGCAAGCCGATATAACAAAAGCAAAACATAATGACAGAAATAGCAGAAATAATACAAGTGTAGTGCCAATAACATAGATACCTGCTTCGAAATACAATAGTCTCCTAAAACTGGTAATACAGTGTCATGAGCTCCAAACTGAAGTACAAGTCTAGAATATAAAATAACCATACTGGCTGAATAAAAATAATAGTACTAAAATGAAAAGAGATACCAAGTCTACGATCGAGATGCAACTCTACCTCATCTTACGAAAATGCTCACAACAACAACTCACAACTAGCCACAACTCGGTCCAACACATGAATCTGCACACTAAAGTGCAGAGTATAGTATGAGTACAACCGGCCCCATATACTTAACACGTATCATTAATAACTTGCTTAGCTCAAAAATCACATATGCACACATCAATAATGTGATCAAGTCACGAATTACAGATAAAGCCACCTTAGTGCACAAGATAACATGACTAACTCTACTCACTTAACAATTAAACATATAAAGAAGATATGCAACGAAACAAGTAAACAACCAAGGAAATTGCAAGTAAAGATAAAATGCAATAACCAAATCAAACACTAGCCAGTCTTTCCTCATATCGTGTGTACGCCATAAAGAGAGAAACATGAGAGGGAGACCCTAGGGGATGGATCCTTATCCACAGGCTGCACGGACAACTCACGTGCCATAAATTTATCTCGCACGACGTATCCACGTGCTAATAATCACAATCGCATGGTGTATTCACGTGCTAATAATCACAACCGCATGGCATATTTACGTGCCAATAATCACAACCGCATGGCCATACAAGAATACATGTACATAAATAAAGGATTTCAAATTTCATACTCGTGGACTAGTATAAGTGACATGCTAAAGTGTATGCATGTGCAAGGTATGCTTATCATAGCTCAAATCAGGCAATTACATCCCGAAAGTAGCAATTACGAGGTTCAATCAAGATATTGACCTCTATGAAACCTCAAACATGGTTCAAATATCTTACAAGAGGGGTAAAAATATAAGAAACATCACAACATGAAGCTTAGAAATCAATTCAAGGCATATCATAGCCTAAAAACTACCCCGAGCATGGATAATACCTCGGTGCACGCACATGGGCTCAACCCCACACATGTGCGCCACCCATAGCACATAACTATCACAAATAACTCAGGCAACTAGAGGGTCAATCAAGTTTAGACAAGATACTTAACTCAAGCAAGCAAGATATATCAGCCTTTCCCACGTGAATCAACCTCCGGATTGCTCGAATCTAGCCAACCAACTTAATAATATCAATAGAAGCCATAAAAAACAAAATAATAAAGCTAAGATCTTGATGTAATTATACAAGTCAAGCCCGAGCTTGCACTATGGAACCCGGCAAAACTCATAGATTCTGAACACCCATTTCGATACGAGGTCAAATATATGTGTTTCATCCAAATCCAACCTCGAATCGACCATCAAATCATCAATTTTCACTCTCCAAAACCACAGTTCAAAACCCTCCCAACTCTCACCTCTAATTTACCTAAACTAGGTGTAATAATCTATAATCAATATTTATGATCAAAATCAAGTAAAATGCACTTACCCCCTTCAATTGTGGTGAAAAACCCTTCAAAAATCGCTTTCAACCAAGCTTCACAACTCCAAAAAATAAAAAATGACCAAACCCTTCAAAATGATATCCTGTTCAGCAATTCCGCATTTATGGACACTTAACTGCATCTACGGTGATGCTTCTGCGGTCATAATACAACATGTTCGCATTTCACTCAACCTCCCAACCTTTCGCATCTGCGGCCCCTCCACCACATATGCGGGATCGCTTCTGCGATCCAACTCCTGCATTTACGGTCATCCCCTAGCCTCCTGTGCAGCCTGCTTCTGCGGCACCAAGCCTACATCTGCGACCAATCCTCCGTAGATGCGAAAACACCAAAACTCAGAAATCTTCAGGAATACCAACAATATCCAAAATTTATCAGAAGCACACCCGAGGCCCCCGAGTCCCGTCCAATCACAACGGACCTACTCGAGGCATCAAATGACACAAAACAAAATCAGAATCACGAATCACGCCACAATTCAAGCCTAAGGATCTAATCCAAGTTTTCACTTTCAAAACTTACACCGAACATGGCGAACCAACTCGGAATGACCTAAAATTTTGCATGTAAGTCCCAAATGACACTACAGACCTATTCCAACTCACGGACCCAAATCTGAATATGACATCATCAAAGTCAACTCTCGGTCAAACCTATCCACCTTCCAAACCTTCAACTTTATAACTTTTGCCAAATAGAACCAAACCAACCTAGGAACCTCAAAATCCAAATTCGGACATACGACTAAGTCCAAAATCACGACACAAACCTATTGGAACCCTCAAAACACCATTCTCGGTCGTATACACAAAGGTCAAACTTCGATCAACCCTCATAACTTAAGCCTCCAATCAAGGGACTAAGTCTCCCAATTCAATCCAAAACTACCTCAAAACCAAACCAACCACCTCATCACAAATACACATATGTAAAGCATCAAATAGGGGAAATGGGCTAAGATACTCAAAACATCCGTCTGGGTCGTTACATTCTCCCCCTCTTAAAGAAATGTTCGTCCTCGAATGAGTCTAGAATCATACATAGAGTCTTAAAAAGGTGAGGATATATGATTTGCATCTCCTGATCGGTCTCTTAAGTAGCCTCCTCGACCGGCTGGCCTCTCTAATGAACCTTCACCTATGCAATGCTCTTCGACCTCAACTTCAAAACTTGCCAGTCCAAAATGGCCACCGGCGCGACATCATTAGTTAAATCCTCATCCAATTGCACTGTGCTGAAGTCCAATACATGTGAAGGATCCCCACAGTACTTTCAGAGTACAGAAACATGAAACACTTGGTGAACTCCCAAAAAATTAGGTGGCAAGACAAGTCTATAGGCCACATATCCAACTCTCTCTAGCACCTCAAATGGACCGATATACCTAGGGCTCAACATGCCCTTCTTCTCGAACCTCATCACACCCTTCATGGGCGAAACTCTGAAAAAAACCTTCTCATCCACCATTATGCCACATCATGAGCCTTCCTGTCCGCATAACTCTTCTGTCTGGACTGCGTTGTATGAAGCCGCTCCTGAATCAACTTTACCTTCTCCAAAGCATCGCAGACCAAATAGGTTCCCAATAACCTAGTCTTCCCGGGCTCAAACCAACCAACCAGCGAACATTATCTCCTCTCATATAAGGCCTCGTAAGGAGCCATCTGGATACTAGACTGATAGCTGTTATTGTAGGCAAACTCTGCTAACGGTAGAAATTGATCCCACTGACCCCCGAAATCAATGACACAAGCTCGTAACATATCCTCCAAGATATGAATAGTGCGCTCAGGCTGCCCATCCATCTGAGGATGAAATGATGTACTCAACTCGACCTGTGTGCCCCACTCACGCTGCACTTCTCTCAAAAAATGCAATGTAACGTGCATGCCTCGATCCGAGATAATAGACATGGGCATACCATAAAGAAGAACAATCTCACAAAGATAAATCCGAGCCAGTTGCTCTGAAGAGTAGGTAGTCATGACTGGAATAAAGTGTACAGACTTGGTCAGTCTGTCAACAATTACCCACACTACATCAAATCCCCTCAAGGTCTGTGGAAGCCCAACTACAAAATCCATAGTGATATGCTCCCACTTCCACGGCGGAATATCGAGCCTTTGAATCAAACCATCGGGTCTCAGGATGCTAGTATTTCACTACTGTCAGTTCAAACACCGAGCAACATACTCACCAATATCCTTCTTCATGCACCGCTACTGATAATTGGCTAAAAGTACATATAATATTATGATAATTGCCTTACATTTTTCTATAATAATAGTGATATTTCGAGTGAATTATGATGTTTTGAGCATAATTGTGTTGCTTACATGTGTAGGAATGATTAGAAGAAGAAGGGAGGAATAATGGTTCGGTGCCCAGTACCCACCATATCACTAAATTTCAATGCCATAAATAGTGCGGCACATCCGCCATAGTTCAGAGGCCAACATTTCACTGTTTTGCTTGGACTTGGTTAAAATCGTCTAGGACATTTTCTACACATATAAATAGTTCGTAAACACATATTTTGTAGGGAATTCGACCTAGGGAGAGCAAGGAGCCGCCGTGGAGGCCGGATTTAATCTCTTTTCCACTAAACTTAGTAATTTTTATGTATCTTTGTATGATTTGTTGTTTGGCTACCATGTCTATGTGAAGCTAAACTTCACGTTCTAGGGTTGTGGTTCTTTCATGATTATTTTTATTCAAATATTGATTATGATTTGTTAATTTATCATATTGGTATATTTATTCAATCCTACGCTTAATTATTTGATTGTCTGATCACCAATTGAATACTATCTACGAATCTAGAGTTGAAATTGAAAATGAGAATTCTAGATTGCATATAGGATTGGGTAGTGCAAGTTCATGAACCTAGGCACCGGGGAATGGATTGGCGGTTAGGATTGACATATACGTAATTGCCTTGCTTGGATGATATACAAGAATTATAAATGCATTCTTGTTAGTTCTAATTACATAGACATATAGGCGTTAGGTTAGCTTGAATAGGCGAGTAAGAACTCGACATATTCTTATGGGCAATATTAACCGTGTCAACCAATAACCAGATAAATTAATTTGTTAATTCAATTGAAGAATACAATATGATTGTTAGACAGCCCACAACCCTAGATTGTTTTCAACACGTTGATAACACAAAAATCTTCTCTTCTCTTGTTCAGTGTTCACTATTTGTTTTCCTTTTATTTTAATTAGTTTAGAATCAAATACTTCTAGGCTTAATTCTTGTTTAGATAATTGGGACAGTCGAATTTAGTTAATAGTTAATCACAAGTCCTTGTGGGTTTGACATCCGACTTTTAGTAATTTTATCACCTAATCACCACATATACTTGCATGTGTATTTTGCCGCAACAAGTTTTTGGCGCCGTTGCCGGGGATTAGATATTAGCTATTTTTCTAGATTAGACAATTACTTTTATCTTTACAAGTTTTGCCCTTTTCTTGTAAGTATTTTTATTTTTATAACTATTTGATTTTTCTCTTAGTGTGTTTCCAGTTCTCTCAACATGACATCTGAGGGTAAAATATACGGAGGTAAGGTTATTGATGAAGACGCTTGGTTGACAGAAGACTCTTATGGCCCATATTTTTGTTCTTGTCGTAACCAGACTTCTTGGAAGTCTGAATTTGAATATGGGGGTAAGGGTTGATATTCTGAAGAATATTCTCGATTAAGGAAATATGCGAAACGACGTTATCTTTTAACAAAGTTGGTGAATAATTGGTCTAAGGAGAGAGTTGATCTTGCACAAAAAATTGACAGGTTTGGCTTCGCTTTGCACAACTTGGATGCAGATTTAAGTGCAAAGGTTAATGCGTGCAATGCCCAACAATCTAAAGATGAGTTGTGTGAAGCTAAAGAAAATCTTCTACACCAAATTGAAGAGCTAAAACGAGAATACCAATCATTAGACCATATTTTTCTTGATGATGCCAATGTTGAGAAGAGTGCTCTAGAGTCATGTGGGAGAGTAGAAAACATTACTTTTGGAGAATTGAGTGTGTGTGTATATGGGGATGTAAGTAGTAGTACAATGAGTTAGGGCGCATTAGACCTCATTCCAATGATTTTTTGACATTGTGTTAGTTCTTCTCATTCATTGAGACACTTCGTTATTGATTAAGTATATCATACTTTGAGAGTTCTTTTGAACCTTTGTTACTTGTGCTTTGAGATTTATCTTTCAACCTTTACTAGTTCATAGTTCAAGGTAGTAAGATTACTTCTCTATTGTGATATCTTTAATTTCTTTGTGGTATTCTTAGAAGGCGATTAATACTAGTTATTAACTGTTGTCTCAAGTTACTCGTAAAGCGGTCAAGATCCGAATCTATTGTTTTGATTTGCTTTTAAGTAAAGGCGTTTGATTTCTTTAATAAATCAAGACGTTGTTGCTTTGATCTTGTCAAGACTATAGAACTTGCGTTCTTGGAAGTTCTTGGAATTCTTTCCTTGAATTTTCCCATATCCTTTATTTTTTGCCCTTTAGTTCTAGTTGTTCAATTCCTTATTATTATTGCTTCCGCATTTACTTTTCAAATTCTTACTTTAGTTTGGATTCCTGACCTTGTCCTTATCAGTTAACTCGAAGAATCACATCCATTTTGTATAAGAGCTACAATCCACATGTCCTAGGTTAATGAATTTATCATGGCCAAGATTCAACCAAGAGGAAGCTTCTTGGTTCAAGAAGATAAAGAACTGTGGAAACAAGAATCTCTTTTTTTTACTCTAGATGTACCTCCCATGGAAAAGTTTGTTTGTTGATCATTTATCGTGGGAGTCACGTAAATATCATTTCTAAAGAGATGGTTAATAAACTTGGTTTGTCAACCAAATTTTATCCATATTCTTACAGCATCAAAGTTGAAGATAATGATGTTTTATCGGTAAATCGTCAATGCCTAGTATCTTTTTATAATGGTAAGATCTATAAAGACTAGATTTTGTGTGACGTAGTGAAGATGGATGCTTGTCACTTATTACTTGGAAGACCATGGGCGTATGATAGGTGTGCTAAATATAATGAAGACCTTAATACCTATTCTTTTACAAAGGATGGACGTAAGATTATTTTAGTACCATTGAATCCAGAAGAAATTGCTGAACGTTTGAAGCCCAAGGATGATTCTTTTGTGACCAAATTACAAACAACTGGTCCAATCAATAGAGAACAGTCTTTCAATGTTGGTCCAATCAAGCTGGAGGAGCATGCTCTGTATGTCACGACCCCATTTCACCCTCCTTAGGATGTTGTGATGACACCTAGTCTCTAAGACTAGGTAAGCCTAACAGATTTGCGGAAATACTTAATATAAAACTGAAGCCCAATTCTCAACACATAAAAAAAATTATAAAATTGCCATTCAATAATTACAACTCCCAAATTTCGGTGGGAACATATCACAAGCTTCTAAGAGCAAATACTAGGTGTCTCTATACATCAGAGTCTAAAGAAAATAAGGAAAAATAACATAGTAAGGATAGAGGGGGACTCCGAGGTCTGCGGACGCTGGCCGATGTACCTTGACGTCTCCACGTGCATTCCAACTCACTGGTATTTGGTCAGGTGGGAAGAACCTGGATCTGTACAAAGAGATGTGCAGAAGTATAGTATGAGTACACCACAACGGTACCCAGTAAGTGCCAAGCCTAACCTCGGTAGAGTAGTGACGAGGTCAGGTCAGGGCCTTACTTGTTTAAAAGAAAAATAAGGCAGAAGATGTAATAATATTTTGAAATAACTGAGAATTTAAACAACAAGAAGTTTCAAAAAATATCAGCATGGTAAATCGAAGTAAACAACAAGGGCACTCCCGAGGTACCACCTCCTAGACCCAAATGTAAATATGCACGACATGAGGATCTCCCGAGGTACCGCCTCGTAGTCCCAAAGTAAATATGCAATACAGAGGGATCTCCCGAGTAATCGCCTTGTAGTCCCAAAGTAAATATGCACTACAGAGAGATCTCTCGAGTAAACGCTTCGTAGTCCTAAAATAAATATGCAGTACAGGGGGATCTCCCGAGGAACCGCCTCGTAGTCCCAAAGTAAATATACAGTAGGTAATCGAAGGAAACATGAATTTTCAGCAAGAATTTTACAGTTAAAGATTTAATTCAAATCAAGGAAAACAGGTAATTCAACTAAGCATGTTGCACAAATTGCAAGTAAGAGTTAAGGCACGTAGACATGCGATACTAGGCTAAACATGTTCACTACATATGCTAAGGCTACTCAGTTGATGTATTTTTAAAGAAGACAACTCAGTTAAGGAAATTCAAAAGATGACAAATAAGCAAGAACCGAATTTTCCATAATCAGCCCATGTACGCACTCGTCACCTCGCGTACACGGCGCTTACATATGATAAATTATTACAACAGTAGCAAATCCTAAGAGGATTTCCCCCACACAAGGTTAAACAAGTCACTTACCTCAAACCTCGCTCAATCAATCAAGTAGTATGCCTTTCCCTCGACTTTCCAACTCCGATCGGCTCGAATCTAGCCAAAAAAATTATATACTATAAATATAACTACAAGAAACTAATTTAAATAATGAAACTACGACTTTAGCAAAGAATCAAAAATTTGGCCAAAAAAGTCGACCCAAGCCCACGTCTCGGAATCGGGTAAAAGTCAAAAAATATGAACACCCACTCGACCACGAGTTCACCTATACCAAAATTACCAAAATCCGACACCAAATCGCCACTCAATTCCTCAAATCAACTCTCCAAATACCTACCTCAAACTCCTAATTTTCACCTTAAATACACACTAAGTAGGTGGAAAAATCAATGGGAAAACAAGATTATTGATCAAAATAAATACAAGGGACTTACCTCAAGAAATCCCTAAAAAATGCTCTAAAAAATCGCCGAGACCGAGTTCAAAATGTCCAATAATGATAAAAATCACGAACCCTTGCTTTTAAGTATTGTTCCCAGCATTCTCGCTTCTACGGTCACATTAGTTGCTTCTGCGACACCGCTTTTGCGGTCCGGCCCTCGCATTTGCGGAGGCCACTAAGCCGCCCAACCACTTCTGCGGTCATAACCCCGCTTCTGCGGGCACGCTTCTGCGCAACAAAACTCGCTTCTGCGGGCCAGCCTCAAACTCCAACGTCTGCTTCTGCGATTGATCCCCCGCAGAAGCGACTCCGCTTTTGCGGCCCTCACACCGCACCTGCGAACATTGGCCAATTCCCCTAGCCTCACACCGGCGCCTCATTGCTCGCACTTGCAGGCTCGTACCTGTGGTCAGCCTTGCGCAGGTGCGATTACACCAGAACCAGCCCAGCACTAGAAAATCTTCTAAGTCTAAAAATGATCTGTTAACCATCTGAAACTCACCCGAGGCCCCCGGAACCTCAACGAAATGTACCAACCAGTCATAAAACATCACACGAACTTATTCGAGCCTTTAAATCACATCAAACAACGCTAAAAATATGAATTGCACATCGATTCACCTAATGAACTTCAAAGTTTCAAACTTCTACATCCGACGCCGAAACCTATCAAATCAGATCGATTGACCTCAAATTTTGCACACAAGTCATAATTGATATTACGGACCTACTCCAACTTCCATAATTGAGATCCGACCCCAATATCAAAAAGTCCACTACCGGTCAAACTTCTCAAAAATCACCCAATTTTCCAACTTTCGCCAATTGACGCTAAAATGACCTACAGACCTCCAATTCCACATCTGAACTACGGTCAATTCCTACGACTTAAGCTTTCATTTTAGGGAGTATGTGTCCCATTTCACTCCGAAACCAAAAACAAATCCTCTCAGGAAGTTACATAAACACTAAATGAAGCAGAGGGGGCAATAAATAGGGGTTCGGGGCTAATTTTCTAAAAGCGACCGGCCGGGTCGTTATACTAGATCTACAAGTTGAGGATTTACCTCCGAAGTTTGATGATTATCTGTTGGAGCATCCCATATGCGAGCTTAAATTTTTACCTAATAGAGATGCTCAACATAATATTAATTTGATTGTTGATTCTATCATTCCAAACGAGGAAGCATATTACATTAATCCAGAAGTCCATGAAACTTTGCAAATACGAGAGGAAGAGTTGCTTAAAAAGGAGTCCATAATGGAGGGTTTGAGTTCATATTTTGTTCCAATTTTTTTCTTGCCCCCAAAGAATGAATATTTTCGAGAATATGTAGGAACATGACATCTCTACACAAATTCTATCGATGGTTATGATCTAGTAAAATATGAGAGCATTGTTGCTGATGAATTCTCAAGAAGATATACTTCGATCTCTATGCTTGATCTAAAGGTACTTGAATTTGATTATTTTAAATGTTTTTGTGGTACTCAATCGACTTTTTTGGGCATATCCAATAAGCTCCACATTTACATGGAGGAGTTCAAGATTCCTGAAGAGAAAAAGAAAATAACTTATGATTATGGATTAGTGCTTGAAAATCTATTTATGATGATTTATTGTAGAAACATTGGTACAAAGATACTATTGAGATAGTGGGATTTAGTTCAGCCACATGCTAAGCTTTGTTACAATAAGATGAAGCGCTTCGATAGGTTAGAAAAATGCAACCTAGAGCCTGCAGAATACAAGTTCAACAAAATCATGGATGTTGCCAATCTCGTGCCATTTGTGGAGTCTTTAGACTTGAGGATGAGTCTTTCTCAACCAGGGGAGAATGATGAAAATGATGAATCTTTGTTAAATTTTATCAATTTTGGCCAAGATTATGTTTTAGAGCTCAAGTCCAAACATATGGACTTATTTTCAAGAAGCGTAAGAAGTCCAAGAAGCTCAAGATTCATTTCAAGAAGCCAATATTCTTTTCTTCTTAAAATAGGATTTATTATTTCTTTACAAGAAAGGATTTCACGTTTCCTTTTCTTGGTTGGTTTTGACTTTATTTATTGTCTTCCTTTTAGAATAAGGATTTTTCTTTTAGTAGGATTCGAGTTTCTTTTCTTTGTAGAATAGGGATTTTACTTTCCTTGACTTTTGTAATTTTATTTCCATATTAGAATAGGAAATGTAGTCTTAAAAGAAGAGACCCTATGACTATATAAAGGATACTCATGCCTTATAGAAGGAGAATTCACATTTTTGAGCTTTGACCCTAATTTGCAATAGAGTATATTTCTCTATTTTGTCTTCTTTATCCTTGTTTTTGGTTCCAAGCAAGGTGGTGATAGTTTTTATCTTCTTTTCAATCACGTGTGGTGTATCCTTATCACATTAGTTGATTTCAAGTGGTGACTTTAGGAACCTTTTCATTTTTGATCATTCAAGAACATGTTCCTTGATATAAATTTGTTCGTTTAATAGCCTAGAATCAGAAGTTTCATCAAACCGGTGCATCATCAATATTTACTTGTTTTGGACGAGTAAAAAGTCTTTCTTATCTTTCAGATCGTCATCGTTCACCTTGTTTTTGAATCATCATATTCCGAGTTCTAAAACTTGAGATACGGCATTTGTTGAAATCGCCCACAAACTAAGGTTTCGTTTCAAGATCTAGATGCTGGCTGGTTGGTTCTTTGTTAACTCGGTGAATCACATCAATTTGGTATCAGAGCTACAATCCACAGGTCCAAGGTTAATGAATTTATCATGGACAAGAATCAACCAAGAGAAAGCTTCTTGGTTTAAGAAGATAAAGAACTGTGGCACCAAGAATCTCTTTTTCACACTAGATGTACCTCCCATGGAAAAGTTTGTTCGTTGATCATTGATCGTGGGAGTCGCATAAATATCGTTTGTGAAGAGATGGTTATTAAACTTTGTTTGTCAACAAAATTTCATCCATATCCTTACAGCATCAAAGTTGAAGATGATGATGTTTTAGAGGTAATTCGTCAATGCCTAGTATCTTTTTCTATTGGAAAGATCTATAAAGACCAGATATAGTGTGACGTAGTGAAGATGCATGCTTGTCACTTATTACTTGGAAGACCATGGTTGTATGATAGGAGTAATAAATATGATGAAGACCTTAATACCTATTATTTTACAAAGGATGGACGCAAGATTATTTTAGTACCATTGAATTCAGAAGAAATTATTAAACATTTGAAGCCCAAAGATGTTTCTTTTGTGACCTAATTACAAACAAATGGTCCAATCAATAGAGAAAAGTCTTTGAACGCTGATCCAATCAAGGTGGAGGAGCATGCACTATATCTACAAGTTGAGGATTTACCTTCGATGTTTGATGATTATCCGTTGGAGCATCCCATATGCGAGCTTAAATTTTTGATTAATTTGATTGTTGATTCTATCCTTCCAAACGAGGAAGCATATTATGTTAATCCAAAAGTTCATAAAATTTTGCAAATACGAGAGGAAGGGTTGCTCAAAATGGAATCAATAATGGAGGGTTTGAGTTCATATTTTGTTCCAGTTTTTTTTTGCCTCCATAAGATGAATATTTTTGAGAATATATGTAGGAACAGGAAATCTCAACACAAATTCCATAGATGGTTATGATCTAGTTAAATATGAGAGCATTGTTGCTGATGTATTCTCAAAAATATATACTTCGGTCTCTAAGCTTGATCCAAAGGTAGTTGAATTTGATTCTTTTAATGGTTTTTGTGGTACTAAATTATCTTTTTTGGGCATATCCCATAAGCACCACATTGATATGGAGGAGTTCAAGATTCCTGAAGATAAAAAGAAAATAACTTATGACTATGCATTAGTGCCTTAAAATCTATTTAGGACGATTTATTGCAAAAACATTGGTACAAAGATACTATTGAGAAAATGGGATTTTGTTCGGCCACATGCTAAGCTTTGTTACAATAAGATGAAGCTCTTCGATAGGTTTGAAAAATGCAACTTAGAGCCTGCAGAATATCAGTTTAACAAAATCATGGAAGTTGTTAATCTCGTGCCATTTGTGGAGCCTTTAGACTCGAGGATGAGTCTTTCTCAACCAAGGGAGAATGATGAAAACGAAGAATCTTTGTTAAATTTTATTAATTTTGGCCAAGATCATGTTTTAGAGCTCAAGTCGAAACATATGGACTTATTTTCAAGAAGCGTAAGAAGTCCAAGAAGCTCAAGTTTGATTTCAAGAAGCCAGGATTCTTTCCTTCTTAAAATAGGATTTATTACTTCTTTACAAGAAAGGATTTCATGTTTCCTTTTCTTGGTAGGTTTTTACTCTATTTATTGTCTTCTTTTTAGAATAAGGATTTTCCTTTTAGTAGGATTCGAGTTTCTTTTCCCTGTAGATAGATTTTACTTTCCTTGTCTTTAGTAATTTTATTTCCATATTAGAATAGGAATTGTAGTCTTCAAAGAAGAGACCCTAGGCCTATAGAAAGGGTTCTCATGCCTTATAGAAGGAGAATTCATGTTTTTGAGCTTTGACCCTAATTTGCAATAGAGTATATTTCTCTATTTTGTCTTCGTTATCCTTGTTTTTGTTTCCAAGCAAGGTGGTGATAATCTTTATCTTGTTTTCAATCACGTGTGGTGTTTCTTTATCATGTTAGTTGATTTTAAGTGGTGACTTTAGGAACTTTTTGGTTTTAGATCATTTAAGAATACGTTTCTTGATCTAAATTCGTTCGTTTAATATCCTACAATAAGAAGTTTCATTGAACCGGTACATCATCAATATTTACTTCTTTTGAACGAGTCAATTGTCTTTCTTATCATTCAGATCGTCATCGTTCACCTCGATTTTCAATCATCATATTCCGAGTTCTAAAACTTGAGATACGATGTTTCTTCAAATCGCCCTCTGTCATGACCTAAACTCCTAACTTGTCTTGATGGCGCCTATCGTGGTACTAGGCAAGCCGACATTTGTGAAATAACTCCAACACTTAACAGAAAATAGATTTATAATAGTTTAAATGATAACAACTTTTCATAAACAGGATAGAAAATCCAAAATACAATGCGAAAATTCCCAACATTAGGGTGTCATTGAGTACATGAGCATCTATACATCACAAGTCCGGAAAAATACTGTCTATGAAAATCTGAAACCAAATATAATAAATGAAAAGATAGGGAAGGAGAAACAAGGTCTGCAAAATGCCGACAGCTACCTCGAAGATCAACTGTGCGCGAAAATCAACACCCACTATGTCCGGGAACACCTGGATCTTCACACGAAGTGTAGGGTGTAGTATGAGTACAACCAACTCAGCAAGTAACAATACTAAATAATGAACTGAAAGTAGTGACGAGCTTTACAGTTATAGTTCAATTACAGTGATTTCAACATAAGAAAGTAGGCATGCTCTCAAGTCCGACAATTAAGGCCAAAACAATAATTTCATGTCTAGTTCAACTGAAATAGAGTGTAATATCTTTCAGAAATTATCAAGACAGTAATACATGGAAACTAAGTGCAACAAATATGGAATCTAATGCATCCTCTCAGGGCCACAGTCACTCAACCTTCCCATTCACTCAGCACTCATTACTCGGCACTCGTACTCAATAGGTACCTGCGCTCACTGCGGATGTGTGTAGACTCCAGAGGGGCTCCTTCAGCCCAAGCGCTATAAACCCCACGGACAACTCATGTGCTATAATATAATATGTGGATCCATACGAACAACTCACATGCTGCACAGACAACTCACGTGCTATAGTATAATATCTGAATCTGCACAGACAACTCACGTGTTGAACAGACAACTCATGTGCTATAGTATAATACCTCACAATCAGGCCCTCGACGTCACTCAGTCATCAACCTCTCCAGTCTCTCGGGCTCTCAGTAGCCCTAATAAGCACCCCAGACAACAATGATACGATGCATCAAAAATGAACAATAGAGACTGAGATGTAATATACAAATAAACTGTGACTGAGTACAAACAACAATTTAGCAGATAATTCAACATGTTCACGACCTTTGTGGGTCCCTACAATGCACACACCTAGTCTAAACATGATTTGTGGTTCAATTTCTCTAATACATGGAGAAATAACAGATAACAACAGATTATTCACTACAAATTCCCATGGAATTTGACCAAGTCACAATTCCTATGTTGCACGCCCACACGCCCGTCACTTAGCATGTGCGTCACCTCAAAACCAAATACATGACACGTAATACGGGGTTTCGTACCCTCTGAACCAAATTTAGAACCGTTACTTACCTCAATCTGAGCCAATCTCTACTCCAATATACCCTTGCCTCCCGAAATGGCCTCCGAATGCCTCGAATCTAGGCATAAACAATGCGATATAATCAATACGGGCTAAAGGAATCAACTCCATAAGAAAATGCTAAGTTATTAATCAAAATCAAAAATTCGGCTCCAAAGCCGGCCCCCAGGCCCACGTCTCGAAATCCGACAAAAGTCTAAAAACCCGAAAGCCCATTCGACAATGAGCCTAACCATACCAAATTTATCAAAATCCGATACCAAATCGTCACCCAAATCCCCAAATAAAACTCTCCAAATCCCTAGCCTTAAACTCCCAATTTAAACCTAAAATACACACCAACTAGGTGGGAAAATCAATGGGGAAGCAATACTATTGATCAAAAATAAGCACAAGGGACTAACCTCAAATATCACCTAAACCGTTCTTGAAATGTTTGAAAAGAAGCCAAAATCGCAAACCTTTGTTTTAATAATTAGCCCAGGCTTTTCTCACCTGTGGCCATATATCCGCACCTGCGAAAGCGCTTTTGCGGTCAATTCCTCTGCTTCTACGAAAATCACTTGAGTCCCCAAGTCCCGCATCTGCGCTCCAGGTTTCGCACCTGCGGAGGCGCTTCTGTGGCCTTCCACCCGCTTCTGCGGAAACAATCTTCACTCTCAATTTTCTGCATCTGCGGAGCCGTGCTCGCACCTGCGGGCTCGTAGATGCTTTAAATCCGTCACACCTGTACCCTGCCTAGGATAGCCCAAATACGCTTTTGCGTATACTTAATCGCATCAGCGGTATCGCAGGTGCGGAAATGACCTCGCACCTGCGACCTCTACTCATCTCCTCCCTGGCCGCTTCTGTGGTTCACCTCTTGCTTCTGCAAGATCGCACCTGCGATCCCCACTCCGCAGGTGCGATTACACCAGAAGCTGTGAGCTTCAGCACTTCCCTCAAACTTCAACTCGATCTGTTAACCATCCGAAATCACCCCGAGGCCCCAGGACCTCAACCAAACATACCAACATGTCTTAACACCTCATTTGAACCATCAAATCACCTAAAACAACATCAAAAATACGAATCGCACATAGATTCAAGCCTAATGAACTTTGAAACATCCAATTTCTACAACCGACGCCGAAACCTATCAAATCACATCTGATTGACCCCAAATTTTACGCACAAGTCACAAATGACACCACAGACATACTCTAACTTCCGGAATCAGAATCCGATCCCGATATCAAAAAGTCCACTCCCGGGCAAACTTTTCAAAAGTTCAACTCTCGCCATTTCAAGCCTAATTCCACTACGGACCTCTAAATCACAATCCGGACACGCTCCTAAGTCAAAAATCACCCAACGGAGCTAACGACACCATCAAAACTCCGTCCTGGAGTCATTTAATCAAAGATCAATATACGGTCAATCATTCCAACTTAAGCTTTCAACCTTGAGACTATAAACCACACGGAAGTTACCAATCTCGTGCCATTTGTGGAGCCTTTAGACTCGAGGATGAGTCTTTCTCAACCAGGAGAGAATGATGAAAATGAAGAATCTTTGTTAAATTTTATTAATTTTGTCCAAGATCATGTTTTATAGCTCAAGTCCAAACATATGGACTTATTTTCAAGAAGCGGAAGAAGTCCAAGAAGCTCAAGATTGATTTCAAGAAGCCAAGATTCTTTCCTTCTTAAAATAGGATTTATTACATCTTTACAAGAAAGGATTTCATCTTTCCTTTTCTTGGTAGGTTTTGACTTTATTTATTATCTTCCTTTTAGAATAAGGCTTTTCCTTTTAGTAAGATTCGAGTTTCTTTTCCTTGTAGAATAGGGATTTTACTTTCCTTGTCTTTAGTAATTTTATTTCCTTATTAGAATAGGAATTGTAGTCTTCAAAGAAGAGACCCTAGGCCTATATAAAGGGTTTTCATGCCTTATAGAAGGATAATTTACGTTTTTGAGCTTTGACCTTAATTTGCAATAGAGTACATTTCTCTATTTTGTCTTCTTTATCCTTGTTTGTGGTTCCAAGCAAGGCGGTGATAGTCTTTATCTTGTTTTCAATAACGTGTAGTGTTTATTTATCACGTTAGTTGATTTCAAGTGGTGACTTTAGGAACTTTTTGATTTTGATCATTGAGGAACACGTTTCTTGGTCTAAATTCGTTCGTTTAATATCCTAGAATAAGAAGTTTCATCGAACCGGTACATCATCAATATTTACTTGTTTTGAATGAGTAAAAATTCTTTCTTATCGTTCATATCATCATCGTTCACCTCATTTTTGAATCATCATTTTCCGAGTTATAAAACTTGAGATACAATATTTCTTGAAATCACCCACAAGCTATGTTTTCGTTTCAAGATCTGGATCCTGGTCGGTGTGTTCTTTGTTAACTCGAAGAATCACATCAATGTGGTATCAGAGCTACAATCCACCGGTCCTAGGTTAATGAATTTATCATGGCCAAGATTCAACCAAGAGGAAGCTTATTGGTTCAAGAAGATAAAGAATTGTGACAACAATAATCTCCTTTTCACACTAGATGTACCTCCCATGGAAAAGTTTGTTCATTGATCATTGATCGTGGGAGTCACATAAATATCGTTTCTGAAGAGATGGTTATTAAACTTGGTTTGTCAAACAAATTTCATCCATATCCTTACAGTATCAAAGTTGAGGATGATGATGTTTTAGAGGTAACTCGTCAATGCCTTGTATCATTTTCTATGTGTAAGATCTATAAATACCAGATTTGGTGTGACGTAGTGAAGATGGATGCTTGTCACTTATTACTTGGAAGGCCATGGGTGTATGATAGGTGTGCTAAATATGATGAAGGCCTTAATACCTATTCTTTTACAAAGGATGGACGTAATATTATTTTAGTATCATTTAATCCAGAAGAAATTGCTAAACGTTTGTAGCCCAAGGATGATTCTTTTGTGACCTAATTATAAACAACTGGTCCAATCAATAGAGAAGAGTCTTTGAACGTTGGTCCAATCAAGGTGGAGGAGCATGCACTAGATCTACAAGTTGAGGATTTACCACCAAAGTTTGATGATTATCCGTAGGTGCATCCCATATGCAAGCTTATATATTTACCTACTAGAGAGGCTCAACATAATATTAATTTGATTGTGTCATGACCCAAAAACCAACCGTCATGATGGCGCCTATCGTGGAACTAGGCAAGCCGCTACTCAACTATCTCAACACAATAAAAACTTTCAAATATAGGCGGAAGCAATTTAATAATTAAGGAAAAAAGCCTTTTGAAAATAGAAATATCCAAAATACGATACAATCCTTCCCAAAACCGGGTTGTCACTGAGTACATGAGCATTTATCTAACAATACGGTATACTACAATGTCTAAGGAGTAAAAACAGAAATACAGATAAAGATAATGAAGGAGATTCAAGGCCTGCGAATGCCATGCAACTACCTCGATAGTGTCACGCCCCAAAACCAAGGAGCGTGACCGGCGCTCAACCGACTGAATCCGACTGAGCAAGCCTGTTAGATTTCATTCTATCCAAATTCACTCGTGAATAAAGAGGAGATGTACTCCGTCAATCAAATACTGAAGAGATTTCATTAACTGCTTCCATTTCATTCCAGTTAGCAGCATCATTCAATATTTCCAAAATAGTATGAGTTTATAGATTTAAAGAAAAACATGTTGCCAAATACCAACAGTTCTAATCTAATTCCCAACATCAAATACTACCCACAACCTGTCTAAGGAGCCTCTAAGTACAACTGAAGAGTAGTATGGAAATGCCGGCAACAAGGCCCCGGCTATACCTCAACCACAAAGTACATGAGAAAAAAAAGATACATGACCCCGAAATAAAGTGGGGCTAACCAAATCGGCTCAAAGGAGTGTACTGCTATCACTGATCAATGTCACCTGCTGTAGAACCACCTGCATCCATTAAAATCATTCACAATTTCCACTCACGAATATGTAAGAACGCAAAACACATTGAAAATTACTTACCAAGCATAGCATTAGCTAAAACAGCCACATATGGGCATCACTTGAGTTCATAAACTTTTAGCCGATTATATTGTCGAAGTCAATTTTTGAATAGTTGAGTCAAAGCTCATTTCAAAATCTTTCTCACATTATTTCATTTCATTGACACCATTGGTCACAAGTATAACTTTCACTATTGTCACGTTGGCCACACTTTATGTTCCCAATTTAGTAATTTCACTTCCAACCATTTTTATAGGTTATCAGCAATAAGACATTCCTAATCAATACTTTAGGTACACATATGAGCAATTAAGAGTCTTAAGAATATTGAGATTTTCTCACACAATTTGCCATACTAGCTTTCATTTGAAATACGATTCAAGCCACCACATTTTAATACGCAACTCATACTTTGAAACTCATGGAAACATTATGGAATTCAATTTCAAGAGAGAAAGTTTAGCCAACATGCCTCAATTGAGCTTTCCTTAAATTACTACAATGTTCCAAAAATTCTAGCAATCCCAAACGATTTGAGACATAACAAAATTGAACCATAATTAAGAAGATATTCATGGTCTCAGCTCATTTGAGCATTTTATCAAACACTAAGTGTGGATTAAGGTTCAAGGTCCTTTTATGGAGGATTCCATTATCCCACAACCCAATATTTACCGTTTTTAGCTCAACAATCTTTCTACACCCTTTGATAACATATCCATGTAAAATAAACAACCCTCTTGCCCAGAAATTATCTTGCTTATTACCCATTTCTAGAAAAAAATTGAAATTGAGGGTTAGGGTGCAGAATCTTACCTCTAGGATGAAGACCTAGTGAGTTTCCCTCCATAATCTTCCAAAACTTGAGCAAGAATTGAAGAATCAATTATTGAGGAACACCTTCTCACTCTAGGGCACTCTCTCTCACTCTAAAATGTCAGATAATAGCTGAAAAATGACCCAAAGAGTGTATTTAACAAAATAGGGTCAGATTTTAAAAACCCAAAAATGAAGCTCCGGAACAAGGTATGCGATCGCATATGCGATCACATAACCGATATGCGGACCGCATATCGGTCGCATAGTTAGTTACAAAATAACCAGAAGAACTGTATGCATATACGGTCACTATGCGGTCCGCAGAGTGATTCTGCGTTCGCATAATGGACCGCAGAAATGCACTTTTCCGCCAAAATTTTTCCTTTACTTTCTCGTGCATTGTTCAACCCAAATGGTCCAAGCCGCGGCGAGCTTGCGAGTTCGGCACCATGAAACATTATTTTTATTGCAAATTTTGCTTTACACTTAAGTTCTTCAAAATTTTCCGAGGTGTTACATTCTCCCTCGCTTAGGATCATTCGTCCTCGAATGAGGGTCAAAACCTGTTATTAACATCTTATACAACTCAGTTTGTTTCATACCACATTCGAGCAGCCCCAAATTTGACTAACTCGCAAAATATCCAAAATTTTCGCCAAAGTTTCCCAAGTAGTCTCTTCAACCTGTTGATTTCGCCATAGCACTTGACGGAGGAAATCTTAACTTCCGGACTTATCTAACAAGGATAGCAAATTATCGCTCGTCATAATCCAATTATCCATTAACTCCACCTTCTTACACATAGACACATGAAACACCGGGTAAACGGAGGTCAATAATAGGGAAACATCATTCTCATAGTTTGGCCTATTTTATTCAAAACTTCATAAGGCCTAGTGTGACTACACATACTTTACCTTTATTAACAATTCACATAGCATCCTCATGGAGGACATATTGAGAATAACACGTTCACTTTCTTCAAATCTAAATTTCCATTCCAAACACCCAATGTAAACCTTTGGCAATCTCCAACAATCACTTTAAGATGTGCTAGCTTGAATATTACCATAAAACTTCCTATCCAATATATTTGATCACGAGATAATGCTTCTTCTTTCATATGTTTGAGCCTTCAACTCCCCATTGGTTTCTATAAATATGAACAACGAAGTTCGAGATTGGCTAAAATTATTCAAAAATTTATCAAGGTAATGAGCACGGTATTTCAAGAGGTTATATCCCAAGAGACATGAAGGTTACTACCAATAGTGCTGACATTGTTAATCATTGTGCTGACATCATTTATTCGACACATGAGGCATAGAGTTGCCTAGTAGGCATTGATAATGTAGGGACCATGTTCATGATTCTGAGATTTAAATAAATGAGTCATTTTAGACATGTGGCATATGAGAGGTATAATCGGAAGGATAAAGACATTAGCGTCAGTTATTCTTGGAAAGTTATGAGTCATGAAGAGGACAACAACAATTGTTTCATTCAAACGTGCCTTGTTTGGAAATAGTAGGCCTCAAAGAGAGATAACACTTATGTGATACCAGTCGCCTCCTGGAGTGTATGGAAAAATCAGTTTAACTCGAAATGAGAATATTCTAACACCCTGAATGTGATATCGGTTTCAAAATACATGAAGTTGCATTATGCTCTTAACAGTAACTAGCAAAAAGGAATCTCTGCCACAAGCCTACGAGGATGAAAAAGAAGTTGAGTACCACTGATATTATTATCATTCTAACAGCTTAACCCTTCATAATAGTTGATCCTATATGAGAGGACTAGAGATACGACAAATCTGTCTTTCAATTCAACATGCTTAGGATATGTGTTAGAATCTGAAACATTCACGAATGAAACCACATAGCTATTGTATCCTAATATTGGGGTTGAGGGACTTACTTGTTGTCCCTTGACTGTTGGGGCAGTGCCTTAACTGGTGGCCCTTGACTCCGCACCCGAAACATTCATCCGTGCCACGTCGGCACACCCCCAAATGTCGCCTCCCACACTTGGAACATGGGGGCCTTCGCTGCAGCTGAGAATCCCTATTTGACTGGATTTACTGATTAGACCCATGGTTGCCTTGCTTACTATGGCCCCACTGCTGCTGATCAGGACCTGATGGCAGTGCTCTAGCTGAAGACTGAGCAATTGACTATGCGGGTCTGGATGACACTCTCCTATGTAATGCCTTTCCACCATTACCCCCACTGTATGAGCCACTAAGATTGCCCGTGGATCGGGTATTTTTGTTATTATCTAGCTCTCTCTTTCTTTTTAACTTTTGATCCTCTGTAGCTTGAGCAAACGCCACAATTTTTCCATAATTCATATCAGAATTTACGGCAGCCGTAGCGGCCTCATTAATTACCAAGGGACTAAGTCCTTACACAAACCGGCGCACTCTAGCCTCCATAGTGGGCAACATGTAAATAGCATACTTGGACAGGTGCAGGAATTTCATATGGTACTCCTATACACTCAGGCTACCTTGCCTCAGGCTCTCAAACTCAGCAGCACGGGCCGCCTTAGTTTCAGCAGGCAAGAAGTGGTCAATGAAAGCATCGGTAAACTCACTCCACCTTGCCGGAGGGCTCCCTTCTTCACGGGACTCCTCCCATTGTTCAAACCAAGAATACTCCACCTCTTTCAGGCGGTAGGAGGCTAATTACACTGCCTCTGTTTCCGTAGCATGCATAACTCTGAGAGTTTTGTGCATCCCATCAATGAAATCCTGGGGATCTTCCTCAAGATTAGTACCCGTAAACACTAGAGGATCTAATTGAAGAAACTTGTTCACTCTGGAACTAGCAGATTCCCCTGGCTGACTGGAAGGAATAGGCCCAACACTCAATCTCTAGGTGTGAGAAGCCACTATTTGTGCTAACATCTGTATGGCTCCCCTAACATTAACATCAGAAACACCAGAATAGAAAGCTGGAGCTGGATGTGGAACTGAAATACCAGTCGGAGGGACCGTTGCACCCTTAGTAGGTGTAGGGACAGGTGCAGTCTGATCGATTGTGGTAGAATCAGGGAGTGTAGTAACTAGAGGAATATCCCCACTCCTTGGGTGCTCACTCGCATTATTGAATATAGAATCATCTGCCACTCCTGGGGTGACATTGGCCCTTTGGCCAGTTCTTGCATTCTTCTTCGGCACCATATACTGAAAGTTAGAGTAAGGCACAAGTTAACGGAGGAACAATCTTACAATCAGCTTTATCACACGATCAAGGACATGAAAGAAGGGTATTATTACTAAATGTCCATGTAGCATCCTAATTATAGATGTGGTGGACAACATTCGATAATAAGGACTGTACTAGACACGGCTCCGAGACATCCTAGGACACTTTAAAACCTTAGGCTCTGATACCAGGTTTGTCATGCCCCAAAATCGAGGAGCGCGACCGGCGCTCAACCGAGTGAACCCGACTGAGCAAGCCTGTTAGATTTCATTCTATCCAAATTCACTCGTGAATAAAGAGGAGATGTACTCCGTTAATCAAATACTAAAGAGATTTCATTAACCGCTTCCATTTCATTCCAGTTAACAGCATTATTCAATATTTCCAAAATAGTACGAGTTTATAGATTTAATGAAAAACATATTGCCAAATACCAACAGTTCTAATCCAATTCCCAACAACAAATACTGCCCACAACCTATCTACGGAGCCTCTAAGTACAACTGAAGAGTAGTATGGAAATGCCGGCAACAAGGCCCCTGCTATACCTCAACCACAAAGTACATGAGAAGCAAAAGATACATGACCCCGAAATGAAGTGGGGCTCACCAAATTGGCTGAAAGGAATGTACTGCTATCACTGATCAATGCCACCTGTTGTAGAACCACCTGCATCCATTAAAGATGTAGCGCCCCCGGCAAAAGGGACGTTAGTACTGTCGAATAGCACTAGTATGTATAGCTAGAAATCCTCTTTCAAAATAGAATGCCCATATGATCTATACGTGGAACACATAAAATAATGTAATTGAAACAACCTATACAAACAAGGACAACAAAAGGGGCACCTATTGTCTGCATTAATAATGTGTCTCATTAGACCGTCCTTAGTGTTCACATATCATATTATACACTTATGTGTTTCATAGACCGTCCATAGTGTTTATTCATACCGTACATCTATACCTCTTATACACAATGCACCTATGCGTTTCATAGACCGTCCACGGGATTTCATATCACAATGGATTTCATAACACAATGTACTTCATAACACAATGTACCTATGCGTTTCATAGACCGTCCACAAGATTTCATAACACAATATACCTATGCGTTCATAGACCGTCCACAGGATTTCATATCACAATGTACATATGCGCTCATAGACCGTCCACGGGATTTCATAACACAATGTACCTATGCGTTTCATATTCCACACTTTCATTTCTTCCCTTTCATAGATCATAATCATAATTATCAACAAGTAGAATATTCCGAAAATCACAACTTTAAATTCATTAGTAATGAAGGCTTTTAAACACATTTGATTTCTTTCCAATAAATGGAGTAAAATGATTGGCAATCAAAGTACAAGTTCAAATCATACACAATTTCCACTCACGAATATGTAAGAACGCAAAACACATTGAAAATTACTTACCAAGCATAGCATTAGCTAAAACAGCCACATATGGGCATCACTTGAGTTCATAAACTTTTAGCCGATTATATTGTCGAAGTCAATTTTGGAATAGTCGAGTCAAAGCTCATTTCAAAATCTTTCTCACATTATTTTATTTCATTGGCACCATTGGTCACAAGTATAACTTTCACTATTGGCACGTTGGCCACACTTTATATTCCCAATTTACTGATTTTACTTCCAACCATCTTTATAGGTTATCAGCAATAAGGCATTCTCAATCAAGACTTTAGGTACACATATGAGCAATTAAGAGTCTTAAGAATATTGAGATTTTCTCACACAATTTGGCATACTAGCTTTCATTTGAAATACGATTCAAGCCACCACATTTTAATACGCAGCCCATACTCTGAAACTCACGGAAACATTATGGAATTCAATTCCAAGAGAGAACGTTTAGCCAATATACCTCAATTGAGCTTTCCTTAAATTACTACAATGTTTCAAAAATTCTAGCAATCCCAAACGATTTGAGACATAACAAAATTGAACCATAATTAAGAAGATATTCATGGTCTCAGCTCATTTAAGCATTTTATCAAACACTAAGTGTGGATTAAGGTTCAAGGTCCTTTTATGGAGGATTCCATCATCCCACAACCTAATCTTTACCGTTTTTAGCTCAACAATCTTTCTACACCCTTTAACAACATATGCATGTAAAATAAACAACCCTCTTGCCCATGAATTATCTTGCTTATTACCCATTTGTAGAAACAATTCGAAATTGAGCGTTAGGGTGTAGAATCTTACCTCTAGGATGAAGACCTAGTGAGTTTCCCTCCATAATCTTCCAAAACTTGAGCAAGAATTAAAGAATCAATTATTGAGGAACACCTTCTCACTCTAGGGCACTCTCTCTCACTCTAAAATGTCAGATAATAGCTGAAAAATGACCCAAAGAGTGTATTTAACAAAATAGGCTCGGGTTTTAAAAATTCAAAAATGAAGCTCCGGAACAAGGTATGCGATCGCATAACCGATATGCGGACCGCATATCGGTCACATAGTTGGTTACAAAATAGCCAAAAGAACTGTCTGTGTATGCGGTCCACATAACCGTTATGCGGTCACATAATGCACCACATAACAGTTATGTGGTCGCATAGTTGACCGCATAATTGCTTCCAATTGTCCCAATTAACTGCCTCACTCTGTGGCCATTATGCGGTCCGCAGAGTGATTCTGCGGTCGCATAATGGACTGCAGAAATGCAGTTTTCCGCCAAAATATTTCCTTTACTTTCCCATGCATTGTTCAACCCAAAAGGTCCAAGCCGCAGCAAGCTTGCGAGTCCGGCACCATGAAATATTATTTTCTTTGCAAATTTTACCTGGCTTTACACTTAAGTTCTTCAAAAATTTTCGAGGTGTTACAGATAGTCTCCAAAATCCTATCTCCTCAATCAGCATCTGCCGTAACCAGAAGTACCTGGATCTGCACTCGAGGTGCAGGGTGTAGCGTGAGTACAACCAACTCAGTAAGTAACAAACCCAAACTGTGGGCTGAAAGTACAGACGAACTCAACCGGCATAGTTCAATACAGAAAATAACAGTGCAGAAATGTAGACATGCTTTCAAGTTCGGTAGATATCTTAAAACAGTAAAATGGATCAATTTGAATGATATAAAAAAAATATAACTCTTCAACCTCTACCATGCCAATGCAATGCTATATGTGATGCACTATGCTGACAGCCTCAGGTGCTCATACTCTCGAATACTCAACCACTAAGTACTATATATGGCCGTAGAAGATCTATTCCGGAACATATACATCACTGATTATAAGCCACCCAGTACAGAGGAAAGCCAATCCAGCCTTGTGGAGAAGTTCCATCTCGAGGTTCACATTCTCAAATAATCAACCACTCGGTACTGTATATGGCCCATATGGCCCAGGGAAGATCCATCCCAGAACATATACATCACTGACTATACGTCACCCAGTACCGAGGAAGGCCAATCCAGCCCTGTGGAGAATATCCATCTCCATATAATATCAACCACGCTCACTGGGAGTGTGTGCATACTCCGGAGGGGCTCTTTCAGCCCAAGCTCTATCATAAATCAGTATAACCACTGCGGCGTGCAGCACGATTCCATAAATGTCACTCATAATCAAGCACTCGGCCTCACTCATTCATCAATCTCTACAGTCTCTCTCTCACGGGCTCACAATGTCATGATACTAGCTCAAAAATATTGAAATGATACATCAATAAATAACAACAGAGACAACGATGAGATATGAAATGAATAAATATGACTGAGTATGAAATATCAATGAAATCAGTAAGATAACAACAAGAAATGACCACTATGGGTCCAAACAGTACCGGCATAAAGCCTAAACATGATATCTAGCATGAGTGACAGCTCAATTACTTTATCACATGATGGATACACGGATATCAACAAGATAGAACCACTATACGGTGCCATGGAGTCAACTAGGTCACAATTCTCACGGTGCGCGCCTGCATGCCCATCACTTGGCATGTGCGTCACCAGAATACCAATCACATAACACATAATTCGGGGTTTCGAACCCTCAGAACCAAGTTTGAAAGTGTTACTTACCTCAATCCGGGCTAAATTCTACTCCAAAATGCCCTTGCCTCTCAAATCCATCTCCAAACGTCCCGAATCTAGCCACAAGCAGTTCAATTCAATTAATATAGGATAAAGGAATTAATTCCTCAAGAAAAATATGAAATTATAGCCAAAATCCGAAATCGGTCCAAACCCGGCCCCCGGGCCCATGTCTCGAAATCCGACAAATGTCACAAAATCCGAAAGCTCATTCACTCACGAGACTAACCATACCAAATTCATCAAAATCCGACACCAATTGGTCATTCAAATCCTCAAAACCAACTCTCCAAATCCCGAGCCTCAAATCCCCAATTTACACCTAAACAAAATACACCATCCAGGTGGGAAATCCGATCTAATTCTCTAAAATCCGAGCTCAAAATGATGAAACTTACTTGCGATCCCTGCTGGTCTCCACCCCTTTCTGCACCTGCGATCAACCTGCTGCATATGCAGCATCGCATCTGCGGTCCCCTCTCTGCACGTGCGGACACACCAGTAGCTCTGAGACTTCAGCAACTTCTTAAATCACATGCCAAGTCCGTTAACCACCCGAAATCAACCCGAGGCCCCCAGGGACCTCAACCAAACATACCAACAAGTCTTATAACATCATACGAACTTAATCGAATCATCAAATCAACTCTAACAACATCGAAAACACGAATTACACACGAATTCAAGCCTAAGAAACTTCAAAATATCCAAATTCTACAAACGACGCCGAAACCTATCAAATCATGTCCGATTGACATCAAATTTTGCACATAAGTCATAAATGACCCCACGAACTTACTGCAACTTCCTGAATCGGAAGACGGCCCCGATATCAAAAAGTCAACCCCCCCGTTCAAACTTTCCAAAATTTGACTTTCGCCATATCAAGCCTAATCCCACTACGGACCTCCAAATAATTTTTCGGACAGGCTACTAAGTCCAAAATAACCATACAGAGCTATTGGAATCATCAGAATTCAAATCTGGGGTCGTTTACATATAGATCAATATCCGGTCGACCTTTCCAACTTAAGCTTTCCATTTAAGAAACAAAGTGTCTCATTTCACACTGAATTCACTCCGGACCCGAACCAACTAACCCGATAAGTCATATAACAGCTATAAAGCATAAATGGAGCAGTAAATGGGGGAATGGGGCTACAACTCTCGAAATGACCATCCGGGTCGTTACATCCTCCCTATTTTAAACAAACATAATTCCTCGAACGGGTCTACAAACATACTTGGAGTATCAAATAGGTGTGGATAATTGCTCTGTATCTCTCGCTCGGTCTTCCAAGTAGCATCCTCCACGGGCTGACCTCTCCACTGCACCTTCACTGAAGCTATATCCTTTGACCTCAACTTCCGAACCTACCGATCTAAAATGGCCACCGATTCTACATCATAAGTCAAATCACCATCCCACTGAACCGTGCTGAAATCCAAAACATGAGATGGATCGCCGATATACTTCCAGAGCAAAGAAACATGAAATACTGGATGCACACTCGACAAGCTCGGTGGCAAGGCAAGCTTGTAAGCCACCTCCCCATTCCTCTGAAGTACCTCAAAAGGCCCAATAAACCGAGGGCTCAAGTTGCCCTTTTTCCCGAACCTCATAACACCCTTCATGGGTGAAACCTTCTGTCTGGACTGCGCCATTGGAAGCCACTCTTGAATCAATTTAACCTTGTCCAATGCATCCTGAACCAAGTCTGTACCCAAAAGCCTAGCCTCACAGGGCTCAAACCAACCCACCGGATATCTACACTGCCTACCATACAAAGCCTCATACAGGGCTATCTGGATGCTCGACTGATAACTGTTGTTGTAAGCAAACTCCATGAGTGGAAGAAACTGATCCCAAGAACCCCCAAAATCAATGACACAAGCGCGTAGCATGTCCTCCAATATTTGAATAGTGCACTTGGACTGTCCGTCCGTCTAAGGGTGAAATGTTGTGCTCAACTCAACCTGGGTGCGCAACTCTCGCTGCACGGCTCTCTAAAGCTGTGATGTAAACTGCGTGCCTCTATCTGAAATTATGGAAACAGGTACACCGTGAAGGCGAACAATCTCTCGGATGTAAATCTCAGCCAACCTCTCCGAAGAATAGGTAGTACCAACTGGAATGAAGTGCGCGGACTTGGTCAGCCGATCCACAATTACCCAAATAGCATCGAACTTCCACGAAGTCCGTGGGAGTCCAACTACAAAATCCATGGTGATTCGCTCCCATTTTCAGTCTAGAATCTCTAACCTCTGAAGCAATCTACCTGGTCTCTGATCCTCATACTTCACCTGCTGACAGTTAAGGCACCGAGCTACAAATCCCACTACATCCTTCTTCATTCTCCTCCACCAATAGTGCTGCCTCAAGTCCTGATACATTTTCGTGGCACCCGGATGAATAAAATACCGCGAACTGTGGGCCTCCTCGAGAATCAACTCACGTAGCCCATCCACATTGGGCACACAAATCCGACCTTGCATCCTCAATACCCCATCATCCCCAATAGTCATATCTCTGGCATCGCCATGCTGAACCGTGTCCTTAAGGACAAGCAAATGGGGATCATCATACTGGCGCTCTCTGATGCGATCATATAAGGAAGACCGAGAAACCACACAAGCTAGAACCCGGCTGTGCTCTGAAATATCCAATCTTACGAACTGGTTGGCCAAAGCCTGAACATCAACTGCAAGAGGTCTCTGCCCAACGATAATGAATGCAAGACTACCCATACTCACTGCCTTTCTACTCAAGGCATCAGCCACCACATTAGCCTTCCCTAGATGATACAAAATGGTGATATCATAGTCTTTTAGCAGCTCCAGCCATCTCTGTTGTCTCAATTTAGATCCTTTTATTTGAACAAGTGCTGAAGGCTACGATGATCAGTAAATACCTCACAAAACACACCATAAAGGTAGTGCCTCCAAATCTTCAACGCATGAACAATGGCAGCCAACTCCAAATCATGAACATGGTAGTTCTTCTTATGAGGCTTCAATTGGCGCAAAGCATAAGCAATCACTCTACCCTCCTTCATTAACACACACCCAATGCCGATCCGAGAAGCATCATAATACACTGTATAAGAGCCTGAAGCTGACGGCAAAATTAGAACTGGAGCTATGGTCAAGGCAGTCTTGAGCTTCTGAAAGCTCTCTTCACACTCATCCGACCACCTGAAAGGGGCACCCTTTTGGGTCAGTTTGGTCAAGGGCGATGCAATTGACGAGAAACCCTCCACAAAGTGACGATAATAACCGGCCAAGCCGAGAAAGCTCCGAATCTCCATAGCTGAGGACGGTTTGAGCCAACTCTAAACCGCCTCTATCTTCATCGGATCCACCCGAATACCCTCATTGGACACCCTGTGTCCCAAGAATGCCACTGAACTAAGACAAAATTCACACTTGGAGAACCTGGCATAAAGCTTCTCCTCCCTCAGCCGTTGCAACACAATACACAGATGTTGGGCATGCTTTTCCTGGCTACGAGAGTACACCAGGATATCATCAATGAATACAATAACAAACAAGTTGAGATAAGGCTGAAACACACTATTCATCAGATGCATGAACATTGTTGGGGCATTGGTCAGCCCAAAAGATATCACAAGAAACTCATAATGACCATAACGGGTCCTGAATGCTGTCTTTAGAATATCTGAGCCCCGAATCTTCAACTGGTGATATCTAGACCTCAAATCAATCTCGGAGAACACCCTCGCTCCCTAAAACTGGTCATACAGATCATCAATATGCGGCAAAGGATACTTGTTCTTGATTGTAACTTTGTTCAACTGCCTATAATCAATGCACATTCTCATAGTACTGTCCTTCTTCTTCACAAACAACACCAGTGCACCCCAAGGTGACATACTAGGCCTAATAAACCCCTTATCAAGGAGTTCCTGAAGCTGATCCTTCAATTCCTTCAACTCATCTGGTAGTACTGGTGGATGTCCATCCTGCCCAGTAGGACGTGTCCTCACCATCTGTGAGAGAATAGAATAACAAAAATTCAGTTTCCGGAATCAACAAATTCGCACGACAGAGTACAAGAAAGTAAAATTTTCCTAAGGATTTGGTAGCCTCTCCAAGATAAGTACAGACGTCTCCGTACCAATTTGCAAGACACTACTAAACCTGCTCATGACTCGTGAGACCTATATAACCTAAGCTCTAATACCGACTTGTCACGACCGAAAAACCAACCGTCATGATGTCGCCTATTGTGAAACTAGGAAAGTCGCTACTCAACTATCTCAACACAGTAAAAACTTTGAAATATAGGCAGAAGCAATTTAATAATTAAGGAAAAAAAGCCTTTTGAAACAGAAATATCAAAATTACGATACAATCCTTCCCAAAATCGGGGTGTCACTGAGTAGATGAGCACCTTTGTCAGAATACGTTCTACTACAATGTCTAAGGAGTAAAACCTGAAGTACAGATGAAGATAATGAAGGAGAGTCAAGGCCAGCTAATGCCATGCAACTACCTCGATAGTCTCCGAAATCCTATCTCCTCAATTAGCAGCCGCCGTAACCAGAAGTACCCGGATCTACACATGAGGTGCAGGGTGTAGCGTGAGTACAACCAACTCGATAAGTAACAAACCCAAACTGTGGGCGGAAAGTAGTGACGAACTAAACCAGCAAAGTTCAATACATAAAATAACAGTGCAGAAATGTAGACACGCTTTCAAGTTCGGTAGATATCTTAAAACAGTAAAATGGATCAATCTGAATGATATATAAAAAACTAACTCCTCAACCTCTACCATGCCAATGCAATGTTGTATGTGATGCACCATGCTGGCAGCCTCATGTGCTCACACTCTCGAATACTCAACTACTCGGTACTGTATGTGGCCCATACGGCCCAGGGAAGTTCCATCCCGGAACATATACATCACTGACTATAAGTCACCCAGTACCGAGGAAGGCCAATCCAGCCCTGTGGAGAAGATCCATCTCCAGGTTCACACTCTCAAATAATCAACCACTCGGTACTGTATATGCCCCTTACGGCCCAGGGAAGATCCATCCCAGAACATATACATCACTGACTATAAGTCACCGAGTACCGAGGAAGGCCAATCCAGCCCTGTGGAGAAGATCCATCTCAATATAATATCAACCGCGCTCACTGGGTGTGTATGCAGACCCCAGAGGGGCTCTATCAACCCAAGCGCTATCATAAATCAAAATAACCACTACAGTGTGCAGCCCGATCCCATAAATGTCACTCATAATCAGGCACTCGGCCTCACTCAGACATCAATCTCTCCAGTCTCTCTCACGGGCTCACAATGTCATGATACTAGCCCGAAAATAATGATATGATGCATCAATAAATAACAACAGAGACTGCAATGAGATATGAAATGAATGAATATGACTGAGTATGAAATATCAATGAAATCAGTAAGACAACAACAAGAAATGACCACTATGGGTCCAAACAGTACCGGCATAAAGCCTAAACATGATATCTAGCATGAGTGACAGCTCAATTACTTTATCACATGATGGATACACGGATATCAACAAGATAAAACCACTACACGGTGCCATGGAGCCAACCGGGTCACAATTCTCAGGGTGCGCGCCTGCACGTCCGTCACTTGGCATGTGCGTCAACTCAATACCAATCACATAACCCATAATTCGGGGTTTCGAACCCTCAGAACCAAGTTTGAAAGTGTTACTTACCTCAATCCGGGCTAAATTCTACTCCAAATTGCCCTTGCCTCTCAAATCCGTCTCCAAACATCCCGAATCTAGCTACAAGCAGTTCAATCCAATCAATATAGGCTAAATGAATTAATTCCACAAGAAAAATACGAAATTATAGCCAAAAGCCGAAATCGGCCCAAACCCGGACCCCGGGCCCACGTCTCGAAATTCGACAAAAGTCACAAAATCCGAAAGCTCATTTACTCACGAGCCTAACCATATCAAATTCATCAAAATTCGATACTAATTGGTCATTCAAATCCTCAAAACCAACTCTTCAAATCCTTAGCCTCAAATCCCCAATTTACACCTCAAAAACACACCATCTAGGTGGGAAATCAGTGGGGAAACATAATTATTGAAGAAAAATGAAGACAAGGAACTTACCTCAAGAATTCCATATGAAAGGCCCTCTCAAAATCTCTAAAATCGGAGCTCAAATTGATGAAATGAAGCCAAAAATCACGGACCCCGTTGATATAGGTTTTGCCCAGGCACTTCCACACCTGCGGAGCCTGGGCTCGCACATGCGCGCCTGCTGGTGCAAAAATTCTGGGCGCACCTGCAAAAATGACTAACTCTGGTTGCCTCTGCTCCTGCGACCCATAGTCCGCATCTGCGCTATCGTAGGTGCGGAGAAACCATCGCACATGCGACTCCTGCTGGTCTCCACCCCTTTCCGCACCTGCGGCATTGCATCTACGGTTCCCTCTCCTCATGTGCAGTCACACCAGTAGCTCTCAGACTTCAGCAACTTCTCAAATCACATTCCAAGTCCGTTAACTACCCGAAATCAACCTGAGCCACCCCCCCGGGGGACCGCAACCAAACATACCAACAAGTCTTATAACATCATATGAACTTAATTAAATCTTCAAATCACTTTCAACAACATCGATAACACTAATTACACACGGATTCAAGCCTAAGAAACTTAAAAAACTCCAAATTCTACAAACGACACAGAAATCTATCAAATCACGTCCGATTGACCTCAAATTTTGTACACAAGTCATAAATGACCCCAGGAACCTGCTACAACTTTCGAAATCGGAATCCGACCCCGATATCAAAAAATTAACCCTCGGTCAAATTTTTAAAAATTTGACTTTCGCCATTTCAAGCCTAATCCCACTACTTACCTCCAAATAATTTTTCGGACACACTTTTAAGTCCAAAATAACCATACGGAGCTACTGGAATCATTAAAATTCAAATCTGGGGTCGTTTACACATAGATCAATATCCGGTCGACTTTTCCAACTTAAGCTTTACATTTATGACACTAAGTTTCTCATTTCACACTGAATTTACTCCGGACCCGAACCAACTAACCCGATAAGTCATATAACAGCTATAAAGCATAAATGGAGCAGTAAATGGGGGAACGGGGCTACAACTCTCAAAATGATCGTCCGGGTCATTACAGATTGTTGATTCTATCCTTCCAAATGAGGAAGCATATTACATTAATCCAGAAGTCCATGAAATTTTACAAATACGAGAGGAAGGGTTGCTTGAAAAGGAGTCCATAATGTAGGGTTTCAGTTCATATTTTGTTCCAGTTCATTTCTTGCCCCCAGAGGACGAATATTTTTGATAATATGTAAGAACAAGATATATCAACAAAAATTCCATCGATGGTTATGATCTAGTTAAATATGAGAGCATTGTTGCCGATGCATTCTCAAGAAGATATACTTCGATCTCTAAGTTTGATCCACAGGTACTTGAATTTGATTCTTTTAAAGGTTTTATTGGTACTAAATTGACTTTTATGGGTATATCCCATAAGCACCACATTGACATGGAGGAGTTCAAGATTCCTGAAGATAAAAACAAAATAACTTATGATTATGGATTAGTGCTTGAAAATCTATTTAGGATGATTTATTGGAGAAACATTGGTACAAAGATACTATTGAGAAAGTGTGATTTAGTTCGGCCACATGCTAAGCTTTGTTACAATATGATGAAGCTCTTCGATAGTTTAGAAAAATGCAATTTAGAGCTTGCAGAATATAAGTTCAAAAAAGTCATGGAAGTTTCCAATCTCGTGCCATTTGTGGAGCCTTTAGACTCGAGGACGAGTCTTTCTCAACCAGAGGAGAATGATGAAAATTAAGAATCTTTGTTAAATTTTATTAATTTTGGCCAAAATTATATTTTAGAGCTCAAGTCCAAACATATGGACTTATTTTCAAGAAGCGTAAGAAGTTCAAGAAGCTGAAGATTGATTTCAAGAAGCTAAGATTCTTTCCTTCTTAAAATAGGATTTATTACTTCTTTACAAGAAAGGATTTCATGTTTCCTTTTCTTGGTAGGTTTTGACTTTATTTATTGTCTTCCTTTTAGAATAAGGATTTTTGTTTTAGTAGGATTCGAATTTCTTTTCCTTGTAGAATTGGGATTTTACTTTCCTTGTCTTTAGTAATCTATTTTCTTATTAGAATAGGAATTGTAGTCTTCAAAGAAGTGAACCTAGGCCTATAAAAAGGGTTCTCATGCCTTATAGAAGGAGAATTTATGTTTTTGAGCTTTGACCGTAATTTGCAATAGAGTATATTTCTCTATTTTGTCTTCTTTATCCTTATTTTTGGTTCCAAGCAAGGTGGTGATAGTCTTTATCTTATTTTCAATCACGTGTGGTGTTTCTTTATCACATTAGTTGATTTGAAGTGGTGACTTAAGGAACTTTTTGGTTTTGATCATTCAAGAACACGTTTCTTGATCTAAATTCGTTCGTTCAATATCCTAAAATCAGAAGTTTCATTGAACCGGTACATCATCGATATTTACTTATTTTGAACGAGTAAATAGTCTTTCATATCGTTCAGATCGTAATCGTTCACCTCGTTTTTGAATCATCATATTCCGAGTTCTAAAACTTGAGATACGATATTTCGTGGAATCGCCTACAAACTACGTTTTTGTTTCAAGATCTAGATCCTGGTCGGTTGGTTCTTTGTTAACTCGAAGAATCACATCAATTTGGTATTAGACCTACAATCCACATGCCCTAGGTTAACGAATTTATCATGGCCAAGATTCAACCAAGAGAAAGGTTCTTGGATTAAGATGATAAAGAACTGTGGCAACAAGAATCTCTTTTTCACACTAGATGTACCTCCCATGAAAAAGTTTGTTCGTTGATCATTGATCGCGGGAGTCACATAAATATCATTTCTGAAGAGATGGTTATTAAACTTGGTTTGTCAACCAAATTTCATCCATATCCTTACATCATCAAAGTCGAAGATGATGATGTTTTAGAGGTAACTCGTCAATGCCTAGTATCTTTTTTTATTGGTAAGATCTATAAAAACCAAATTTGGTGTGACATAGTGAAGATGGATGCTTGTCACTTATTACTTGGAAGACCATCGGTGTATGATAGGAGTGCTAAATATGATGAAGACCTTAATACCTATTCTTTTACAAAGGATGGACGTAAAATTATTTTAGTACCAATGAATACAAAAGAAATTGCTAAACGTTTGAAGCCCAAGGATGATTCTTTTGTGACCAAATTACAAACAACTAGTCCAATCAATAGAGAAAAGTGTCTGAACTTTGGTCCAATCAAAGTGGAGGAGCATGCACTAGATCTACAAGTTGAGAATTTACCTCCGAAGTTTGATGATTATCCCTTGGAGCATCCCATATGCGAGCTTAAATTTTTACCTAATAGAGATGCTCAACATAATATTAGTTTGATTGTTGATTCTATCCTTCCAAACGAGGAAGCATATTACATTAATCCAGAAGTCCATGAAAGTTTGCAAATACGAGAGGAAGGGTTGCTTAAAAAGGAGTCCATAGTGGAGGGTTTGAGTTCATATTTTGTTCCAGTTCTTTTCTTGCCCCCAAAGGATGAATATTTTCGAGAATATGTAGGAACAGGAAATCTCAACACAAATTCCATCGATGGTTATGATCTAGTTAAATGCGAGAGCATTGTTGCTGATAAATCCTCAAGAAGATGTACTTTGATCTCTAAGCTTGATCCAAAGGTACTTGAATTTGATTCTTTTAAAGGTTTTTGTGGTACTAAATCGACTATTTTAGGCATATCCCATAAGCAACACATTGACATGGAGGAGTTTAAGATTCCTTAAGATAAGAAGAAAATAACTTATGATTATGGATTAGTGCTTGAAAATCTATTTAGGATGATTTATTGCAGAAACATTAGTACAAAGATACTATTGAGAATGTGAGATTTAGTTCGGCCGCATGCTAAGCTTTTTTACAATAAGATGAAGCTCTTCGATAGGTCATAAAAATGCAACTTAGAGCCTGCAAAATATAAGTTCAATAAAATCATGGAAGTTTCCAATCTAGTGCCATTTATGGAGCCTTTAGACTCGAGGACGAGTCTTTCTCAACCAGGGGAGAATGATGAAAATGAAGAATCTTTGTTAAATTTTATTAATTTTGTCCAAGATTATGTTTTAGAGCTCAAGTCCAAACATATGGACTTATTTTCAAGAAGCGTAAGATGTCCAAGAAGCTCAAGATTGATTTCAAGAAGCCAAGATTCTTTCCTTCTTAAAATAGGATTTATTACTTCTTTACAAGAAAAGGGTGATTCTTTTACAATAAGATACTATTAAGAATGTGGGATTTAGTTCGGCCACATGCTAAGCTTTGTTACAATAAAATGAAGCTCTTGGATATGTTAGTAAAATGTAACTTAGAGCCTGTAGAATATAAGTTCAACAAAATCATGGAAGTTGTCAATCTCGTTCCATTTGTGGAGCCTTTAATCTCGAGGACGAGTCTTTCTCAACCAGGGGAGAATGATGAAATTGAAGAATCTTTGTTAAATTTTTTTGATATTTGGCCAAGATCATGTTTTTGAGCTCAAGTCCAAACATATGGACTTATTTTCAAGAAGCGTAAGAAGTTCAAAAAGCTCGAGATTGATTTCAAGAAGCCAAGATTCTTTCCTTCTTTAAATAGGATTTATTACTTTGCTCAGTCTTCTGTCAGTGCACCGCCATTAGGGCTCAATCAACAGCAATGGAGCCCTTACAGGCCAAGTCAGGGCAATAGAGGATCCTACCAGCAAGGTCGGCTTGTTGGGAGATTCTAGCAACATCGGAGGCCCCCATGCCCTAGGTGTGGGAAGATGCACTTTGTGGTCTGCTACATGGATCTGCCCATATGTTACGGGTGCGGTATGAGGGGTCACATTGAGAGGGATTGATGTTCGTCATGCTGGAGTGTCGGCAGGGGAACGACACAGTCAGCCAGTTCTGCAGCTACTTCATCCGCAGCACCTCCTCCAGCTTGAGGCACTCCAACACCCATAGGGCATGATGCAGCTAAGGGTGGTGCATAGTGTTCGGGAGGACCCAACTATTTCTATGCTCTGAGGGGTCGCCAGAGTTCAGAGGATTCTCCAGATGTTGTCACAGGTATATGGACTATCCAATCTCATGATGTATATGCTCTCATAGATCCTGGTTCCACTTTGTCCTATGTCACTCCTTATGTTGCTATGGAATTTGGAATAGAACCGGAACAACTTCATGAGTCGTTCTCTGTATCTACTCCAGTTGGTGAGTCTATCGTGGCCACAAAGGTTTATAGGGATTGTGTTGTCACGGTGCAGGGTCGGGACACCATGGCCGATCTCATTGAATTGGGAATGGTGGATTTTGATGTAATAATGGGGATGGACTAGCTTTATTCATGTTTTGCCAAGCTTGATTGCCGAACCAGGAACATTAAGTTTAAATTTCCAAATGAGTCAGTTATTGAGTGGAAGGGGGGATGCTGTAGTGCCGAAGGGTTGTATTTACCATGACAACACGAAGTTGATTAACAAGGGGTGTATTTACCATTTGGTCCAGGTTACAGACACCAATTCTAAGGCACATACACTTGAGTCTGCGCCAGTTGTGAAAGACATTTCGGAGCTCTTTCCTGATGAGCTCCCCAGGATTCCACCAGACCGGGAGATTGATTTTGGGATTGATATGATGCCAGACACGCAGCCTATATCTATTCCACATTATAGAATAGCACCGGGAGAATTGAAGGAACTAAAGGAATAATTAAAGGATTTGTTAGAGAAAGGTTTTATCCGGCAGAGTGAGTCGCCTTGGGGCGCACCGGTTCTCTTTGTAACGAAGAACGATGGGTCACTAAGGATGTGTGTTGACTATCGACATCTCAACAAGGTCAAAATCAAGAATAAGTACCCACTGCCAATGATATATGAATTGGTGATAACAACACGATAGGGGATTCAAGAATTTACTAAAGAAAAATATGCAAATCAAGAAACGTGCGGAAGCTAAAAGAAAATAGGGAAACGAAAAAGAAGACAGAAATTAAAGATAGATTAAATTTAAGAAAGAGTTTCTTGAATTCAAGAAGTATATTCTTGAAGTTGAATCCCAGCATCAACAACTAGCTAACGAAGAACTAATCGCCCTTGGTGGAGAATTAAAAACAATAGATAGATTGTGAAACCCGACTCTTTAGAATAACAAGAACAAGAATAAGTTATCTAAGATTTCAAAACCTATCACCTTTCTTTAATACCTAGAAGCGATCTAAGATTTTATAAAGGGTTTAATCTTACCACCTTAAGTTGATTCTTGAAGGTTGAAGAATAAATCCAAGAGTAGTTGAACACAAGAGTGCAAGAAAAATCTCACAATTTTTTTGTTGATATTGTTTATCATAATCTCCCTAAAAACAAAGGATACACTCCTTTATATAGAAAGGGAGTCACGAAATTCTACTACAAAAACAAAGAAAGAAAGTCCTAACTACATTGGACAAACAGTCCAACTACCTTAGGATAGGATCTTGAAAGTCCAAAACAAATTTTGGATAGAATCTTGAAAATCTTGAAGGACATTTGCAAGCAACTTGGCACAAACTTGCACTCAACTTCTAGCACGACTATTGTACCCTTCCGTCACATCAAGTAAGTCCTTTTTATGTTATAAAAATGTGAATTCATGTAAGACTTATTGGGCTGCAAGTTTGGACACATTTTAGGTGCCAAAATGGTCGAAAAGTGGACAGATTAGGACCTTCTTCAAAGGATATCTCTTGGGTTCCAATACTCCTCTTTTTGGACATAAATTTGGGCCATAAAACAATTGTAACACTTATCCAATTCACATCCTTTATCCTTGAGCTCTTCCTCCCAATTAACAACTTCTTTATTTGTACCCGAAGTATAATGACCTTGTTTTGCAGCTCTTTAGCTTGACATCTTGTTAAAGGCCCTCTTTGAGATTAAAAAGCTTCATTCTTGTCCTTGAATATAGTTGAGCTTCCTAGGATGCTATCATTCCTCTCTTCTTGGAGCAAGAAAAAGAAGACATGCACTAGTACATGGCATCCACTTATCTGAAAAAATGATAGGAATAAAACAGGATAGTGACCATGTGTCCACTTAACCAAATTAAGCCTAATAGGTGTAAATACTCTCTTTAAATACTCCCTTATAAAGCATATGGACATTATTATCCCAATAAAAGTTATGCCTACCTAGATTAATACAATAGAAACCTCTCTTAGATGCACTATGCAATGGAACTTGCAATTCGACCTTGTCGGTAAGGTAGTCCATAGGTATACATGACAAAGAAATTATAAAAGATTGACCACACATCCATTTAATATAAGTATCTCTACCACATGTATCAAAGAAGACACTTTTATGATATAGCCAACTATCTACAATTACAAATCTCATGGATTTCTCTACATCAAAGAGTATTTGATCACAAGCGTCACACCAATCATGCATATCCTCTTTACTAGTAGCAAACATTTTTACAAGCTCACAATGAACATGACTTGAAGAATGACTCCCCATCACACAACAAAAATCACATTATAGCAATTTATCACATGAAAACTCATTAGACACTTGAATAAGAGAAGAACAAGTATTTAACTCATTCACAACCCTCTTCTCATAAATTTCATGTCTCTTTGCACCAAGTTGGAATACATATTCATCTATGTCATACTGAATTTCAAAAGACAGTAAATTTCTGCTGCACTTGAACATAGATATTACAGTTAATGACTTGACATGCATCGAAATATCATCATCCACAAAAATTATAAAGTCACCAACATAAGAAATAAGAGTATAGTTCATTACCTCCAAAAATACCTTAGGTGTTCTAGAAAGGCCAAGAATTCGAATAAACCAATTATACATACCATACTTGGATTTATTTACCAATGGAACATCATCACTTGTATTCTTTTATTCAATGGCTCCAACTTAGCAATGCTTTTAGGCAACTTCATGTCATAAACTTGTAAATAAGGGTCAAAATAGTAAAAATATTCAATAACAAAGAATTTAACCAAGCTTTTATCTTCCACCGTCCAACAAGAATTTATTTTGCCAAATTCATGTTAGAGTCCAATTGGATCCTTTGCCACCATCTCTTGCTCTTCACCTCCCCTTTCAAAAGGTCTTTCAACATATGGCTGCACAAAATCACAAGAACTAATACGAGAAAGAGTTAATGGGCTAGAAAGTAAAGAAAACTTTTTCTTGCTTACACTCTCTTTGGCTTTTATCACAAGACTAACTTTCTCCCCACCCTTATTCCCTTTTCTCTCACTAAAGTTTTTTTCTTTTTCTTCACTCAAGAAAACATCCCCTTTTTCCTCTCCTGGAATGTCAACATGCATTCTCTTACTCCTCTCATTCTTTTCTCTCTCATATTTTTCCATATTCTCTTTAACAATCATTTCATCTTTACAAATTTGTGAGGGGGCCAAAGGCCCAAGAATGAGTTTCTTCCCATTAACCTCAAAACAGTATCTATTTTTTTTTCATACTATATGAAGCACTTCTATAGACATACCATGGCCTTCCCAACAAGATATGAAAATTATTCATGGGAATGACATCACACCAAATCACATCCTCATACTTTCCAATAGAGAATTGCAATAACACTCTTTTATCTACCTTTAGTCCTTTCAACATGTAGGGTTCAATATGTTCAACATAAATCAAGTTCAATTTCTCAACCATATAAGTGCTAATTAAGTTATAGCCAAATGCTTTGTCAATTCCAAGGGCATAAATCCCAGACATCACTTTAGCTCTTGTTTGAAAAATAACTTTACCATTGTCTTCCTTTTATTCGGTATACTATAACTTCGACTTTTCAAGTTGTTGAGTCACTCTCCTCCTTCCACTATAACTACATATTTGAGACATCTTGACATAGATTAAAGGAAATATGTATCTCTCAATTTGGCTTTTTCCCTATAATGCTCTCACCTCTCTTTCCTTTTTCAAAGCAACTCTTGATCGTTAATCTTTCGATTTATCAATAAACCTTACTAGTCACAAACTTTGTGATAAGAATGTGGAGTTATACTAAAGGAAAAAGAAAGTGAAGGACCAAACCTAGGAAGAATAGAAATTGGTTATTAAGAAAAAAAAAGGAAAGAATTTAAGAAACCTAAAACCCACAAGAATAAGGAAAGAAGTTACCTTAATGTTCAAGAACTAGGATCCCCTCTTCTTGTTTCTTTCTTGACTTGAAAACAAAATTATACTTGAATATGAAAATAATAATGAGCAATAACACTTTTTTGGGCTAATTTTTGTTTTTTTATCTTTTTTTATTTTTGCTCAAGAACCACCCAAGATTATCAAGATTAAAATCTTGATTAGCTTATGCTCTGCTATCACTTGATAACAACACGATATGGAATTTAAAAATTTACTAAAGAAAAAACAAGAAACGTGCGAAAGCTAAAAGAAAATAGGGAAACAAAAAAGAAGACAGAAATTAAAGATAGATTGAATTCAAGAAAGAGTTTCTTGATTTCGAGAAGTCTATTCTTGAAGTTGAATCCTAGCAACAACAATTAGCTAACGAAGAACAAATCGCCTTCGGTAGAGAATTAAAAATAAGAGATAGATTGTGAAACCCGACCCTTTAGAATAACACGAACAAGAACAAGCCTAAACGTATCACCTTTCTTGGATGGCTAGAAGTGATTTAAGATTTCAAAAAGGGTTTAATCTTACCACCTTAAGTTGACTCTTGAAGGTTGAAGAATAAATTCAAGAGTAGCCACACATTATAGTGCAAGAAAAATCTCACAATTTTTGTTGAAATTATTTATCATAATCTCCTAAAAATAAAGAAGACACCCTTTATATAGAGAGGGAGTCACAAAATTCTACCAAAAAAACAAAGGAAGAAAGTCCTAACTACTTTGGACAAAAAGTCCAACTACCTTAGGATAGGATCTTGAAAGTATAAAACCAATCTTGTAAATCTTGAAAAAGAAAGAAAGTCCTAACTACATTGGACAAACAGTCCAACTACCTTAGGATAGGATCTTGAAAGTCCAAAACCAATTTTGGATAGAATATTGGAAATCTTGAAAATCTTGAAGGACATTTGCAAGCAACTTGGCACCAACTTGCACTCAACTTCTAGAACGACTATTGTACCCTTCCTTCACATCAAGTAAGTCCTTTTTATGTTATAAAAATATGACTTCATGTAGGACTTATTGGGCTGCAAGTTTGGACACATTTTAGGTGCCAAAATGGTCAAAAAGTGGACTGATTAGGACCTTCTTCAAAGGATATCTCTTGGGTTCCAATGCTCCTCTTTTTGGACATAAATTTGGGCCATAAAACAATTGTAACACTTATCCAATTCACATCATTTATCCTTGAGCTCTTCCTCCCAATTAACAACTTCTTTATTTGCACTTGAAGTATAATGACCTTGTTTTGCAGCTCTTTAGCTTGTTATCTTGTTAAAGGCCTTCTTTGAGATTCCAAAGCTTCATCCTCGTCCTTGAATATAGTTGAGATTCCTAGGATGCAATCAACACCAAATCACATTCATACATTCCAATAGAGAACTGCAATAATACCATTTTATCTACCTTTACTCCTTTCAACATGTAGGTTTCAATATGTTCAACACAAGGCAAGTTCAATTTCACAACCATATAACTGCTAATTAAGTTATAGCCAAATGCTTTATCAATTCTAAGGGCATAAATCGCAGACATCACTTTAGCTCATGTTTGAAAAATAACTTTACCATTGTCTTCCTTCCATTCGGTATACTGTAAGTTCGACTCTTCAAGTTATTGAGTCATAGCTCTCCTTCTTCCATTGTAACTACCTGTTTGAGACATCTTGACATAGATTAAAGGAAATATGTATCTCTCAAATATGACTTTTTCCCTATAATGCTCTCATATCTCCTTCCTTTTTCAGTCAAAGCAACTCTTGATCGTTAATCTTTAGATTTATCAATAAACTTACTAGTCACAACCCTTGGTGATAAGAATATGGAGATAGAAAAAAGAAAAGGAAAGTAAGGACCAAACCTAGGAAGAACAGGAATCTGTTATTAGAAAAAAAAGGAAAGAATTTTAGAAATCTAAAACCCACAAGAATAAGAAAAGAAGTTACCTTAATCTTCAAGAAGTAGGATCCCCTCTTCTTGTTCCTTTCTTGACTTGGAAACCAAATAATGTTTGAATCTGAAAATAATAATGAGCAATAACATCTTGTTTTTGGTTGATTTTCAAATTTTTTTCTTTTTTTTTTTGGTCAAGAACCTCTCAAGATTATCAAGATTGGAATCTTGATTAGCCTATGCTCTGATACCACTTGATAACAGCACGATAGGTGATTCAAGAATTTACTAACGAAAAACAAAAAAATCAAAAAATATGTGGAATCTAAAAGAAAATAGTTAAACAAAAAAGAAGACAAAAATTAAAGATAGATTGAATTCAAGAAAGAGTATCTTGAATTCAAGAAGTCTATTCTTGAAGTTAAATCCTAACAACAACAATTAGCTAACGGAGAACTAATTGCCTTTGGTAGAGAATTAAAAACAAGAGATAGATTGTGAAATCTGACCCTTTAGAATAATAAGAATAACAATAAGCCTAAAACGCATCACCTTTCTTGAATACCTAAAAGTGATCTAAGATTTCGAAAAGGGTTTAATCTTACCACCTTAAGTTGATTCTTTGTAATGACCCGACTTGTCGTTTTAAGAATTTATGCCTAGTTCAATGACTAAAGATCTCGAACAACTTCGTAATGTGTATTATAACTTGTGTGTGTTGTCGAGTTTTTTTTTCGGAGGATTCGGGATCAAGTTGGAAGAACAATTCTTGTGTAAGAAGCTTAAAAGAAAAGAGTTGACCAGAGAGTTGACTTTTGAGCAAAAGACTCCGAAATGAAATTTTGATGGTCCCAATAGCTCTGTATGATGATTTGTACTTAGGAGTGTGTCCGGATATTTATTTGGAAGTCCGTAGTTGATTTTGGCTTTAAATGGCGAAAGTTGGAAATTTACGGTTTGGAAGTTTGACCGGGAGTTGACTGTAATGATATCGAGGTCAAAATGTGATTCTGAGAGTTGGATTACATTTTTTATGTAATTTTGTACTTTCATGCAAAATTTGACGTCATTCCGGGTTAATTTGATATGTTTCGGCACGAGTTTAGGAAGTTGGAAGATTTAGAAATTTATGAGTTCTATTTGTAGTGTGATTCATAGTTTTGGCATTGTTTGATGTGATTTGAGGCCTCGAGCAGGTCCACATTATATTTTAGGACTTGTTGGTATGTTTGTTTGAGGCCCCGAGTGGCTCGGGTGAGTTTCGGGGAGAGTTTTGAACGAGTTTGGGCATTAAGGCACTCTAAAGATGTTTTGGAATAGTTAAAGTGTGGAGGGTACATTTTGGACTGCTGATTTGCGGCAACAAACTCTCAAAGTGCGGAGGTAGTGGTAATTGTGTGGACCTCAGTTTAAAATGTGCGGACTGCAGCTAAAATTGTGCGGTCCGAAGAATTCTTCTCGTGGCCACAGAAAGGGGAATTCGCAAGTTCGATGGTCTTACTTCGGAAGCTTAAATCTTTTGATCTATAATGAATCTGGAGATGATCCAAAAATGAAAATTGTAGCCCTTTGAGTCTAGTTTCCATAAAAGTAACCAATCATCATTTTGAAATTTGTACCAAATGTTATGGTCAATTTACTAAAACCTAGTAGTGCGGTGGCTGCTGAAGTGCGGCCGCACAATTTGTATTGCAGCCGCAGAGACCTTAAATATGCAGACTGCATAAAAAAATGTGAGGTCAGAACTTTGGAAGTCAGATGTGGTACCATATAAATGAGGTTTTCACCTCATTTTATATTTTCGGACTTTGGGAGCTCGGTTTGTGGTGATTTTTCGTGGGATTTTCCAGAAAATCATCGGGGTAAGTGATTCTATCTCGGATTTGGTTAATATACATGAATATATCATTGTTTTCATCATTTAATTAGTATTTTGAGATGAAAATTTGGGAAAAAATGTAGAAATTTCATAAAATAAGTTTTTGGGATTTGAATGTCGATTCGGAGTCGGATTTAGTAAAACTAGTATGGTTGGACTCATATCAGAATGGGTGTTCGGATTTCATCAAAATTCTATCGGGTTCCGAGAGGCGAGCCCCGCATTGAGTTTCGGTTGACTTTTTAATGAGAATTTTTATGTTGACGTTTTATTATCCGAAATTATTTTAGATGAATTTTGATGAAGTTATACAATCAATTTAGATAGATTTGAGCTATCCGGGGGTCAATTCAAGCAAGAAGGCTATTTTAGAATATCGGCAGAACTTCAAAAAGGTAAGTATATTGCCTAACCTTGAGTGGAGGAAATTCCCCGTAGGCATTGAGTCGTATATGGAAATTCTGTGATTGAAAACCCTCTACGCGAGGTGACGAGTGCATACTTGGTTTATATATGCAAATTATATCGGTTTAAATTCGTAGACACCCTTATGTATTAAATTGAAAATTTTTTAGAATATAGTAAATCCTTTATTTGTCATGCCTCGTTCCTTGTTTGTCTAGTTTGTATTTTATATGATAATTTGGAGTGATTGCCACTTGGATTTTATGTGAACTCTGTGTGTTTGTTGATTTGATATTTCATGGAATTTATTTCATTATGGATTTTCCATCTTTAAATAATTAATTAAATAAGCTTAAAAAGAGGTATTAATATATTTATCAAAAATTTGGATTAAAGAAGGTGTTGTTCTATGCTGAGTTACTTTTCCATCTCTATTATTGTTTTTGAGGTTTTATATACGTTATGTGGAGCCCTGGGCTATTTGCTTTGAAATTAATTGATTTTGTTGTATCTTTGGAGTTCGTTGTGGCAGGTGGGCAAATTGGGATATGAATTGTTGTATTGTGTTGTCGTTTAAACACTCTCCTTGATGATCTAACTCTCAAAACGACCTGCCGGGTTGTTACATCCTCCCCCTCTTAAAACAATCATTCATCCTCGAACGAGTATAAAGACATACCCTAAGTGGTGAAAAGATGAGGATAACGGCTGCGCATATCCTGCTCGGTCTCCCAAGTCGCCTCTTCGACCGGCTGACCCCGCCACTGAACCTTTACTGATGCAATGTTCTTTGACCTCAGCTTCCGAACGTGCCTGTCCAAAATAGCCATTGGCTCCTCAACATAGGATAGATCCTTGTTCAACTGGACTGAGCTGAAATCCAACACATGAGACGGATCGCCATGATACCTCCGGAGCATCGAAACATGAAATACCGGATGAACTTCTGCTAGGCTGGGAGGTAAGGCAAGCTCATAAGCAACCTCCCCAACTCGCCGCAATACCTCAAAGGGGCCAATAAACCTTGGGCTCAGCTTGCCCCTCTTTTCGAACCTTATAAAGCCCTTCATAGGCGAAAGCCGAAGCAGGACCCGCTCTCTATCCATGAATGCAACATCGCGAACCTTCTGGTCTGCATAGCTCTTCTGTCTGGACTGAGCTGTGTGAAGTCTATCCTGAATCACCTTCACCTTCTCCAAGGCATCCTGAACCAAGTACGTACCCAATAATCTGGCCTCGCCCGTCCACAATCACCCAAACTGCATCAAACTTCCATTGAGTCCGTGAAATGAGCTCACAGGAATGAAATGAGCTGACTTGGTCACTGATGCTCATACTTCACCTGCTGGCAATTTAGACATTTAGCCACATACTCTACTATGTCCTTTTTTATCCTTCTACACCAATAATGCTGCCTCAGGTCCTGATACATCTCCGCGGCACCCGGATGAATGGAGTACCACAAGTTGTGAGCCTCCTGGGGAATCAACTCATGCAAACCGTCCACATTGGGCACACATAACCTGCCCTGCATCCTCAATGCGCTATTCTCCCCAAGGGTGACCTCCTTAGCATCACCGTGCTGGACCGTGTCCTTAAAGACAAGCAGATGGGGGTCATCATACTGACGCTCCCTGATACGATCATAAATAGAAGAGCGAGAGACCACATAAGCCAATACTCGACTCGGCTCAGAAATATCCAATCTCACAAAATGGCTGGCTAAGGCCTGAACATCCAATGCTATAGACCTCTCTGCTGCTGGTACATATGCTAAACTCCCCAAACTCTCTGCTCGACGACTCAAAGCATCGGCCACCACATTGGCCTTCCCGAGATGGTACAAAATAGTAATGTCAAAATACTTAAGCAGCTCTAACCACCTCCTCTGACACAAATTAAGATCCTTCTGCTTGAATAGATGCTGCAAACTCCGATGATCAATGTAGATCTCACAAGGGACACCATACAATTAGTACCTCCAAATCTTCAAGGCATGAGCAATAGCTGCTAGCTCAAGGTCATGGACAAAATAGTTCTTTTCATGCACCTTGAGCTGTCTGGACGCGTAGGCAATCACCCTACGGTCCTGCATCAACACCGTGCCGAGACCAACTCGCGACGCATCACAATAAACTGTATAAGACCCCAAACCAGAAGGCAATACCAATACTGGGGCTGCAGTCAAAACTGTCTTGAGCTTCTGAAAGCTCTCCTCACACTCCTCTATCCAATTGAATGGAGCACCCTTCTGGGTCAGCCTGGTCATAGGCGCTACAATAGATGAAAATCCCTCAATAAACTGACGGTAATATCCCGCCAAACTAAGGAAGCTCCGGATCTCTGTAGTTGAGGACGGTCTGGGCCAACTTTGCACTACTTCCACCTTCTTCAGATCCACCTTGATCCCCTCACTCGACACAATATGACCCATCAATGCCATAGAATCTAACCAGAACTCACATTTTGAGAACTTTGCATATAGCTTCTTTTCTCTTAAAGTCTGAAGCACTGTCCTCAGGTGCTGCTCATGATCCCCCCGAGTCCGGGAATACACTAGAATGTCGTCAATGAATACGATGATGAAAGAATCAATATAGGGCTGGAACACACTGTGCATCAAGTGCATAAAGGTTGTTGGGGCATTGGTAAGCCCAAATGACATCACAAGGAACTCGTAATAGCCATACCGAGACCTGAAAGCACTCTTCGGGATATCTGGCTCCCGAATCTTCAACTGATGATAGCCTGAACGCAAGTCAATCTTGGAAAATACTTTGGCACTTGTAACTGATCAAATAGGTCATCAATAAGAGGCAAAGGATATCTGTTCTTCACTGTGACTTTGTTCAACTGGCGATAATCAATATACATACACATAGAACCATTTTTTTTCTTCACAAACAAGACAGGAGCACCCCAAGGTGACACACTGGGCCGAATGAAGCCCTTATCAAGCAACTCCTGCAACTGCTCCTTCAACTCAGGATGAGCCATACGGTATGGAGGAATAGAGATGGGCTGAGTGCCCGGCAACAAATCAATGCCGAAATCAATATCTCTGTCGGGCGGCATGCCCGGAAGATCAGCTAGAAACACATATGGGAAATCCCTCACTACTGGAGCTGACTCAACTATAGGGGTATCAATACTAACATATCTCACATAAGCTAAATATGCGTCGCACCCTTTCTAACCATTCATTGATCCTTAAGAAATGAAATAACTCTGTGAGGAGTATACTCTAAGGTACCTCTCCACTCTAATAGCGGTAAGCCTGGCATAACTAATGTCACGGTCTTAGCGTGACAATCAAGAATAACATAATGGGATAAAAACTAGTCCATGCACAAGATAACATAAAAATCTACCATGTTGAGCAATAATAAGTCAGCTCCGATCTCAAAACCACTAAGAGAAATCAAACAAGACCGATACACGCGGTCCACAATAAGAGAATCTCCCGCAGGAGTAGACACATAAACAGGGGAACTTAAAGAATCCCGAGATATGCCCAAATATGGGGAAAAATAAGAGGACACATATGAATATGTAGAGCCTGGGTCAAATAATACCGACGCTTCTCTATGATAGATTAGAACAATACCTGTAATGACAAAGTCGGAAGTAACTGCCTCTGTATGAGCCAGAAGAGCATAATACTTGGCCTGGCCTCCCCTCTAGGGCGACCTCGACCTCCGCGACCTTCACCTCGAGCTGGCTAAGCAGGTGGGGCGGTAGCTGGTGCTAGAATAATGGCCTGAGGACACGGTGGAGCACGTGGTGGCTGAGAAGTCTATAGAGCTGCTACCCTCTTAAGTGTGGGGCAATCCCTCACCATATAGCGGGTGTCTCCACACTCAAAGCAACCCATCGGAGGGCGTGGCTGCTGCGACTGACTCGGGCCAGGTCTGCTGGACTGGCCGCTAAAAGCAGCCCGATCAGGAGGCATACTAGATACTGGCGGTGCATAATAAGGCTCCTGGGGCCTAGAAGGGGATGGAACACCACTGGCGGCTGGAAGAGCTAAATGAACGGGGCAACTCACATAACCCCTACCATGGCTAAATGAACGGGGCAACTCACATAACCCCTACCATGGCGAGCTGCTGGGGCATGAGCTCCAGAATAAGAACCAGTCTCTCGAGACCTCATGGCCTCTCTCTCCTCTCAGTCTCGGGCAAGAATTCCCTCAAATCTCCTAGCAATACTCACAACCTGCTGGTAAGGGATATCCATCGCCAACTCCCTGACCATACTAATCCTGATACTGGGGTGGAGTCCCTCAATAAACTGTAGAACCCTCTCTCGAACTGTGGCAACCAAGGCTAGTGCATGTCGGGCCAAATCACTGAAGCGGACTGCATACTTTGACACAGTCATAGCACCCTGGCGCAGCTACTCAAACTCCATGGGCCATGAGTCTCTGAGTCTCTCAGGGACATACTCTCTCAAAAATATGTCCGAGAACTGAGTCCATGTAAGTGAAGTTTCCTCGTCCGGACTACTCAACTCATAAGCACGCCACCACTGATAGGTTGCTCCTCTAAGATGGAAAGTGGTAAAAGAAACCCCACTCGTCTCCGCTATGGCCATAGTATGGAGAATATGATAACACTCCTCCAGAAAACCCTGAGCATCATCTGTAGCCAATCTGCTAAAGGTAGGTGGGTTGTACTTCTTGTACCTCTCAAGTCTGAGCTGCTCTACCTCTGAAGTGGCTGTCCTAGTCTCGTGCTGAACCGGAGCTACCGACGGCATAGGAATGAACTCTAGGGCCTGATCAACCTGGACCCTCTGCTCAGGAGTACGGGCTACGGGAGTCTGTGCCCCTCCCCCGGCCTGAGATGTGGCGGGAGCTAACGGAATCAATCCAGCCTGAGCAAAGGTGCTGAACATGCTCATAAACTGGGCTAGAGTCTCCTGAAAGGGCTGATGCAGCAATAGGATCCTCCAGTGCCTACCCTCCAGCTGGAACTGATGGGGGAGCCTCTGTTGTAGCTCGCGGGTACTCTGGCTGCACCGCGTGGCCATACTCTACCCCGGCCTCTGGCAGCTGTAGCAAGGGGCGCGGGTGCCTGGTCGTCAAATCCTCCGATACGGGTCCTCACCATCTATGAGAAAGAATAGAATAAAGAATGTTTAGAATTTGATGCCAATAACTCGCACGACAAGGAATCAAAAGAAGTATGTTTGTTCCTAATAGTTCCATAGCCTCCCAAAGATAAGTACAGACGTCTCCGTACTAATCTGAAAGACTCTAATAAACCGGCTCGTGACTCACGACTCCTATGAACCTAGAGCTCTAATACCAACTTTTTATAGACAACTTGTCTCTACGACTAGGTAAGCCTAACACTTTGCACAAATGAGATAAAAACTTGAACATAAACAACTAACAGTAACAAATATCTAATAAGCAACTGAATGCCACTCGGAATATAAAATTATCACCTTTGAAATGTACCAAACAATTCCCAAAACCCGGAAACCCACAAGTCACAATAGCAGAAACAGATACGGGGAAAGCAGTTAATAGGGAATCGGGGCTTTAACTCTCAAAACGACCGGCCGGGTCATTACACCGTGCTATTATTTTTATATTATCATATGTTCATGGCACTAAGGGTGTTTCCGTGCAGGCGAGGACAATAGACATACATTATATTGTGATATCTTTTTCATTATGTATACATTCATGCCTTTATCTTGAGCTGTTATTGTGCACCTATGTTTTCTATGTAACTTGTAGTCGTTGTTGCTTCCTATGTGCCTCCCACTTTATTTCTTATATTGTTATTGGCATTTATCCCACCTAGTTGGTACTGTTATATGTATGCACGGTGGGAAATAGATAAATGCTTGAAGGGTGTTGCCGTGCCAATTGACTTGATCTATATATATATATATCGGGTGAGAATGAGACAAGTGCATGCATGTATTACTGTGCCATTCGATGTAATATGTTGAATATATATCTCACACCAGGAAAGTTAAATGAGGTGTCACATGGTGACTTTTACTTGAAAGAATTATATTCGTATGATATTTATTTGAAGGAAATATATTCGGGATATATTTAATTGTACGGATTATATTTTAAAGATTTTTATTTTAAAAACTTATATATAAAATATGTATATTTTGAAGCACTTGATTAATTGGATGTACTTGTGTTTAATATTCTTTTGAGCGATATTTATGGTTTTCCTCTTGCCTTGCTGTTTATGTCACAAGTTGATTATTGTTGCCATCACTACTATTTGTTTTTCTATTATTTTTGTATTCTATATTGCACAGGTTATTTGACTAGTGAGTGTCTTGACTGTACCTCGGCACTACTCCACCGAGGTTAGCTTGATACTTACTGGGTACCGACTGCGGTGTACTCATTCTACACTTCTGCACATTTTTGTGCAGAGCCAGGTATTAGAGATATCAGAATCGGGCAGAGTTAGTGTGTTGATCGCAAGGACTCAAGGTAGAGTTGCTTGGTTGTCGCAGTCCCTTGGAGTCTTTCCGTTATATTGTACTGTTAACTCTTATTCGAACAATATTGTATATTCAATCTTTGAGATCATTTCATGTATTCAGTTAGAGTTCGTGACTTAGTATTACCAGTCTTGGGAGGTTGTTATAATTATTTCCGTTGTTGGTTTCGACACTTGTATTAAATTATATATTTAAAAACAAATGGCTCAAAATATAATTGTAATCGGCTTATCTAGTTTTAGAGACGAAGTGCCATCACGACGCCTGTGGTGGGATTTTTGGGTCGTGACATTCTTGAAGGTTGAATAATAAATCCAAGAGTAGCCACAAATAAGAGTGCAAGAAAAATCTCACAAATTTTTGTTGATAATATTTATTATAATCTCCCTAAAAACAAAGAAGACACTTGTTTATATAGAGAGGGAGTCACGAAATTCTACCACGAAAACAAAGAAAGAAAGTTCGAACTACTTTGGACAAAAGTCCAACTACCTTAGGATAGGATCTTGAAAGTCCAAAACCAATATTGGAAATCTTAGAAATCTTGGAAAAGAAATAAAGTCCTAACTACTTTGGACAAAAATTCCAACTACCTTAGGATACGATCTTGAAAGTCCAAAATTAATCGTGGATAGAATCTCGGAAATCTTGAAAATCTTGAACGACATTTACAAGCAACATGGCACCAACTTGCACTCATCTTCTAGCATGACTATTGTACCTTTCTTTGACATAAAGTAAGTCCTTTTTATGTTATAAAAACGTGACTTCAAGTAGGACTTATTGGGCTGCAAGTTTGGACACATTTTAGGTTCCAAAATGGTCCAAAAGTGGACTGATTAGGACCTTCTTCAAAGGATATCTCTTGGGACCCAATACTCCTCTTCTTGGACATAAATTTGGGCCATAAAACAATTGTAACACCTAGCCAATATACATCCTTTATCCTTGAGCTCTTCCTCCCAATTAATAACTTTTTTATTTGCACTTGAAGTATAATGACCTTGTTTTGCAACTCTTTAGCTTGACATCTTATTAAAGGCCCTCTTTGAGATTCCAAAGCTTCATTCTTGTCATTTAATATAGTTGAGCTTCCTAGGATGCTATCACATGTTTGACAAATTGCAGGGTGCTAAGTATTTCTCTAAGATTGACTTAAGGTCGGGGTATCACCAATTGAAGATCAGGGAGCAGGATATCCCAAAAACAACTTTTCAGGACCCGATATGGGAACTTTGAATTTTCGGTAATGTCTTTTGGGCTAACAAATTCCCAGGAAGCTTTCATGGAGCTTATGAATCGAGTCTTCAAGCCTTTTCTTAACTCGTGATACTATTCATTGACGATATTCTTGTATATTCACGAAGTCGAGAGGACCATGCCGATCATCTCACGGCAGTTCTGCATACTCTATATCAACACAGGTTGTATGCAAAGTTTTCTAACTGTGAATTTTTTCTTGAATCTGTCACATTCTTGGGTCATGTCGTCTCCAGTGAGGGAATTAAGGTTGATCCTTAGAAAATCGCAGCTCTGAAGAATTGGCCTAGACCTAGACCTATAACTCCAACAGATATTCACAGTTTCATGGGCTTAGCTGGGTATTAGATGAAGTTTGTGGAGGGGTTCTCTACTCTTGCCTCTCCGTTGACTAAATTGTTGTAGAAGGCAGTTAAGTTCCAATGGTCAAATGCTTGTGAAAAGAGCTTCTAAGAGTTGAAATCAAGATTGACTACGGTGCCAGTGTTGACCCTACCAGAAGAAATGGATGAATTTGTGGTGTATTGTGATGCTTCAAGGATCGGACTTGGGTGTCTATTGATGAAACATGGCAACTCAAGAATCATGAGAAGAACTATCCAACACATGACTTAGAACTTGCGGCGGTGGTGTTTGCACTCAAGATTTGGCACCATTATTTGTATGGGGTCCATGTGGATATATTCACGGACCATAAGAGCTTTCAACATATTTTCTTACGGAAGGAATTGAATCTGAGGTAGAGGAGATGACTTGAGTTACTCAAAGACTACGTCATCGATATTCTATATTATCCGGGGAACGCTAATGTTGTGGTGGATGCTCTTACCCGAAAATCTATGGGTAGTTTGGCTCACTTGGAGGCATATCAAAGGTCGATCGCCAAGAAAGTCCACCGGTTGGCTAGTTTGGGAGTTCGTCTTGCGGATTCTAGTGAAGGAGGGGTGGTTGTGCAAAATAGGGTTGAATCATCACTTGTTGTGGAAGTCAAGGAGAAGCAATACAATGATCCATTGTTGGTACAATTGAAGGAGAGAATTCATAAACATAAGACCGTGGCTTTTTCTCTTGGCATGGATGATGGTACACTAAGGTACCAGGGGTGATTATGTGTTTTAAATGTAGATGGTCTCCGAGAACGAATCATGACCGAGGCTCACACTTCCACGTATTTCGTGCACCCAGGCTCTACAAAGATGCACCATGATCTTAAGGAGGTCTACTGGTGGAATGATATGAAGAGGAATGTAGCAGACTCTGTGGCAAGGTGTCCAAATTTGATAGCATCAAGGACAAGGATAGAGTTTTGGAAGCTCCAAGAAGGCCATTTACAAGATCTCAAGTTAAAGAGTTGCAGACTAAGATTGCTGGACTTCAATGGCAAATAAAGAAGCATTTAATTGTAGAGGACGAGCTCAAGCTTAAAGGAGATGAATTGTACAAATTTTACAATTATTTGGTGGCCCAAATTTGAAGTCCAAGAGGAGGAAGATTGGGTCCCGAACACGGCCCTTGAAATCCAGCAAAAGGGCACCCCAAAGAGCTCAAAATGAGCATAAAAGAGGTCCATAAGGGGGTGTTTGAAAAGGAGCCCAATTGGAGTCCAAACCAATGGCCCAAATTAGTAGTGTTAAGGTCCAAATCTACCCCAAAGTCATTTGGCCGCCCACCCTATCTAATTTTAATGACTTTTCTTATTCCTTAGGAACCACCCAACCTAATTTTAATGATTTTTTATGCTTTAGCAGCCACCCTACCTAATTTTAAGGACTTTTACTCCTATAAATAAGGAGTTCTTCTCATTCATTGAGGCACTTCATTATTGATTAAGAATATTATACTTTGAGTGTTCTTTTGAACCTTTGTTACTTATGCTTTGAGATTTAACTTTCAACCTTTACTAGTTCATAATTCAATGTAGTAAGATAACTTCTTTATTGTGATATCATTGATTACTTTGTGGTATTCTTCGAAGGTGATTAATACAAGTTATTAATTATTTTCTCAAGTTACTCGTAAAGCGGTCAAGATCCAAATCTATTATTTTGATTTATTTTTAAGTAAAGGCGTTTGATTTCGTCAATAAATCAAAACGTTATTGCTTGGATCTTGTCAAGGGTATAGAACTTGCGTTCTTGGAAGATCTTGGAATTCTTTCCTTGAATTTTCCTATATCCTTTATTTTCTACACTTTAATTCTAGTTGTTCAATTCCTTATTGTTATTGCTTCCGCATTTACTTCTAAAATTCTTATTCTAGTTTGGATTCCCGACCTTGTTGTTATCAAGTGGTATTAGAGCAGTTTTATCAAGATTTCGTTCTTGATAATTCTAAGGATTTGTTGAATACTAAGAGCCAAAACAATGAGTTAAAAATAGGCAAAAAAAAATATTGCTTGCTCTCCTGGAACTTTCTTTTGTATCTAATTTGTTTCCAAAAACTATCAAAGGAAACAAGAAGAGGGGATCCCAGATTTCAAAGATAAGAAAAAAAATTCAATTTTTCATACTCATTCTAATCTAAATATATAATCCTTTCCTTTTTGTCCGTTTCTTGTTTCAACCGAGCCTAATAAATCTAGGATTTGGTTCTTCTTTTATTTGTTCCCCAAAAATCTATATTTTCCTACTAAGAACTTTATACGAGTATTTGTTTCAAAGGTTATTTCGAGAGGAAAAAAGGCAAAGAGTGTGTGAGAACAATTGAGAGAAAAGTCAATTTGTTTGATATGGTTTACTTATTTAAGTTGTCACGTATATGTAGTGATAATGAACGAAGGGTTTTTCAAGAAGCCGAAATCAAAGCAAGAAATGATTTTACCTTGAAAGCTATGCATCAACAATTCAAAAGGTGGAATTTGCAACTCCAAGAGATGAGGGACACCATTGCTGAGCAAAATGATACAATAGCTGAACTTAGAAGGGAAAATAATGTTAAGCCCCAAGCTAGGAGAAATGTACCCCTTGCTCCCATTGTGAATCAAGAAACCCCTATAGATGATTTTAATGATATTGATTTTGATAGGGTGGAAAGAGATAGAAGGGGACAAAGAGGTAGAGTAGAAGATGATAATATAAGTAGTATAAAGATAAAGATGGCATCTTTCAAGGGAACAAGGGATCCAGACTTGTACCTTGATTGGGAAAGAAAGGTTAAAGCCATCTTTGACTATCACAACTACTCTGAGGGTAAGAAGGTTAAACTTGATGTTGTTGAGTTTTATGACTATGCTTCTATTTGGTGGAAAACACTTACTAGGTACATATTGCAAGAAGGGCAAGCACCAATTGCTACTAGGGCTGAGATTAAGAGGGTGATGAGGAAGAGATTCGTACCATCAGACTTTGAAAGAGATCTACAATAACGTCTTCAAATATTGAAGCAAGGGTCCATGTCTGTGGATGAGTACTTTAAGGCTATGGATATGGCTATGATGCAAGCTAATTGTATGGAGGAAGAAGAGACTACAATGGCTAGGTTTTAAAATGGTTTAAATAAGGAAATAGCTGATGTAGTAGAATTACAACAATATGTAACAATAGATGAGTTAGTTGATTTGTCTTTAAAGATAGAAAATCAAAATAAAAGAAAGCAAACTAGCTCGTGGAAAGGTCGGTCAAACACCATCTCCAAGAAGCCATGGCCAAATCAAGAGATGAAGAGTTCTTCTAGACCTCAAGAAGATAAGGATAAAGGTAAATTTGAGGACAAAGAGGGAGGTAAAACCTTAACCCTAAACCTTTTACACCTTCTAGTTATATTCAATGTCATAAATGTAAAGGAAGAGGACATGATGCATGAATGTCCAAGTAGAAGAAACATCATTCTTAGAGAAGATGGAGGATATGACAGTGAAAAAACTTAGGGAGAAGAAGAGGGAGATGTAAGTGATGAATATGATATAGAACTACCTAATGATGGCATGATTGGAGTAGTTAGGAGGATTATGATTATCAATTTTGGAAGCAATAGCGAATAACAAAGGGAGAATATATTCCATACTAGGTGTGGGATAAAGGGGAAAACTTGTTCTATGATCATTGATAGTGGTAGTTGTTATAATATGGTGAGTTCGTACTTTGTGAAAAAACTGGAACTTGCATGCATAAAACACGCTACTCCCTATAGACTCTAATGGTTAAATGATAGTGGTAAACTAAAGGTAAACAAACAATGCATGATTTCATTCAATGTTAGTAGATATGAGGATGATATTCTTTATGACATAATTCATATGCAAGCTTGCCATATCTTACCGGGTCGTCCTTCGCAGTATGATAGGAATGTTTTTCATGATGGAAGGAAGAATAGATATTCTCTTGAGCTAAATTGCAGGCAATTTACTCTTGCATCTTTATCTCCTTCTCAAGTGTTTGAAGATCAAAATAGATTTAGGGAAACAATGAAAAAACCAAGGGGAGGGATAAAAAGTGAGCTTGAGGAAAAAAAAAAAGGAGTCCAAGTGTTAGAAAAAAAGAGTGATGAACGAGAGAAAGAGAGAGAGGGCAGCAATTTGAGAGAAGATATAAAAAGGGGTTTGAATGAAAAAATAGAAAGTCTTGGTGAGAGGAAAGAGGCTAAGTAAAGGAAAAAAGAGAGTTTCTATATAAAAGCCAAAGAGTGTTTAAATGCAAGAAAAGAGGGGTTACCCACAATACTACTTACTTACAAAGAAGCTTTGATTAATTTCAAGTTACTAACTTCTTCTTTGGCAAGTAGTATTTCTTTTCTTTTGCAGGATTTTGAAGATGTCTTTCCTGAAGATATTCCTAATGGATTGCCACCTTTGCGTGGAATTGAGCATCAAATTGATTTTGTGCCTGGATCACAAATTCTAAATAGGCCTACTTATAGGAGTAATCCAGAAGAGACAAAAGAGCTTCAAAGGAATATTGAGGATTTTCTTGAGAAAGGTTTTGTGAGAGAGAGCATGAGCCCTTGCTTTGTTCCCGTTCTATTTGTACCCAAAAAGGATGGAACTTGGAGGATGTGCGTGGATTTTAGAGAAATCAACAAGATAATTGTAAAGTATCGCTATCCTACTCATCTTAATGACATGTTGGATCAATTACATGGATCCAAAATCTTTTCTAAAATTGATCTAAAATTGGTTACCATCTGATTCGAATGAATCCTGGAGATGAATGAAAAACTGCTTTTAAGACCAAATATGGGCTTTATGAGTGGTTAGTTATGCCTTTTGGCTTGACTAATACACCTAGCACTTTCATGAGATTAATGAATAATATCTTTAAGGATATTCATGAAAAATTTGTTGTGGTGTACTTTGATGATATCTTGATCATGTCTAACACTTTAGAAGAGCTTGTAGAACGACTAAAACAAGTTTTTGAAGTTCTTAGAAAGTAACTTTTATTTGCTAATCTTAAAAAGTGTACTTTTTGTGTGGATGGTGTGATTTTCTTGGGTTTTGTGGTTAGTTCTAAAGGAGTTGAGATTGATGAAGAGAAAATCAAAACAATAAAAGAATGGCCTAAACCTAAAAGTGTAACTGAAGTTAGGAGTTTTCATGGACTTGCTAGTTATTATAGGAGGTTTGTGAGAGACTTTAGCACCATTGCTTCTTCTTTAACTGAAGTTATTAAAAATTATAACATTTTTACGTGGGTAAGAGAATAAGATGATGCTTTTAACTTGTCGAAAGAAAAGTTATATTCTGCTCCAATGTTACAATTGCCTAATTTTTCTAAATCTTTTGAAATTGAAAAATGCTTTCTAAATTTTTCCACAAAGTTAAATGCTCCATTGTTAAATGCTTTCTAAATTTTTCTAAATCTATTGCCTACTTTAGTGAGAAGTTGAGTGGAGCCACATTGAACTATTCCTCTTATGACAAAGAGCTATATGCTTTGGTAAGGGCTTTAGCCACATGGCAGCATTACTTGTGGCGAAGAGAATTTGTCATTAAAACTGACCATGAATCCTTGAAATACTTGAAGAGTCAAGGTAATCTTAGTAGGAGGCATGCTAAGTGGGTTGAATTCATTAAAATATTTCCTTATGTGATTTCTTACAAACAAGGAAAAGAGAATGTTGTTTCTGATGCACGTTCAAGAAGGTATGTCTTAGTTTCTACTCTGACTTCTAAATTGATGGGTTTTGATCAAATCAAGGGACTTTATGCTAATGGTATTGATTTTTGCAAGTTTTGCAGATTGTAAGTTGGGTCCTTTTGAGAGGTTTAATCTCCAAGATGGATTTCTCTTTAAGAAAAATAAGTTATGTATCCCAAATTGCTCTTTACATGAAGTATTTTAAGGGAAGCACATTGTGCAGTGCTTATGGGTCACTTTGGAGTCCTAAAGACACTAGACATACTTCATGAAAATTTCTTTTGGCCTGGAATGAGAAACTATATTGAAAGAATGTGTGCACAGTGTTTGGAATGTAAACAAGCTAAATTTAAAGTGTTACCACATGGTCTTTACACGCCATTACCTGTTCCTACTTCACCTTGGATTGATATTTCTATGGATTTTATGTTAAGTTTGCCTAGAACAAGGCATGGTAAGGATAGTATATTTGTTGTGGTAGATAGGTTCTCCAAAACGGTTCATTTTATTCCTTGTTTAAAGACTAGTGATGTTTCACATGTTGTTGATCATATTTTTGTAAAAGAAGTTGTTAAATTGCATGGTATACCTAGAACTATTGTTAGTGATAGGGAAGCTAAGTTTTTGAGCCACTTTTGGCGTGTAATTTGCGGGAAGTTAGGCGCTAAATTGTTGTTTTCTACTTCTTGTCACCCACAAACTGATGCACAAACTGAAGTAGTTAATAGAACCTTGGGAAACATGTTAAGGGTTGTTTTGAAAGGTAAATTAACTTCTTGGGAAGATCACTTACCTATGATTGAATTTGCTTATAATAGAACAATCCATTCTTCTATAGGTATGTCTCCTTTTGAGGTTGTTTATGGGTTTAATCCCTTTACTCCCCTTGATTTATTACCGTTACCTACTAATGATATTGCTAATCTTGATGGTAGGACAAAGGCTGAGATGATGAAAAAAATTCATTAGCAAACAAGGCTTGCAATTGAGAAGAAAAATGAGCAAACTTCCTTGAGAAAGAATAAGGGTCGAAAACAAGTTGTTTTTAAACCTGGAGATTTAATTTGGATTCAATTTAGAAAGGAGAGATTTTCTTTCCAAAAGAAAGTCAAAGTTGCATCCTAGAGGAGATGGCCCATTCAAGTCCTTGAAAGGATTGGTGACAATGCTTACAAGCTCGATCTTCTTGGTGAGTTTCAAGTAAATGCTACATTCAATGTTGCTGACTTGTCTTTGTTTGATTTATGATCGAATTCGGGGACGAATTCTTTTCAACAAGAGGGGAATGATAACATCAAGGACAAGGATAGAGTTTTGGAAGCTCCAAGAAGGCCATTTACTAGATCTCAAGTTAAAGAGTTACAAACAAACGTTGCTGGACTTCAATGGCAAATAAAGAAGTTGTTAATTGTTGCGGACGAGCTCAAGCCCAAAGGAGATGAATTGTACAAGTTTTATAATTATTTGGCGGCCCAAATTGAAGTCCAAGAGGAGGAATTTTGGGTCCTGAACTCGGCCCTTGAAATCCAGCAAAAGGGCACCCAGAAGAGCTCAAAATGAGCTTAAAAGAGGTCCAAAGGGGGGTGTTTGAAAATGAGCCCAATTGGAGTCCAACCCAATGGCCCAAACTAGTAGTTTTAAGGTCCAAATCTACTCCAAAGGGATTTGGCTGCCCACCCTACCTAATTTTAATGACTTTTCTTATTCCTTAGAAATCACCCTACCTAATTTTAATGACTTTTTTATGCCTTAGCAGCCACCCTACCTAATTTTAAGGACTTTTACTCCTATACATAAGGAGTTCTTCTCATTCATTGAGGCACTTCATTATTGATTAATAATATTATACTTTGAGAGTTCTTTTGAACTTTTGTTACTTACGCTTTGAGATTTATCTTTCAACCTTTACTAGTTCATAGTTCAAGGTAGTAAGACAACTTCTTTATTGTGATATCATTGATTACTTTGTGGTATTCTTAGAAGCCGATTAATACTAGTTATTAGTTGTTGTCTCAAATTACTCATAAAGTGGTCAAGATCCGAGTCTATTGTTTTGATTTGTTTTTAAGTAAGGGTATTTGATTTCATCAATAAACCAAAATGTTGCTGCATGGATCTTGCCAAGGCTATAAAACTTCCGTTCTTGGAAGATCTTGGAATTCATTCCTTGAATTTTCCCATATCCTTTATTTTATGCACTTTAATTCTAGATTTTCAATTCCTTATTGTTATTACTTCCGCATTTACTTCTACAATGCTTACTCTAGTTTGGATTCCCAATCTTTTTGTTATCAAAATTGTCAATAGATAAAGGCCGAACATCAAAGGACCGGTGGGTTGGCACAGAACATAGAAATTCCAATTTGGAAGTGGGAGATGATCAACATGGACTTTGTGGTGGGACTACCTCGCACACCGCGCAAGTTCGACTCGATTTGGGTAATTGTGGATCGACTTACAAAATCAGCACATTTCTTACATGTTAAGGCTACCGACACAGCGGAATAGTATGCCTAGTTGTATATCAAGGAAATAGTCTGGTTGCATGGCACTCCAGTTTCTGTCATCTGTGATCGAGGGGCACAGTTCACAGCTAACGTTTGGAATACATTTGAGCAAGGTTTGGGCACTCAGGTGAATCTTAGTACAACTTTCCATCCACAGACCGACGAGCAGGCAAAGAAGACTATTTAGACACTTGAGTGTATGTTGTGCGCTTGTATTCATGACTTCAAGGGTAGTTGGGATGATTATTTACCACTCATCGAATTTGCCTACAACAACAGTTACCATGCTAGCATTCAGATGGAACTGTTTGAGGCTTTATATGGTAGGAGATGTAGATCTCCCTTTGGGTGGTTCAAGATGGTGGAAGCAGAGTTTATTGGGCCAGAGCTCATGCATCATGCTAAGGAGAAGGTTAAGATCATTAAGGAACGGGTGAAAACTGCTCAGAGTCGCCAGAAGTCTTATTCGGATGTGTGTCGTAGAGTTTTGGAGTTCAAAGAGGACGATTGGGTATTCTTAAAGGTTTCCCTCATGAAGGGTATTATGCGGTTTAGGGAGAAAGGGAAACTGAGTTCGAGGTATGTCGGACCGTACAGAATCATTCAGAGGGTTGGTCAGGTGGCTTACAGGCTTGAGCTACCACCGGAGATGTCGCTAGTGCACTCGATGTTTCATTTATCTATGTTGAAGAAGGTAGTTAGAGACCCGTTGCTTATTGTTCTGGTTGAGACTATCAAGGTTAATGAGGAATTGACTTATGAGGAGATTCTGATTGCCATTCTTGATAGGAAAGTCTGAAAGCTGAGAAATAAATGGATTGCCTCCGTGAAAGTGCTATGGCGAAACCAACAAGTTGAAGAGGCCACATGGGAAGACGAGGAAGAGATGAAGAAGAAGTATCCTCATTTGTTTGAATAACTATGTAGTGGTGTTCTATGAAAATGTTAAAAGCTAACTTTCTACGAATAATGTTTCCCTTGTACTGCTTATCTTAAGGATGGTCCTTTTTGGTAATATAATGTTTATGGAATTGTGGTCGGTATTGTTTCCATGTAGTGTTACATCATTGTGCTATAGTTATACTGTTAGGACTAGTTTTTGGGGCTCTCTGACAGGGGGATAGGCCTGATTAGAGGGGAGACTCTGGCAAAGTTTTTGGAAATTTAGGGAGTTAGTCAAAAAATTGGAGCTACTGGTGTGTGAAGTAATAGTTGAATGACATTAGATGCTAATAGTAGATTTTGACCCTCATTCGAGGATGAATGATCCTAAGCGAGGGAGGATGTAAGGCCCCGTAAAATATTTACCTAGAATCCGAGGTTTCGTGGTGCCAAGGTAGGCTAATCTGTTTGAGGAGTACATACTTTTTGGGTTGTGCAATACGTTGGAGAGTTGGAGGAAAATTGTTGCAGAACATGGCGTTTCTATGGTACATTATGTGACCGCAGAACTACTCTGCGGACTGCAGATCCACCACAGAGTGGAGTAAAAAAAGGGCCCAGGATTGGAGGTCATTTCGTGATCAGCTATGCGACCACATAATCGTTTTGCGGGCCGCACATCCGTCTCATAACCAGCATGATAAAAGTTTGGAGGAAGATTCTGCAGCGCATTATGCGACCGCAGATCTGTCGCAGACTAGACCAGGCCAGCCCAATATTGGAGGACCATTTCGCGGTCCACTTTGCGGGCCGCAGACCTTATAAGTGGTGTACTCTGCGACCGCAGAGTTGTGTTCGGAGGGTCCATTTTCTGATTTTATAAATCGATCCCTTCTTTTATAAACGAACTTGGGGGTTATTTTAGAAGGTTCAAACTACTATTTTAGAGAGAGAAAAGTGCTCTATAGTGAGAGGAAGAATCCCTATGCTTTTGTTCATCAATCCTTCCTCATGTCTTGGAGAATTCACAAGGAAAACTCAGAAGGTCTTCACCAAAAAGGTAAGATTCTAGCCCTAGCTTTCCATTTCGAGTTTGGGGTAGACGATGGGTAATGGGGAGTGTGATTCTTGGGTATGAGAGTTGTTATTTATGCATGCATGTACCAATGACGATGGTGGGGAGGTCATTGAGCTAATATGAGTAAACTCTTAGTATTGAATTGGTTGTGGGGTGAAGGAAATCTTGTAGAAGAACCTTGTAATCAAATTTGCACACATAGTGTTTGATGAAATGCTCAAATGAGTTGAACCCATGAACTTCTTCCTAATTATGGTTCAATTTTGTTATGCATTTAAATAGATTGAAGTTTCTAGGATTTCCAGAACATTGTAATAATTTAAGGAAAGCTCAGAGCGAGGTATGTTGGCTAAACTTCTCTTGTAGAATCGAATTCCATGATGTTCTCGTAAGTCTCAAGTGTGATTGGCCCATGTTCTTATTCATTACCTTCCGAGTTAGTCCTAATAAATCCGATTATTCCAAATAAGAGTTGTGTCAGAAATTATATGCTCAAAATGTGTTTCAATTGCTTCTATCACTTTATGCTCTCATTCGGGAATGTGTTCAAGTATGGTTTGTGTGTTAAAATACTATAACTTCAATTTCTGTTTCAAATAAATGTTATTGTGCCAAATTGTGAAAAATATTCAATGTGCTTAAGACTCATATTGCTCATATACATGTTCAAAGTCTTGGTTCCATATGCTCTTGATCTTGATAATATATGATGAATCTTGAAAGTGAAAGAAGTGATTATGAGGTGTAAAATGTGGCCATCGTGCCATGAATGAGAATTATACTTGTGGCCAATAGTGCCAATGAAATGAAAGAGAATGTGTGAAATACTATGAAACGAACTGTAATTTCTTCATATAATAAATGATATGGAAGTATCGTTAGACACCAAGGAAGGGTAGGTTGAAACAACCTAACCCCGAAACTACACGTACCGGTGTAGGTGTAATTGAGGGGAAAATCCCCATACTGATGTGTTGAGATTGTTCCCCCTAAATGGGATGAGATGGTTGTATTGAGATTATTTCCCCTTGTTTGGGATGAGATTTTTGCTAACCTTGGATTGGATGTCGACTCACACGGCACATGTGGGAAGATGACCTAGCCGATCGGGTCGAGATCGGATGCTATGTCGCGCACATGGTGATGTTGTGGTGGGATGTCTTGGGGTAAGACGGCTAAGCCAATCGGGCTGAGATCGGACTCTGTGCTAAAAACGCGGTAGTATATCGGTGCTAAAGATCTCCCAACCTAAAATATTGGAATTTACTTGAAACTTAGCTTGCTCCTAACTTGATGCTTTTATATTGTTTAAGGCTTTCATTGATTATATGTTGTTTCTCCTTCTACTGTTACTCGATTCATTGAGAGGGTGTTTAGTCTTACATACTAGTACTATTCCATATGTACTAACGTCCCTTTTGCCGGGGGCGCTGCATCTTTAATGGATGCAGGCAGTTCCACAGCAGGCGGCATCAATCAGTAATAGCGGTACACCCTTTCTTCTCATCTGACTTGGCGAGCCCCATTTCATTTCGGGGTCTTGTATCTTTTGTCATCTATGTATAGTGTTTTGAGGTATAATCGGAGCCTTATTGCCGGCACCATCATGATACTCTTTTATTTCCATTAGAGGCTCCGTAGACATAGTGTGGGTTGTGTTGTGGTTTTGGGAAAGTCAAGCTAAAGATGTTGTATTTGTATCACATGTTTCCACATATAAACTATGAATGTGAAATGTAATATTTTGGGAATTCCCGAATGATGTACTAATGGTAATGAATTTGATATTTCTCATGTAATATTCTCATTGTCTAATTAATGGAATACATCCTCACTTTGTTCATGGGTAAGGTCGGGTAGGAAGCATTTAGAAAGCTTGCTTGACTGGAGTATCTAGGTTGAGCGTCGGTCACGCTCCACGAGGTTGAGGCGTGACATAGATAAAGATGATAGTCTGTGCTCACTGAATAATATGAGCAACCATTGCACCTAAAGTTGCGAAGTATTATGTATGTTGCACAGGCTGATCCCATAAGCTTAAAAATTTACAACTCCCCCCCAGACCTATTTAATCATTCATTCAGTTAGCTTAATAATCAATTTATATGTTCACTTAGGATAATCTAGTTAACGACCTAATCTTCCCACATAGCTTAAAATTTTGTCGGGAACCACCATTGTGAACCTCAAAGAGTGCCTAACACCTTCTTTTCGAGGTAACTTGAGTCCTTACTCGATCTCTGGCAATGCTGATTAGTTAAAATAGAGTTATCTGCAAATAGTTTCCCTAACACACCTTAAAAATCATTAGGTGATGACACTTCTCTTTTAATACCCATTTAAAAGAGTTGTCACATGTCAAACCCGCTTTCGCTAGAAAATGGGACGCGACATCGAGTATCATTGATAATTCTTGCTTCTATGACCTCGCCAAGGATAGTTATGATACTTGTTGAGTACATAGGGTCGGTTGTACTCATATTACACTCTGCATTTAATTGTGCAGATTCAGGTGTTGGACCAAGTTGTGGCCAGCTGTGAGCATTTTCGTGAGACGAGGTAGAGTTACATCTGAACCACAGACATGGCATCTCTTTTCATTTTAGTACTGTTATTTTTATACAGACAGTATGGTTATTTTATATTCTAGACTTGTACTTTACTTTAGAGATCATGACATTGTATTTCTAGTTGTGGGAGATTATTGTATTTCAAAGCAGTTATCTATGTTGTTATCATTAGACTTGTACTATTTATGTTATTTCTATTGTTATATCAGCTTGCCTAGTAAGTGAGTAAGGTGCTATCACGACTAGTTAGTGGTTTTTGGGTCGTGGGAATTTTTTATCAAAGCTCTAGGTTCATAGGTTCAACGAGACATGAGCAAGTTTAGTAGAGTCTTTCGGATCGGTACAAAGACGTTTGTACTTATCTTCGAGAGGGCACCGAACTGTTAGGAAAAACATCAGTTTCTTACATTTTTGTCATGTGCATATGTTAATTCCGAAGTTTGAACCTTTACTCTTCTACTCCCTTATATGGTGAGGGCATGTTCAGCCACATCGGGCGAGCAGGCACCAGCGCCAACAATCAGGGCCGCGAGAGGCCGGGGCTGAGGTAAGGGCCGAGGTAGGGCTCCCACTAAACCTAGAGCAACATCTGTGGAGCCATAAGTTTCTCCAGTAGAGGAGCAAGTTTTGGATACTATTGAGCTGGTGGGACCAGGTTAGACACCTGCGGTACCTATTACTATACCCGGTTGGTTAACGAGCCGGTGTACGCGAGCTTGGTTTAGGCGAGTATGATACCAGTTGCACCAGCTACCTCATAGGCCGAGGGAGGAGCCCAGACTCCCGTAGCCTATTCTGCAGAGCAGCTAGCTCAGGGTTATGAGACACAAGAGCATTTCCAGTACAACCAGTTATTGCTGCTCAGGCCGAGGTTGGACTATCTGTGATCAATAAGGAGAAGAAGGGGTTGGAGCGATTCCAGAGGGTTCACCCTCCCCAATTCAGTGGGGTAGAGTTAGATGATGCTTAGGATCTTTTCGATTAGTGTCATCAGATTCTTCGAATAACGAGTCTTGTGGATTCTAATAGAGTTGACTTTACTACTTTTCAGCTATTAGGGTTAGCCTACAGATGGTGGCAGACCTATGAGTCAGACAGACAAGCTGGTTAAGCACCACTTACATGGAATGATTGCTCAGTTCTCTTCTTAGAGAAGTTTGTAACACATACCCACAGAGAGGAGTTGCATAGGGAATTTGAGCATCTACGCTAGGAGGGTATGACTGTGACCTAGTACGAGATGAGATTCGCGAATTCAGCAAGTGATGTTGTATGGTTGGTTCCCACTGAGAGGGAGAAGACCATGAGGTTCATTGATGGTCAGAAAGCTTTTGTACTACAATAAACTAACTTTCTTAGAGTATTCTAACTCTATTTTAATAAATAGACCGGCCTTTCCATCCATTCGAAAGAAAGAACAAGAGTGAAATTTAGAAGGAACTCATATGTAATATATCACAAAGGTTTACAAGGATTACAAGATTATCTCACAACTACTACATGGCCTCCTTTATATAGGGCTAGGATGTTATTACAAGACAAAATTATAATATAAAATAAACCTATCTTACATGGCAAACCTATCTATAAGTAGGTTCCTTTAAACATGTGAAGGGACTTAGGTCAAGAAACTAATATACACTAAAAATCTCTTGAAAACATGTGAAATAGGTAAAATAAACATGGTAAAGCATGTGGAAATATGTGGGAGCATGTGAAAGCATGTGAAGGTTGGGTGCTCCACGTGACAAAGCATATGGAAGCGGGGTCCGAATAGTATGGAAATATGTGGAATTTTATCTTGGTATGGGTAGATGATTTTTTAAGGTTTTTAGTAGGTAATATGGGATTAAGGTGAGACTAGCAGGGATTTAGGTGATTATCTTGCGTTGATTCTCGGGCTTTGTCCTCTATGCATCTTTTCAAAGATCTTGTCTATTAACGTTTGGAGCTCAACAATCCTACTTCGATATGTTCTTCTCCTTTAGATTGAGAGATGTAAATCGTATTCTTAATCTAGAGATGTCTTGATTGAGTTTTTCTTGGATGACTTCGTATGGTGTCTCGTATTCCTTTACTGCTTCGCGGACTCTTTCCCAGTGAGGATGGGTGTTGGTATAATTCTAGCTCGCCCAATCTTTTGGCCATATCTATGTTGAGATACACCTATTTTGCTGGAAGATAATTCTTTGTGCTTCACTATATTCTTCTTCCATGGATAAAATGGACACGGGAAATTTCTACTAGAATGATGCTTCTGCTTGCTCCTGGACTTTTCAATTAATAATCTTCACGGCCAATGAACATGAATACCTTTGGTTTGTTGGAATCGTAAAAATATTTTATCCAATATATTCGAAGCTTGAACCATAATAAAAATACTTTAAGAACAGGTTCAATTCTGTCAAAATCTTTGAAGACATTGCACTTGAATGCTATGAAAATACAATACTGATGGCATAAGCACCGGAAAAACGATAAACGTTCCTGGGGAAAATCCCTGGCTTGTGCAATGAATATATGACAGAATGGATACTCTAGATTGACCCCGTAAGGCTTGAGAATGGATTCTCCATGTTGCCGGATAATCTGGAGCTCATAATAAGTTGTTCTTTCCATTATAATTGATGGATCAAAAGGATCCATGAGGTTAAAAAACTCCGGTGGATGATCCGTTGGATTCAATGAACTTGTTGCTGGTATATTTGAAAACATGAAGATGTGGCTTATTATCTTTTGTTTTGACTTCATCTTCGCTATGGAAAATATCTTTGAAAATTCTTCCGGTCAAGAAAAAAATCTGCGAGAATATTATCCTTCCCTTTTAGGTGCTTGACTTGAAACTTGTATGGAGAGAACCATTGAGCCCATCTGAGAATCGGAGGATTATGAATAATTTCTGCATTAATTTGGATCATCTTTGGGAAGTCCGTCATAACCATTTCTATCTGAAATTCTGTATGAATCAGAAAAAAATTAAATTTCTTGATTCCATTATTCACTGCAAGAATTTCCTTGAAAGTGGAGTGATAATATTGCTCGCCATCTTTGAACTTTCCGCTGGCATATCTGCATATTTTCCGTTGGTATCAGTTTATAGTTTTTTCTCACCTGCTGAAGGGATGTAGAGGGATTTGACATATTTAGATATCTCCTTTATTTTCTTGACTGCTTCATCTTGTTCCTTTCCCCATGACAGAGTAGTTTTCTTGAGCATCTTTGTGAGCGAAGAAATGTATGCAGAGATATTTTGGATGAAATCTCTTACATAATTTACTACTCCCAAGAACTGTTGGATCTGCTTTGTTGTGAGGTTAGTATCTGGAAATTTGAGCAGTTCCTGACATATATGTGGTCCTGGACTGTATGCACCTTGGACAAAATGCATTCCGAGAAAATCAATCTCTTTTTGAGCAAGTGCCATCTATTTTGCTGAAAGCATGATCCTATACTGTGTTACCAATGCCTCAAAATTATGGACCTAGTTGACATGTTCCTCCAATTTATCATGGCTTTTTTGCAACAAGGAGGGTGTAGTTTTTAATCTGAAGGGCATGACTTTCCATTGTAAATGATGATCAGAGATGCAAAATCCTGTTTTGAGTCTTTCTTGAGGGTGGATACCCAATTGCCAAAATCCAGATTTAAGATCAAACTTGGAAAAATATTTGGCCTTGGCTAAGTGGGAGAAATGGGTGAGTTTATTTGGGATAGGGAATTTATCATCTTGGAGGAAGTGGTTAAGTGGCTGGTAGTTAATGACTAACCTGAGTTTTCCTCTTGTTTGCATAGCTCTTTCGTTGACATAGAATGATTCGCACTCCCATTGTAAATCCGATGGCTCAAACAGATCAAATTTCAATAGTTCTTCGCATTCTTTATTTACAAGCTGGAGATGATCTGGGTTCATACTTGAATGACTTGCTTTTGTTGGATTGATGTTTTCATTCTTCTTGAAAGGGAGCTTGATAAAAAACTCTCCGTTCTTCCATAACATGCTTTTTCTTTTCTTCATAAAATCCTTGTGGGATTCAACACATGAATGCTCAATAAGAGTTTGTTCAATCTCCTTGATTTTCTCATCGTTTGTGATTTGGAATAGCCTTGGAATTTCATAATAAGGTTTGAACTACTTCTTAAAGGTTATCCCGTTAGCCCTGATCTGGAGTTGCTCTTTCAATCATCTGAAAATGTCGAATCCAATTGTAAGGAATTTTTCAGTTACATCAGACCCTATCATCTTGGTTCTGAACTTCAATCCTAAAAAAACTCAATTGGGACCGAGTGCTTTGTGATGACGGTGGTAGTCAGGATCCCATTTGATGCAGTGTTGAAATCCTTAAAGTGTGGCACCCATTGATCTTCAGGGAGTACAACTGGATTCACGAGTCAACAAGCAGGTCTAGTGTCAATGAAAGCAATAACTCGATTTGGTTTATCCCATTTGGATGGATAAACCTTGAGTTCCACCTGAGGGATGACTACGAAAGCATTGATCTCCTCTCGGGCTTTAGCCACTAGTTTTGAAATTTGGTAGTGGTCATCACCATGATCTTCGTATATATCAAGAGAGAATAAAGTTTTTTTCGTAGGTTCATCATCCATGGACTCTAGGTTCTCTTCTTTTCCCAGATGTATGCCAGTGTAATCTTCAATCTCTTCAAGGAGTTTGACACACCTTCTCGATTGGGGACAATTTCATGCGAAATGTCCAATCTTGTGGCAAATAAAGCATCTTTTCTTTTTGTGAAAATTTCATTGCCTCCTTCGTCTAAAATATTTTGTGCTTCTCCAGGCCCTTGATATTCCATCTGGAATTCTTTGCTATCTGAACCTCATGAATCGTTTTTGTCGCCTAGGTGTGTGGCAGGGACATCCTGATGTGGTGATCAGATCGGATCTGCGGCATGCTTTGTCAAGCGCTGGATTATGTTGGATAATTTGTTTTAGGTCAGAGCGCTTCGTACAAATGTCCTCCAATGCGACGAAAATAGCTTGCCTGATGTACCCGACTTGTGGGATTGTTATTGAGTGAAACGTTTTTTCAATGATAGTCATGGTTCGGCTTTCCAACAACTTTGGAATAGAAGAGACAAAGGCTTGCTTTAGGTTGATGCCTCCAATAATCTCAAAGTATATCTTTGCCATTTTTTCAAAATGCTTGTCAATGTTGTTTCTATCATATGACACACACTTCATCTCGATGATTTGTCTTCGCATTTTTTCTGTCTTTGTCCAGTATCACCATAGAAAACTTCACATAAGATTCTGATGTTGAAAGCAAAATCCTGGGAAATAAGAAAAGTATTTTTGTCTCGAATCCCAAGTGAGTTCCACAAATCTCTGAGGATTCCCGAGAACCGTGAAGTGAGTTCTGACAGGATGATATACTTTTCTCGATCCACCAAATTTTTGGTTACCGTCCATGTATAGAAGTCTTGGATCCTTTGAGGCCACTTGGAAACCTTGACGTCATCTAAGGTGAAAGTGTGGAAGCCAGTTCGAACTGGTTTTGACACCATGGGCTCATATCTTCTTTCTGGTATTGGTTCATCTATCATGCCTTATTGATCCTCATCTACCTCAGATATTTCTGGGTCTCTTGGCTGGTTTACAAATATTAGGGAATCGTCTTCTTCGTAAGAGCTTGCTAGAGCTATCCTCCATTATATCATCGTCTGATGAATTTAGACATTCCGACCATGTGGTATCTCCTTCTGACATGTTTCTTGACGGGGGGACATAGAGGTCTAGAGCCTTCTGGTCAGAAATCATCAAATTTTATGGGTTGGACCCTTTTGAACTTTCTCCATGATCTCCCTTTTTCTTGGGTTGTTTCTAGGGTACAAGAGCATCTTTTTTTTCCTAAACTATTTTTGCAATATCAAATTCATGTTCCTCTTTTAAGGGTTGGGTCAAAGAAATAGGATTTTATGAGGTAGTAGGAAAAGATGAAAAGGTGTAGTCCAATTTAGGTGGGGAATATGCTTGTGGCGATATAGGGAAGAAGGTAGGTTTTGAAAGGAAAACTGGGATTTTTTGTGACTCAAAGCGGTCATTTCTCAAAAGTTGAATTTGTTCTCCGATGGAAATCGTCTCTTTTTGTTGTTGATAGATGAATTGGAAAAGTGAAGTTCCTGGCGGACAAATTTCATATTGTAAATTTGCCAACCTTAGTTCCAGGGCTTTAATTAGTCCTGCATGGTGAGATGATGTCTACTCAACCTTTTTCTCAATTGTTTCCATTTTGCTCATCATCTTGTTTTATGTATGCGCCACGTTTTTGATGGTGTTGCCAATATTGTTTAGCACTTTGTTTTCTTCCGTGATACATCAAAGAGATTCGGATAGCACCAAAATGGATATGGGTAAAACTATGATTTCTCCATTGTCTGTGAAAATCATCTGGGATTTGAAGAATGATGAATTGTTCTTCTCTAGTGGCAAGAATAGGACGCTGGTCAAGTTTTGAGGCAACAATATACTCTTTCACACCTTTTGGTCCATGTTGGACTAAGGAACGAATTTGGGTCCATGGTGCAAATGATTTTTTTGTAAAGGCTCAGTAAAACTTACTTTCTGTTCGTCGGGTATGATATCTACTTCATATAGATAATTATATTTTTTGGACAAGATTTTATATAGAGTAGGGGACATATTCATTTTTGCAAGGGAACAGGATGATGGAAATGAGTCAGAAATATTTAGTAAACTATTCCTTCCTCCGAAAGGATAGGCTAGTTCTGATACCACAGTATAGAGAACAGAGCAACAGACTCCAAGAAAGCAAACTAAATCATAGATACGAAAGACAGTATAGAGAACAGAGCAAGAGACTTCGAGAAAGAAAACTAAATTATATATACGAAAGTTTCCCTACAAAGGTGCTGGCTTCAATAACCCATAAGGGACACCTTGCCAAGCTGCACAAACAGTTAATTTGCTTATAGTCACAAAAGTTTTCATACAAAAGGGCTGGTTTCAATAACCCATATGGGACGGTTTGTCAAGCTACACAACTCAAAAAACTTTTGTACTATAACCAACTTTAGCTGTTATAACTCAGAAAACTTTCGTACTATAATAGGCTAACTTTCTTAGAGTATTCTTACTCTATTTTCATACATGGACCAGTCTTTTCATCCATTCGAAAGAAAGAACAAGAGGGGAATTTAGAAGGAACTCTGCTTTCTTGGAGTCTCCTGCTCTGTTCTCTATACTGTGGTATCAGAGACAACCCATCATTTTTGAGGGAGGAACAGTTTACTAAATATGTAGGACTCATTTCCATCATGCTCTTCCCTTGCAAAAATGAATATGTCCCCACTCTATATAAAATCTTGTCTAAAAAATATGATTATCTATTTGAAGTAGATATCCTACCCGATGAATAGAAAGTAACCTTCACTGAGCCTTTGCAAAAAAATCATTTGCATCATGGACCCAAATTCATTCCTTAGTCCAACACAGACCAAAAGGTGTGAAAGAATATGTTGTTGCCTCAAAACTTGACCTGCATCCTATTCTTTCCACTAGAGAAGAACAATTCATCATATTTCAAATCTCAAATGATTTTCCCAGACAATGGAGAAATCATGGTTTTACCCATATCCATTTTGGTGCTATCCGAATTGATTTGACGTGTCACGTAAAAAAAGGTCAACCTGTTGTTGCTCGCCTCTCTCTTCTAGATACAAGATACCAACATGCAAATTTGGGTAGTGCAGAAGTTACCTTAAGTGCTGGGACAGTCTTCATAACTATCTTTCAAAATTTCAACATGCCCCTTCATGATCCATACTTAATCGAAGCATTAAGTCCAAATCCAAGGAGTCCCATAGGCTAAAGATGCTATCCAAGCCACTCTTCATCATCAAATGGCGTGGCGGGTCCAAAATCATGCCATGGATCTCTGCCTTCCCGGAGGAGAAAATGCTTTACTCTTAAATATTGATGCAACCAAAGGAAACACCATGTGCACCCAAATACCAAGACAAATTTCTAGAGATGAACTAGTTAAAATCCTTCCTGATTCTGGATCATAAATTATGAAAAGTTAAGGGAACTAGAAGAATCTTTGCAATCTGGTGAGCCAACTTTTACCAAAAGAAATGAGAAACCGTTTCCATAAGCTTTGACCAATGCCATCTTAAAAAATCTAATAAAATCAACATTTCTTGCCAAATGATTCAACCTAAAGACACAACAGATACATACCCTGACCCTTATAGAGAACCCTTCTGGAATATACAAGGCATCAAAGAAGAACATGACTAGTGTCAACATTTCAACAAAGAGGGTAAAATAGTTTGGGGGTTCAAATGCCCCTTCACGGGACACTGCCTATGGGATCTTGGTTGCGACTACCAAGACTGTTTGAAAAACCCAATTGAAGAATTTGATGAACACTACCTGCGTCATTGCGAAAAATTTGGTCTCAACGAAACGAAACCTGAAACCAAGAAAAAAGGAAAAACCACTGAAAAGCAATTTCGAGCCAAATATGAAAATAAAGATCTTTCAATTGGCTCATTAAGCCGTCTAGGTAAATATGAATTTATTGTCAGGTGAAAACCCCAGGAATAGCCAAAATTACCACAAAAATTCACTCCAATTGGGGAGACAGTGAAATAACACCCAAACCCAAACCGCCATCAGCTCATAGTGCCCCAAAGTCCAAAAAGCCACCTGAACCCAAAACTTCCTCCACTCAAAATACCCCAAAGTTCACACAACCACATATATTCATACTAAGACTTTCAAGCTCCAGCCATACCCAAGATTTTCTTTCACTTCAACCTTTTGAAAATGAGGGTATAAGTCATGCTCCAAAAATCCCCCAGAATAATATAGTGCTACCTACTGAAGAAAAACCCCAACCAAGTGATATCGAAGCAACAATGAAGTGGCAATCAGAAAATTCCATCTGTCAAAACAAAGTGCTGAATAATATTGGCAACACCATAAAAAACGTGGCCCATACATAGTACAAGATGATGAGCAAAGTGGAAACAATTGAGAAAAGGGTAGAGCAGACATCGTCTCACCATGCAGGACTAATTAAATCCCTCGAACTAAGGTTGGCAGATTTACAATTTGAAATTTGTCCGCCAGGAACTTTACTTTTTCAATTCATCCAACAACAACAAAAGGAGACGATTTCCATCAGAGAACAAATTCAACTTTTTGGGAAATGACGTCTTTGAGTCACAAAACCCCCAGTTTTCCCTTCAAAACCTACCTTATGCCCTATATCGCCACAAGCATATTCCCCACCTAAATTGGATTGAGTAAGAGTTTATGAAGGGTAGTTTAGTGGAGGTTACTTTCTGTTCGTCGAGGTAGGATATCTACTTCATATAGATAATCATATTTTTTAGACAAGGTTTTATACAGAGTAGGGGACATATTCATTTTGGCAAGGGAAGAGGAACATAGAAATGAGTCAGACATATTTAGTAAACTCTCCCTCCCTGTGAAGGGATGTGCTGGATCTGATACCACAATATAGAGAACAGAGCTGTAAGGCCCCGTAAAAGTTTGGAAAAAGAAAAATAAAGTTTCATGGTGCCGAACTATGCTTACGTGTTTGGGAATTATAGAAAGCTCGCCGCGGCTCGGTCTTTTTGGGTTGAACAATGCACCAGAAAGTTAAGGAAAAGTTTTGGAAGAAAAATGCATTTTTGTGGTATATTATGCGACCGCAGAATCACTCTGCGGGCCGCATAATGGCTGCAGAGCTGAGGCAGGAGAGATCAAGATTGGATGCAATTCTGCGGTTGACTATGCGACCGTATAACTGTTCTGCGGTTCATTATGCGACCGCAGAACAGGTATGCGGGCCGCATACTGACCGCAGACACAGACAGTTGTTTGCCAGTATTGAATACCGATTATGCGACCGATATGCGGTCCGCATATCGATTATGCGATCGCATATGCGATCACCGACCTTGTTCCGGAGCTCCATTTTTAGGTTTTTAAAACCCGACCCTATTTCGTTAAATACACTCTTTGGGCTATTTTTGAGCTATAATTTGAAATTTTAGAGTGAGAGAGAGTGCCCTAGAGTAAGAAGGTATTCTTCAATAATTGTTCTTCAATTCTTGCCCAAGTTTTGGAAGATTAAGAAGGGAAACTCACTAGGTCTTCATCTTAGAGGTAAGATTCTACACGGTAATTAGCAAGATAATTTTTGGGCATGCGAGTTGTTTATTTTACATGCATGTGGTGTCAAGGGGTGTAGAAATATTGTTGAACTAAGTATGGTAAAGATTTGGTTGTTGAATGATGGAATCCTCCATAAAAGGACCTTGAAACCTTAATGCACACCTAGTGTTTGATAAAATGCTCAAATGAGCTAGAACCATGATCATCTTCCTAATTTTGATTCAATTTGTTATATTTCTACAATAGATTGAAATTGCTAAGAATTCCAGAATATTTAAGAGTTTAAGGAAACACAATTGAGGTATGTTGGCTAAACGTTTCTCTTAGAATTGGATCCCACGATATTCATGTGAATTATGTAAGTCCTGAGTGGTTCATTATAAAATTGGCTATTCCGAGTAAGATTGGGTTGAAAGATATATGTTCAACAAGTATTCCAAATGCTTTATTTATGTTACGTTATCAATTGAGGATGTGTTAAAAATATGGGTTGTGCATTAGAAATGTTCGACTTCAAGTTAATTTCAAACGAAGGTAATTATGCCAAATTTTGTGGAGAACCTCTATGTGCCTTAAACTTTTAATTGCTCACATGTGTACTATATGCCTTGGTTTGAATTGTTGTTGTTGTTGTTGTTAATGATGTTGATGTTAGAAAGTGAAAAGGTGATCATGAAATACTAAATATGGCCAACGTGCCAAGAATGATCTTATAATTATGGCCATTAGTGCCAATGAAATGGAAAGATGTGAAAGTAATATGAAATGAGATGATTGATATAAAAAGGTTGATGTCTCGAATAAGACAGCCTAGTCTGTCAGGTCATGATCGGACACCATGCCGCACACATGGTGGTGATTGTGCTGGAAATTGTAATTGAAATTATGATTGTGGTCGACGTCCCTAATGGATAGCCTAGCCGATCGGGTCGTGATCGGACTCGGTGTTGAAGATGGTGGTATGGATATTGAGAGTAATTGTTGTTGATGTCTCTAATGAGATAGCCTAGCCGATCGGGTCGTGATCGAACTCCATTCTGAGAGTACGGTTGTACTGGTATTGTGAAAAATGGTATTGTGGACAATGGTATATCGCTACTAAAAATCTCCCAATGTGAGATATGGAAATTAATTGAAACACTGTCTTGATCCTAAATTGAGGTTTGGTGTTGATTAAGGCTTCCATTAATATTATGATAAATCTTGTTTGTATTATTTGTCATTCTATTGAGAGGGTGTTTAGTTATACATACTAGTGCTATTCGACAGTACTAACATCCCTTTTTTCGGGGGCGTTGCATCTTTAAATGGATGTAGGTTGTTCCACAGCAGGAGATATTGATCAGTGATAGCAATACACCTTCTTCCAAGCTGACTCGGTGAGCCCCACTTCATCCTGGGGTCATGAATCTTTTGTACTTTGTGTATTTTGTTAGAGGTATAGCTGGGGCCTTGTTGCCGGCATTATCATTGTACTCTTCTTTATCTATAGAGGCTCCGTAGACATGGTGTGTGTTGTATATTGGTGTTGGGAAGTCAAACTCGTTATGTTGTATTTGAATTACTATTTCCACTTCACATTATGAAAAATGTGTGGAATTGAGAATTTAAAATGAAGTAACTAATGGTAAGAAATTGGTATTGAATTACTATATTCTCTTTATTCATAAATGAGTTTGGGTAGAAGGAAATCTAATAGGCTTGCTCGGCCGGGTTCACTCGGTTGAGCGCCGGTCGCACTCCTCGGTTTAGGGACGTGACAAACTTGGTATCAGAGCCTAAGGTTTTAAAGTGTCCTAGGATGTCTCGGAGCCGTGTCTAGGAGAGTCCTTATTATCGGTGTATTGTCGACCACATCTATAATTGGGATGCTACATGGGCATTTAGGAATAATACCCTTCTTTCATGTTCTTAATCGTGCGATAAAGTTGGTTGTAAGATTGTTGCTCCTTTAACTCCTGAGTTGCTCTAATTTTCAGTACATGGAACTTATAAAGAAGGCAAGAACTGGACAAAGAGCCAATGTCACCCAAGAAGTGGCAGTTCATCCTATAATGGATGATGCGGGTGAGCACCCGAGGTGTAAGAATATTCCTCCAGTTACTACAATGCCTGACTCTACTACAACTGATCAAACTGCACCTGTCCCTACACCTACTGAGGGTGCAACAGTTCCTCCAATTGATATTCCAGTTCCACCTCCAGTTCCAACTTCCTTTTATGGTGTTTCTGATGTTGATCTTAGGGGAGCCATATAGATGCTGACTTAGATAGTGGCATCCTAGGCCCAAAGATCAAATGTTGCACCCACTTATTCTAGTCAACCAGGGAATTCTACTAGTTCCAGGTGAACAGATTTCTCCAGTTGGATCCTCCAGTGTTCACGGGAACTAACCCAAAGAAGGATCCCCAGGACTTCATTGATGAGATTCACAAGACTCTCCGAGTAATGCGTGCTACTGAGATAGAGGAAGTGGAACTGGCCTCCTACCACCTGAAAGACGTGGCATATTCTTGGTTCGAACTATGGGAGGAGTCCCGTGAAGAAGGGAGCCCTCCGGCGAGGTGGGGTGAGTTTGTCGATGCCTTCATTGATCATTTCTTGCCTGCCGAGACTAAGGCAGCCTGTGCTGCTGAGTTTGAGAACTTGAGGCAAGGTAGCCTGAGTGTGTGGGATTACCATATGAGATTCGCGTACCTGTTTAAGTATGCTATTTACATGTTGCGTACTATGGAGGCTAGAGTGCACCGTTTTGTACATGGCCTTAGTCCCTTGGTAATTAATGAGGCCGCTAGAGCAGCCTTGAATTCTGATATGAACTATGGAAAGATGGTGGCATTCGCTCAAGCCACAGAGACCCACAAATTAAGGAACAAAATGGAGCGAGAGGGTAGTAATAAGGCCCGGTCTGCGGGCAACTTTGGTGGTTCTTCTGGTGGTGGCAAATCAACATTTAGGGGAGGGTCGTCAGGGCCATCCCAGTCCTGTGCTCAGTCTTTGGCTAGTGCACCGCCATCAGGGCCCAATCAGCAGTAGCAGTGGAGCCGTTTCAGGCCCAATCAGGGCAACATGGGCTCATATCAGCAGGGTCGTCATGGTGGTAGATTCCAACAGCAGAGGAGGCCCTTGTGCCCTCGTTTTGGAAAGATGCACCTAGGAATATGCTACATGGACTTACCCATATGCTATGGATGCGGATTGAGGGGTCACATTTAGAGGGATTGTCGTTCATCCCACTAGGGTGCGGGCAGGTTCATGGCACAACCAGCTAGTTCTGCGGCTAGTACATCCCCAGCTCCACCTCCAGCTCGAGGCACTCCAACACCCGCAGGGCGTGGTGCAGCTAAGGGTGGAGCACAGAGTTCGGGAGGATCCGTCTGTTTCTACGCTATGAGGGGTCCCTAGAATTCAGAGGCTTCTCTAGATGTTGTCACAGGTATATTGACTCTCCAATCTCATGATGTATATGCTCTTATTGATCCCAGTTCCACTTTGTCATATGTCACACCTTATGTTGCTATGGAATTTCGGATAAAACCAGAATAACTTTATGAGCCGTTCTCCGTATCTACTCTAGTTGATGAGTCTATTTTGGCCGCGCAGATTTATAGGGATTATATCATCACGTTGCGTGGTCGGGACACCGTGCCCGATCTTATTTAATTGAGAATCGCCAATTTTGATGTGATAATGGGGATGTATTGTCTTTATTCATGTTTTGCCAAGCTTGATTGCCGAACCAGAAATGTTAGGTTTGAATTTCCAAATGAGCCAGTTATTGAGTGGAAGGGTGATGATGTAGTGCCGAAGGATAGGTTTATTTCTTACCTTAAGGCAATGAAAATGATCAACAAGGGGTGTATTTATGATTTGGTCCGGGTTACGGACACTGATGCTGAGGCACCTGCGCTTGAGTCCGTGCCTGTTGTGAATGAATTTTCGGATGAACTCCCTGGGATCCCACCAGACATGGAGATGGATTTTGGGATTGATGTGATGCCAGACACGCACCCTATATCTATTCCACCCTACAGAATGGCACCGGCAGAATTGAAGGAGCTAAAGGAACAATTAAGAGATTTGTTAGAAATGGGTTTTATCCGTCCGAGTGTCTCACCTTGGGGCGCACCGGTTGTTATTGTAAGGAAGAAAGATGGGTCACTGAGAATGTGTATGGACTACCAGCACCTTAACAAGGTCACAATCAAAAATAAGAACCCACTGCCAAGGATAGATGACTTGTTTGATCAATTGCAAGGTGTCAGGTACTTCTCCAAGATTGATTTAAGATCCGGGTATCACCAATTGAAAATCAGGGAGCGGGATATTCCGAAAATAGCTTTTAGAACCCGATATGGGCAGTTTGAATTTTTGGTGATGTCTTTTGGGCTAACAAATGCCCCAACAGCAGTCATGGATCTTATGAATCGAGTTTTTAAGCCATTCCTCGACTCTTTTGTGATAGTGTTTATTGACGATATTCTTGTATATTCATGAAGTCAGGAAGACCATGCTGATCATCTCAGGGTAGTTCTACAAACCCTATATCAACACAAATTATATGAAAAGTTTTCAAAATGTGAATTTTGACATGAATGCGTTATATTCTTGGGTCATGTAGTCTCTAGTGAGGGAATTAAGGTTGACCCTCTGAAACTTTCAGCTGTGATGAATTGGCTGAGGCCTACAACTCTAATAGAGATTCGCAGTTTCTTAGGCTTAGCTGGATATTACAGAAAGTTTGTTGAGGGGTTTTCTACTCTTGCCTCCCCATTGACTAAATTGACGCATAAGGTAACTAAGTTCCAATGGTCAGATTCTTGTGAAAAGGGTTTCCATGAATTGAAAGCAAGATTGACTACGGCACCGGTGTTGACTCTACCAGAGTGTATAGATGGATTTGTGGTATATTGTGATGCTTCAAGAATCGGGCTTGGATGTGAGTTAATGCAACATGGCATGGTTATAGCTTATGCTTCTAGGCAACCCAAGACCCAAGAATCATGAAAAGAACTATCCAACACATGATTTAGAACTTGTGGCAGTGGTATTTGCATTGAAAATTTGGCATCATTATTTATATGGGGTCCATGTGGATATATTCACGGACCGTAAGATCCTTCAATATATTTTCAAGAAGAAGGAGTTGAATCTGAGGCATAGAAGATGGCTTGAGTTACTCAAGGACTACGACATTGATATTTTATATCATCCGAGAAAGGCCAATGTTGTGGCAGATGCTCTTAGCCGGAAATCCATGGGTAGTTTGGCTCTTTTGGAGGCATGTCAAAGGCCATTGGCCAAGGAAGTTCACCAATTGCCTAGTTTGGGAGTTCATCTTGTGGACTCTTGTGAAGGAGGGGTAATTGTGCAAAATAGGGCTGAATCATCGCTTGTTATGAAGTCAAAGAGAAGCAATACAACGATCCATTGTTGGTGCAGTTGAAAGAGGGGATTCATAAACATAAGACCATGGCATTTTCTCTTGGCATGGATGATGGTACACTAAGGTACCAAGGATGACTATCTGTTCCAAACGTGGACGGGCTCCATGAAAGAATTATGACTGAAGCTCACACTTCTAGGTATTCCGTCCACCCAGGTTCTACAAAATTGTACCATGATCTTAAGGAAGTCTATTGGTAGAACAATATGAAGAGGAATGCAGCGGAGTTTTTGGAGAAGTGTCCAAATTGTCAGCAAGTGAAGGCCGGACACCAACGGCCCAGTGGGTTGGCACAAAACATAGAAATTCTAATGTGGAAATGGGAAATGATTAATATGGACTTTGTGGTAGGATTATCTTGTACTCCTCGTAAGTTTGACTCGATTTGGGTGATTGACTCACGAAATCAGTACACTTCTTTCCGGTTAAGGCTACTGATATAGCGGAATAATATGCTCAGTTATATATCAAGGAAATAGTCAGGTTGCATGGCACCCCAGTTTCCATCATTTCTGATCGGGGAGCACAATTCACTGCTAACATTTGGAAGAAATTTCTGTAAGGTTTGGGTACTCAGGTGAATCTTAGTACAACCTTTCACCTACATACTGACGGGCAGGCAGAGCGTACTATTCAAACGCTTGAGGATATGTTGCGTGCTTGTGTTCTAGACTTCAAAGGTAGCTGGGATGATCATTTACAACTCATAGAATTTACATACAATAATAGCTATCATGCTAGCCTTCAGATGGCACCGATCGAGGCTTTATATGGTAGGAGATGTAGATCTCCAATAGGGTAATTCAAAATTGGTGAAGCAGAGTTGATAGGGCTAGACCTCGTGCATCAGGCTATGGAAAAGGTTAGAATCATTAAGGCGCGGTTGAAGACTGCTCAGAGTCATCACAAATCCTATTCGAATGTTCGTCGTAGGGATTTGAAGTTCGAAGAAGATGATCGGGTATTCTTGAAAGTTTCCCCCATGAAGGGTGTAATGCGATTTGGTAAGAAAGGAAAATTGAGTTCGAGGTATGTCAGACTGTACAAAATCATTCAGAGGATCGGAGAGGTGGCGTACAAGGTTGAGCTACCACCTGAGATGTCATTAGTACACCCAGTATTTCATGTGTCTATGTTGAAGAAGGTAGTTGGAGATCCGTCAGCTATTGTTCCGGTTTAGACTATTGAGGTAAATGAGAAATTGACTTACGAATTGATTCCAGTTTCTATTATTGATCGGCAAGTCCGAAAATTGAGAAATAAAGAAATTGCCACCGTGAAACTGCTATGGCAAAACCAACAGGTTGAAGAGGCTACTTGGGAGGCCTAGGAAGAGATGAAAAAAAAGTATCCTTATTTGTTTGAATGACCATGTATTTATAAAGTTGTGATCTAGGAAAATTATAAGACTTACTTTCTATGAATTTTGTATCATTTGAACAATTGGCATTTAGGGTGTTCCTTTCTGGAAATATATTGCTTATGAGGCCACAATTGGTGTTTTTTGTATTATGTTACGTCGTTCGATTATGTACATGTTTTTAGGGTGTGTTTCTGGGGCTCTCTAACAGATGGATAGGCCTAGTTACAAGGGAAACTCTAGCAAAATATTTTGAAATTTAGGGAGTTAGTCAAAGTTGGGACTGCTGGTGTGTGGTATGAAAACTGAGTTACATAAGATGCTAATAATAGATTTTTACCCTCATTCGAGGACGAATGATCCTAAGTGGGGGAGAATGTAAGGCCCCGTAAAATTTGCAAAAAGAAAAATAATGTTTCATGGTGCCGAACTATGCCTACGTGTTTGAGGATTATAGAAAGCTCGTCGCAGCTCGGACTTTTTGGGTTGAACAATGCATCAGAAAGTAAAGGAAAAATTTTGGAAGAAAAACACATTTCTACGGCCCTTTTTGTGACCACAAAATCACTCTGCGGGCCGCATAGTGGCCGTAGAACATAGGTAGGAGAGGGCTAGTTTGGATGCAATTCTGCAGTCGACTATGCGACCGTATAACTGTTCAGCGGTTCATTATGCGACCGCAGAATAGGTCTGTGGGCTGCATAGTGAACGCAGACACAGACAGATGTTTGCTAGTATTGGACACCGATTATGCGGTCCGCATATCGATTATGCAATCGCATATGCGATCGTAGACCTTAATCCGGAACTCAATTTTTTGGTTTTTAAAATCCGACCCTACTTCGTTAAATACATTCTTTGGGCCATTTTTGAGCTATAATCTGACATTTTAGAGTGAGAGAGAGTTTCCCAGAGTGAGAAGGTGTTCTTCAATAATTGTTCGTCAATTTTTGCCCAAGTTTTGGAAGATTAAGAAGGGAACCTCACTAGGTCTTCATCCTAGAGGTAAGATTCTACACCCTAACTCCTAATTTCGAAATTATCTAAAAAATGGGTAATTAGCAAGCTAAGTTTTGGGCATGAGAGTTGTTTATTTTACATGCATATGATATCAAGGGGTGTAGGAAGATTGTTGAACTAAGTATGATAAAGATTGGGTTGTAGGAGGATGGAATCCTCCATAAAAGGACCTTGAAACCTTAATGCAAACCTATTATTTGATAAAATGCTCAAATGAGATTGAACCTTGACCATCTTCGGAATTTTGATTCAATTTGTTGTATTTGTACAATAGATTAAGGTTGCTAAGAATTCCGAAATATTTTAGAGTTTAAGGAAGCTCAATTGAGGTATGTTGGCTAAACTCTTCTCTTAGAATTGGATCCCACAATTTTAATGTGAATTATGTAAGTCCCGAGATGTTCATTATAAAATTTGCTATTCCGAGTAAGATTTGGTTGAAAGATATATGTTTAACAAGTATTCCAAATTCTTTATTTATGTTACGTTATCAATTAAGGATGTGTTAAAAATATGGGTTGTGCATTAGAAATGTTCGAATTCAAGTTAATTTCAAACGAAGGCTATTATGCCAAATTTTGTGGAGAACCTCTATGTGCCGTAAACTTTTAATTGCTCACATGTATACTACATGCCTTGATTTGAATTGTTGTTGTTGTTATTAATGATGTGGATGTTAGAAAGTGAAAAGGTGAGCATGAAATACTAAATATGACCAATGTTTCAAGAATGATCTTATAATTATGGCCATTAGTGCCAATGAAATGAAAAGATGTGAAAGTAATATGAAATGCAATGATTGATATAAAAAGGTTGATGTCTCGAATAAGACAGTCTAGCCGGTCGGGCCATGATCAGACACCATGCCGCACACATGGTGGTGATTTTGCTGGAAATTGTAATTGCAATTGTGATTGTGGTTGATGTCCCTAATGGATAGCCTAGCCGATCGGGTCATGATCGGACTCCGTGTTAAAGACAGTGGTATGGATATTGAGAGTAATTATGGTTGATGTCTCTAATGAGATAGCCTAGCCGATCTAGTCGTGATCGGACTCCATGCTGAGAGTACGGTGGTACTGGTATTGTAAAAAATGGTATTGTGGAGAATGGTATATCGCTACTAAAAATCTCCCAATGTGAGATATGGAAATTAATTGAAACATTGTCTTGATCCTAAATTGAGGTTTGATGTTGATTAAGGCTTCCATTAACATTATGATAAATCTTTTTGTATTATATGTCATTCTATTGAGAGGGTGTTTAGTTATACATACTAGTGCTATTCGACAGTACTAACATCCCTTTTGCTGGGGGCACTGCATCTTTAAATGGATGCAGGTGGTTCCACAACAGGAGATATTGATCATTGATAGCAGTACACCTTCTCCCCGGCTGACTTGGTGAGCCCCACTTCATCCCGGGATCATGAATCTTTTGTACTTTGTGTATTCTGTTTGAGGTATAGCTGGGGCCTTGTTGCCGGCATTATCGTTGTACTCTGCTTTATCTATAGAGGCTCCGTAGACATAGTATGGGTTGTATATTGGTGCTGGGAAGTCAAACTCGTTATGTTGTATTTGAATTACTATTTCCACTTCAGATTATGAAAAATGTGTGGAATTGAGACTTTTAAATGAAGTAACTAATGGTAAGAAATTGGTATTGCATACGTGATCACTTTATTGTTTGATTAATGAAGATATATATATATATATATATATATATATATATATTCTCTATTCATAACTGAGTTTGGTTAGAAGGAAATCTAATAGGCTTGCCCGGCCGAGTTCACTCGGTTGAGCGTCGGTCGCGCTCCTCGGTTTTCGGGCGTGGCAAGAGCAATAGACTCCAAGAAAGAAAATTAAATCACAGATACAAAACGTTCCCTATAAAGGGGCTGGCTTCACCAACTCATAAGGGACGGCTTGCGTGTCACGCTCCAAAACCGAGGAGCGCGACCGGCGTTCAACCGAGTGAACCCGACTGAGCAAGCCTGTTAGATTTCATTCTAACCAAATTTATTCGTGAATAAAGAGGAGATGTACTCCGTTAATCAAATACTGAAGAGATTTCATTAACCGCTTCTATTTCATTCCCATTAATAGCATCATTCAATATTTTCAAAATAGTACAAGTTTATAGATTTAATGAAAAACATATTGCCAAATACCAACAGTTCTAATCTAATTCCCAACATCAAATACCACCCAAAACCTGTCTACGGAGCCTCAACCACAAAGCCCCGGCTATATGGAAATGCCTGCAACAAGGCCCCGGCTATACCTCAACCATAAAGTATATGAGAAACAAAAGATACATGACCCCAAAATGAAGTGGGGCTCACCAAATCGGCTGAAAGGAGTGTACTGCAATCACTGATCAATGCCATCTGCTGTAGAACCACCTGCATCCATTAAAGATGCAGCGCCCCCGGCAAAATGGACGTTGGTTCTGTCGAATAGCACTAGTATGTATAGCTAGAAATCCTCTTTTAAAATAGAATGCCCAAATGATCTATACGTGGAACACATAATATAATGTAATTGAAACAACCTGTACAAACAAGGACAACAAAAGGGGCACCTATTGTCTGCATTAATAATGTGTCTCGTTAGACCGTCCTTAGTGTTCACATATCATATTATACACTTATGCGTTTCATAGACCGTCCATAGTGTTTATTCATACCGTACATCTATACCTCTTATACACAATGCACCTATGCGTTTCATAGACCGTCCACATGATTTCATATCACAATGGATTTCATAACACAATGTACCTATGCGTTCATAGATCATCCACAAGATTTCATATCGCAATGTACCTATGCGTTCATAGACCGTCCACAGGATTTCATAATACAATGTACCTATGCGTTTCATAGACCGTCCACACGATTTCATAACACAATGTACCTATGTGTTCATAGACGATCCATAGGATTTCTTATCGCAATGTACCTATGCGTTCATAGACCGTCCACAGGATTTCATAACACAATGTACCTATGCGTTTCATAGACCGTCCACAGGATTTCTCATCACAATATACCTATGTGTTTCATAGACCGTCCATAGGGTTTCATAACAAATATACCTATGTGTTTCATAGACCGTCCATAGGGTTTCATAACACAATATACCTATGCATTTCATAGACCGTCCATAGGGTTTCATAACACATTGGAACAAAAGTACAAATACGTACATCTCATAACCATTTCAAACCACATATTACCTAATCCGTACTTTCAACCACTTACAACATTATTATTTCATTGGCTCTGTTGGCCATACATATGATTCTTTATTCATGGTGCAATTGTCGTATTTCATATTCCACACTTTCATTTCTTCCCTTTCATAGATCATCATCATAATTATCAACAAGTAGAATATTCAATCACAACTTTAAATTCATTAGTAATGAAGGCTTTAAACACAATCGATTTCTTTCCAATAAATGGAGTAAAATGATTGGCAATCGAAGTACAAATTAAAATCATACACAATTTCCACTCACGAATAAGTAAGAACGTAAAATACATTGAAAATTACCAAAATTTGGTATCCAAAATGGTGTCCAAAATGACAAAAAATCTGTCGCATAATTGGTGTCAAAAATGACCAAAAATTTGCCTGAGTCTGCGGTCATTATGCGGTCGCATAGTACACTGCATAACAGTTATGCGGTCGCATAGTCGACCGCATAATTGCTTCTAACTGACCCAATTAACTGCCTCACTCTGCGGCTATTATGCGATCCGTAGAGTGATTCTGCGGTCGCATAATTGATCGCAGAAATGCACTTTTCCGCGAAAATGTTTCCTTTACTTTCTCATGCATTGTTCAACCCAAAAGGTCCAAGCCGCGACGAGCTTGCGAGTCCGGCACCATGAAATATCATCTTCTTTGCAAATTTTACCGGGCTTTACACTTAAGCTCTTCAAAATTTCCCAGGGTGTTACATTGCCAAGCTACAAAAATAGTTAATTTGCTTATAGTCAGAAAAGGTTTCCTACAAAGTGGATGGCTTCAACAACCCATAAGGGATGGCTTGCCAAGCTACACAACTCAGAATACTTTTGTACTATAACCAACTTTAGCTGTTATAACTGAGAAAACTTTCGTACTACAACAAGCTAACTTTCATAGAGTATTCTTACTCTATTTTCATACATGGACCGGCCTTTCCATCCATTCGAAAGAAAGAATAAGAAGAAAATTTAGATGGTAACTCATATGTAATATATCATAAAGGTTTATAAGGGTTACAAGATGATCTCACAACTACTACATGGCCTCCTTTATATAGGGCTAGGAGGTCATTACAAGACAAACTTATAATATAAAATAAACCTATCTTACATGACAAACCTACCTATAAGTGGGTCCCTTTAAACATATGAAGGACCTTAGGTCAAGCAACTAATATACACTAAAAAGCTCTTGAAAACATGTCAAATAGGTGAAATATAAATGGTAAAGCATGTGGAAGCATGTGGAAGTGGGGACCGGATAGTATGGAAATATGTGAAATTTTGTCTTGGTATGGGTAGATGATTATTTAGGATTTTTTGGTAGGTAATATGGGATTAAGGTAAGATTAGCAGGGATTTAGATGATTATCTTGCGTTGATTCTCGGGCTTTGTCCTCTAGGCATCTTTTCAAATATCTTGTGTAGTAACGCCTGGAGCTTGGGATAGCTCTCTTGGGATACACCTATTTTTCTAGAAGATAATTCTTTGTGCTGAGCTATATTCTTCTTCCATTGATAAAATGGAAACTGGAAATTTCCACCAAAATGACACTTCTGCTTGCGCCTATACTTTTCCATTATTAATCTTCACTAGCCTATGGAACATGAATACCTTTTCTTTGTAGGAATCATTAAAACATTTCATCCAATATCTTCGATGCTTGAACCATAATAAAAATACTTTAAGAGCAGGTTCAATTTTGTCAAAATCTTTGAAGATGTTGCACTTGAAAATCCCTGGCTTGTGCTATGAATATATGGCAGAATGGATACTCTGGTTTGACCCGAATGGCTTGAGAATGGATCCTCCATGTGGCCGGGAAACCTGGAGCTCATAATAAGTTCTTCTTTCCATTATAATTGATGGATTAAAAGGATTCTTGAGGTTGAACAACTCCGGTGGATGATCCGTTGGATTCAATGAACTTGTTCCTGGTACATTTGAAAACATGAAGATTTGGTAGATTAGATTTTGTTTTGACTTCATCTTCGCTGGGAAAAATCTTTTTGAGAATTCTTTTGGTCGAGACAGAAAATCCGCGAGAATATTATCCTTCCCTTTCAGGTGCTTGACTTGAAACTTGCATGGAGAGAACCGTTGAGCCCATATGAGAATTTGAGGATTAGGAATAATTTTTGCATTTATCTAGATCATCTTTCGGAATGCCATCATATCCATTTCTATCAGAAATTCTGTATGACTCAGGAAAAAATTAAATTTCTTGATTCCATTCTTCACTGCAAGAATTTCCTTGAAATTGGAGTGATAATATTACTCGGCGTGTTTGAACTTTCGCTGGCATATCCGCATATGTTTCACTAATAATCTCTAATTTACTACTCCCAAGAACTATTCGATCTGCTTTATTGCGAGGTTAGTATCTGGAAATTTGACCAGTTCCTGACATATATGTGGTCCTGAACTGTATTCACCTTGGACAAAATGCATTCCGAAAAAATCAATCTCCTTTTGAGCAAGTACCATCTTTTTTGCTGAAAGCATGATCCCATATTATGTTACAGATGCCTCAAATTGATGGATCCTCCAATGTATCACTAAATAACACGATGTCTTCAATGTAAACTAATGAGGTATGGAGGATTGGTTGGATTATTTTTATCATGGCTTTTTGGAATAAGGAGGGTGCAGTTTTTAATCCGAATGGCATGAATTTCTATTGGAAATGATGATCGGGGATGCAAAATCTCCTTTTGGGTCTTTCTTAGGGTGGAAAAATATTTTGCCTTGGCTAATTGGGAGAAAAGGGTGAGTTTATTTGGGATAGGGAATTTATCATATTGGAGGAAGTGGTTAAGTGGCTTGTAGTTAATAACTAACCTGAGTTTTCCTCTTGTTTTCTCAACTCTTTTGCGAACATAAATGCTCTGCACACCCACTGTGAATCCGATGGCTCTATCATATCAAATTCAAAGAGTTATTTGCATTCTTTCTTTGCAAGCTGAAGATGATCTGGATTCATGCTTCAATGACTAGCTTTTGATGGATTGATATTTTTATTCTTCTTTAAAGGGAGCTTGATAAAAAACTCTTCGTTCTTCCATAACGGGCTTTTTCTTTTCTTCATAAAGGGAACTTGAGATTCAGCACATGAATGCTCAAAGAGATTTTGTTCAATCTCCTTAATTTGCTCATCGTTGGTGATTTGGAATAGCCTTGGAATTTCATAATATGGTTTGAACTGCTTCTTAATGTTTATCCCGTTAGCATTGATCTTGAGTTGATCTTTCAGTGGTCAGAAAATGTCTAATCTAACAATAAGGTCTTTTCGTGGTACATCAGACCCTATCAGCTTGGTTATGTACTTCAATCCTAGAAAAAACTCAGTTGTGATTGGGTGCTTTGTGATGATGGTGGTAGTCAGGATCCCATTTGATGCAGTGTTGAAATCCTAAAAGTGCTGCACCCATTGATCTTGAGGGAGAACAACTAGATTCATGAGTGAACAAGCAGCTCCAGTGTCAATGAAAATAATAACTCGAGTTGATTTATCCCATTTGAATTCCACCTGAGGGATAACTACGAGAGTGTTGATATGAAATTTTGTAGTGGTCATCACCATGATCTTCGTATATATCAAGAGAGAATAAAGTTTCTTTTGTGGTTCATCATACTTTAACTCAAGGTCCTCTTCTTCTCCGAGATGTATGGCAGTGTAATCTTCAATCTGTTCAAGGAGTTAGATAGACCTTCTCGATTGGGGATAATTTCTTGCAAAATGTCCAATCTTGTGGTAAATAAAGCATATGTTTGTTTTGTGACAATTTCCTGGCCTCCTTCGTCTGAAATATTTTGTGCGTCTCCTGGCCCTTGATCTTCCATATGTAATTCTTGGCCATTTAAACCTCCTGAATCATTTTCATCGCCTAGGTGTGTGGCAGGAACATCCTGATCCGGTGATCAGATCGGATTTGTGGCATGCTTTGTCAAGCACTGGATTGTATTGGATAATTTTTTTTAGGGCAGAGCACTTCGTACAAATGTCCACCTATGCGACAAAAATAGCTTGCCTGATGTACCCAACTTGTGGGATTGTTATTGACTGGAACTTTTGTTCAATGATAGTCATGGTTCGGCTTGCCAATAACTTTGGAATGGAAGAGACAAAGGCTTGCTTTAGGTTGATGCCTCCACCAGTCTCAAAGTATATCTTTGCCATTTTTTGAAAATGCTTGTCAATGTCATTTCTATCAAATGACATACACTTCATCTCAAAGAATTGTCTTCGCATTTTTTCTTATCTTTGGCCAGTATCACCATAGAAAAATTCATGTAAGATTCTGATGTTGAAGGCAAAATCCTGGGAAGTAAGAAAAGTATTTTTGTCTTGAATCCCAAGTGAGTTCCACCAATCTCTGAGGATTCCCGATAACCGTGAAGTAAGTTCTGACATGATGACATCCTTTTCTCGTTCCACCAAAATTTGGTCACCACCAAGTATAGAAGTCTTGGATCCTTTGAGGCCATTTTGAAACCTTGATGTCATCTAAGGTGAAAGTGTGGAAGCCAGTTCCAACTGGTTTTGATGCCATGGGCTCATATTTTCTTTCTGAGATTGGTTCATCTGTCATGCCTTCTTGATCCTCATCTACCTCATATATTTCTGGGTCTCTTGGCTGGTTTACAAATAATAGGGGATCGTCTTCTTCGGAAGAGTTTGTTATGGATTCATAGCTTGATTGAGAGCTATCCTCCATTGTATCTGATGAATTTAGAGATTCTGACCATGTGGTATCTCCTTCTGATATGTTTCTTGGCTGGGAGACATAGAGGTCTGGAGCCTTTTAACCAAAAATCATCAAAGTTTTTGGGTTGGACCCTTTTGAACGCTCTTCGTGATCTCTCTTTTTCTTGGGTTGTTTCTGGGGTGCAAGAGCATCTTTCTTTTCCCAAACCATTTTTGCAATATCAAATTCATGTTCCTCTTTTAGGGGTTGGGTGAAAGAAATAGTATTCTATAAGGTGGTAGGAAAAGTGGAAAAGGTGTAGTCCAATTTAGGTTGGGAATATGCTTGTGGCGATATAGGGAAGAAGGAAGGTTTTGAAGGGAAAACTAGGGTTTTTTGTGACTCAAAGCGGTCATTTCTCAAAAGTTGAATTTGTTCTCTGATAGAAATCGTCTCCTTTTAATATTGTTGGAAAAATTGGAAAAGTGAAGTTCCTGGTAGACAAATTTCATATTGTAAATTTGCCAACCTTAGTTCCAAGGCTTTGATTAGTCCTGCATGAGACGATGTCTGCTCCACCTTTATCTCAATTGTTTCCACTTTGCTCATCATCTTGTTTTGTGTATGGGCCACATTTTTTATAGTGTTGCCTATATTGTTCAACACTTTGTTTTGACATATGGAATTTTTTGATTTCCAGTCCATTGTATCTTCGATATCACTTGTTGGGGGGTTTTCTCCAGTAGGTAGCACTATATTTTTCTTGAGGATTTTTGGAGCATGGCATATACCCTCATTTTCAAAAGGTTGAAGTGAAGGAAAATCTTGTGTATGGCTGGAGCTTGAAGGGCTTAGCATGAATATCTATGTTTGTGTGGACTTTGGGGTATTTTGAGTTGAGGAAGTTTTGGGTTCAGGTGGCTTTTTGGACTTTGGGGCACTATGAGCTGATGGTAGTTTGGTTTTGGGTGTCATTTCACTATCCAAGTTGGAGTGAATGTTTCTGGTAATTTTGGCCATTTCTAGGGTTTGTAACTGACAAGAAATTCATATTTACCTGAATGTCTTAATGAACCAATTGAAGGATCTGTATTTTATTCACAACCCAAATTCCCACCGCAGGTGTCGTGATGGCACCTAGTCTCGAAGACTAGGTAAGCCGATTACTAACAACGATTAAGTTTTAACAATGATAATTTGAAACAGAGTTTAATATGAATACGAAACAAAAGAGAAATAAGCCTATGCGGAAATAATCATAACAACCTCCCAAGACTAGGTAATACAGAGTCACGAACTCTAGCTAAATACATGGCAATATCTCAAAGATCGAATACAATACTGTTCAATAATAACCTGAGAGTACAATGAAAGGAAAGGACTCCAAGGGACTGCTACGACCAAGCAGCTCTACCTTAAATCCTCACGATCAATAAGCTAACTCTGTCTGAGTCTGATATCTCTAATACCTGGCACTGCACAAAAATGAATAGAAGTATTATATTAGTACACCACGATCGGTACCTAGTAAGTATCAAGACTAACCTCGATGGAGTAGTAACGAGGTACAAGCCAAGACACCTACTAGTCAAAATAACCTATGCAGTATAGAAGTTAAAGCTAATAATGAAAGCAGGAATCCCTAAATGGTAACAACAATCGACATATGATTTCAACAGTAAAGTAATGCGAACACCGTGAAAGTACCATTGAAACCAAAGAAGGAAAAACAATAACTACCAATTAAGTCAAGTCGTTCTAGCACAAGTTTCGCAACAAAATTACTCCGAGATACCTCACCTCATAGTCACAAGTCACGGGTCTCAACCCACCCGCCTATGCTCACATGTCAATATCTCAATCGACCCGGCATGATCACAGGCTCATAATCGTAATCCGCCTGGCATGGTCATAGGATACATGGGCATGATCAACAAATGTCAAGTTTCATCCTCCTGAACTAGGATAAGTGGTATGCTACGGTGTATGCTTGTGCGAGTGTACTATTACAACCCAAGTCAAAGAGTAATATCAAAGACGTCGAGTAGCTCATCGAAGAAACACAACAAGTCACATAAGGTGTATGACATACACAAGGAAAAACATACCATCACTTGAATATCACCAATAAAATATCCCTTGGCTATCACACATAATCCCTGACATTTGCCACCCTTAACTCTCCGATAGCCACCTGTATCACTCTGCCCTGACAATATCATTAGCCACCCGTATCACTCTGATAGCCACGCGTATCACACCGCATAATAACCACCGTTATCGCTCTGCCAGGATAATACACAATGGACACCCGTATCACTCCTCACAATCAACAATAGTGAGATGCCACCCTTATTCCCTACATAACAACAACGGTGAAATGTCACCCTTATACTCCGCATAACAACAACTATGAAATGCCACCCTCATACTCCACATAACAATAATAAATCCACACAACAATTCACATGTGCTACATCACAACAACATGACATATAAACTCATACCACAAGTGCCCATAGGACACAACATTTCCAAAAGAACCAACAATATCTATATTTACACAACAAATAGCCCACGACTCAAACACAATGTGTATAGAATCTCAATAACAACAAAATGAACGAGAAAGTAACTCCACTATGAACAAAACTCCCTTAAAACACGACTTCAATTAAAATAGATTAATGATTTTCAATAACTTCAACTTCAATTAATTTCTTAAGGATAACTCGATAATGAAGGTATTTCCATGAAATGGCAAACTTCGGATTCTAGCGAATGAAATAGGCTAACAATGAAAGAAATGGCACGAACTAGCAACAACGTCAAAAATCATAAGAATAACCCGGCAACAATAAGGATATCATGTAACAACAATTTCAATTAAGAAGAAGTCACAGAATGATAAAAGAGGTAACAACTTCAAATAAAGCATATGTGAGTAAACTTGACAATTAAAGGGTGTAACATATAGCAACAACTTCAAATAAAGCATGCGAAAGTAAACAAGACAATTAAAAGATATAATATGTGCTAATAATCCCAAATTAATACATGAAAGAAGCCTAAGAGTCTAAACCAGTCAATTTTCACATATAAGCCCGAGTACGCACTCATCACCTCGTGTACACGACTTTTACATAACAGGAATAGCACAAACAACTCCAATCATAAGTGGTAAGTCCCCCACACAAAATTAGGCAAGATACTTACCTCAAAGAAGCTAAACCGATACTCTAAAAGGACTTTCTCGTGTGAAACAACCTGCACACGGCTCAAATGTAGACAAAATGACTTAATATCATAAATAAAAATCATAGAAAATAATTCTGGATAATAAAGCTTCGATCTTTAATGAAAACTAAAAAGACAATCCAAAAAATCAACCCCATGCCCACACCTCAGAACCTGAAAAACTCACAAAATCTGAAAACCCATTCAATTATGAGTCTAACCATTCTAATTTCATCCAATTTTGACTCTGAACCGGTGTTCAAAATCCAATTATTCTCTTTAGAAAGGTTTTTGATAAAACCACCCAAATCTCCAATTAAAATATGGATTAATTCAAAAATGAACTACTGGAATCATGTTAAAATACAAAAATTGAGATTAGATATTGACCCCCATGAAAATACGAGAAGAACGTTGCAAAAATCACCCCAATCATAACTCTAGAACTCAAGATATGCTCAAAATACCAAAAGAACGCAGTTTGATTTTTGATACACAGGCATTTCCGCTTTTGCGTCCAAAAAGTCGCACCTGTGCATTTCCAGCTGTCATTTCCGCTTTTACAGACCATTTTTCACACCAGCGTGGTGGTAGATGCGGACCCAACTTCGCATTTGCGAAGCACTAACTTTCGTATAACTCTCCCATACGATATCCTAATTTGACGATTCTTTTTGCTATGGCTCCGTAATTATGATACGGATCTAATGCTTAAATCAAAACAGAAATTGGAGCTTATCATCTTAATGTGGTACCATTTATGCTTGAATAAACGATATCGAAATATTAAAAATTAGCGCAACACAATCCAAACCTATTTGAAACTCACTCGAGCCCCTCGGGACCCCGTACAAACATACCAACAAGTTCCATAACATAACACGAACCTGATCGAGGCCTCAAATCACATCAAACAACATCAAAACTACGCATCGCACCTCAAATCGAACTTAATGAACTTATGAACTTTCAACTTCTACAACTCGCGCCGAATCATATCAAATCGACCCGGAATGACGACGTCAAATTTTGCATGCAAGTCCCAAATGACACAACCTAGCCATTCCAACTCCCGGAATTGAAATCTGAATACGATATCAATAAGGTCAACTCTCGGTCAAACCTCTCAACCTTCCAAACCTTCAACTTTCCAACTTTTGCCAAAATGCATCAAAGCAACCTACAAACCTCCAAATCCAAATTCGGGCATATGTCTAAGTCCAAAATCACCATACGAAGCTATTGAAATCATCAAAATACTATTCCGGAGTCGTCTACACAAAAGTCAAACTCCGGTCAACTCTTTTCACTTAAGTTTCTAAAACAAAAATTGTTTTTCCAAATCAAAACCTGGATCATCCGAAAATCGAACTCGACCACACACGCAAGTCATAATACATAATACGAAACTTCTCGAGACCTTAAGCCACCGAACGTAACACTAATTCTCAAAACGATTGGTCGGGTCGTTACATTTTCTCCCTCTTAAACAAACGTTCGTCCTCAAATGTGCCAAGAACCATTTCAAAGCCACGGAAATCACTTAATGAACTCACTATACATATACTCGCGGGTGATCCAACATCACCCCAATCCTCATAAGTCCGGAATCACCATCTCAACTGAAGATTATTCCTTCCACCCACACCGATAAGCCTTAGAACCAAAATTTTCACCATACGATCATTTTCCAAAAACCTTATTCCCATATTAACACACGGTATCAACCTCAACCAGCTGCAACAGCTCATGCATACACCCATAAGGTATAACCACACGACATAACACATCACATAGATGCCCATAACAATAACTCTAAATGCGATAGCTGCCCATAACCAAATCCAGTACTTGTAAATAATCTCATAATAGCTAGAACCATGTTCCAAACCTTCACAACACTGACAATGGTGCAAGAAACTTTAGTGGGAATGACCATTTACTCAAATCAACAAGTCACGCCTAATGCCACCTAGGCACACATCTCGTAAGCAAAAACCCAATAAGTACAACGCGGATATGACTTAATATGGAAAGACAAACACATGAGAGAACTATCAAACAAGCACAATTCCCTATCAGTACCATATTACGAATCAATTCCACAAGGGAGAATCAAAACATATGAACTAATCACAATGATCTCATCCTAATATAACTCCACCACGGCACGTAGCACGGTTCAAACATATCAAACCACATAAAAACGTGAGGGTATCACCCTTAGCTCTGAAACAGAAGTAAAATACACATCACACCAACTGAAAACTTTCACTAACTCAATTTTGCAAAATGTAATCACAACACGCAACGGACTTCCCATACCGGTAGAGCACCTAAATCACAAATCGTAACCAAACCACCCAGAAATCATATCAACCTACCGTAATGAGTATCAGAAAGTCCCTTCTAGTATCATAGCTATCAATAGTGAACAAACTAAAATGATAGGCACGGGCTAGCGCTATTGAATCTCTCAACAGACATAAACACATATGTAGAGTACAAGAATCATGAAACCCACCCATATATGAAGCAAGATAGGAGGACTCACACTGGTAAATAAAACCAGATCAAAATAACACTGATGCTCCTCTATGACAAATCGAAACCATACCTATAACGACACTATCTGTTGCAGCGGCCTCAGCCATACCAAAGAAAGCATATCAACGGGCCAGGCCTCCCCCTATAGGGCGCCCTCAACCCACCTGTCCTCATCCCCTAGCTGGTTGTGCAGGTGGAGTAACAAATAGAATAGAGCCCATAGCCTGAGTGCTCTGATGAAATCCACCTCTCTCGAGTCTGGGACAATCTCTCATGATGTGCCTAGTATCGCCACACTCATAAAAACCTTTCTGCGGGAGTGGTTGCTCGTACTGAGTCTGTGCCGGATAATTGGAATAACCGCTGTAGGAACCTCGTGCAGGTGGCACACTAAAAGATGACTACCCCATATGAGTACCCTGAGGTCCCTAACTAACTGGAGCACCACGAGTAGTCTGATGTGCAGACTGGACTAGCCGAATGCTCGAGCATCTGCCGCAATGGGTCAAAGCTGAAGAGTAGAATCCACTGAATCCTCCAAAACCTCGAGAACTCTTGGTCTCCTTATCCTCCCTCTCCTCACCCCGAATACTCTCTAACCTCCTGGAAATCTCTACAACCTACTAAAGTGGAGTATCAATCTCCAACTCCTGAGCCATGCTGAATCTAAGACTATAACTGAGCCCCTCAATAAATCTAAAGACTCGCTCTCTGGCTGTAGGAACCAAAGTAGGTGCATGACGGGATAACTCACTGAACCTGATGGAATACTTTGACACCGTCATGGTGCCCTAACGCAGCTGCTCAAACTCTCTACGCCACGCATCCCGGAGGGTCTGGGGAATAAACTCCCTCAAAAATATCTCTGAAAACTGAGTCGAAGTGAGTGGTGCTGCATCGGCTGGTCTACCCTTCTCATAAATCTACCACCACTAATACGCTGCTCCCGACAACTGAAATATAGTAAACGCAACTTCCCTTACCTCCACAATATCCATCGTGCGGAGAATACGATGACACTTCTCTAGAAAGCCTTGTGCATTCTCGGTAGTTGTGCTACTGAAAGTAGGTGCACTATAGCTCTTAAACCTCTCGAGCCTCTTTTGCTCCTCCTCTGATACCCCTGGCCTAACCTCAGGCTAAACCGGAATAACAGGTTGTACCGGCGCCACACCCGGAGTATGAAAAATATGAGCCTGCTGCTCTGGAGTACGGGTGGTGGGAGTCTGAGCTCCTCCCCGAATATGTGAAGTAGATGGTGCAATGGAGATCAATCCCGCCTGAGCCATTGTACCAAAGATGCTCAGGAACTGCGCTAAAGTCTCCTGAAGTCCGGGGGTAACAACAGGCGCCTATGGTTCCTGTCCCCCAACCGGAGCTACTAGCGGTTCCTCAACTGCTGCTCTGGTAGGTGCTCTAGCTATGACGTGTGTCGCTTTCCTGCCTCTACCTCAGCCCCCGGCCTCTCGCAGCTATAGCAGGGGGCGCAGGTGTCTACTTACCTGATCCGGTATCACGTGTCCTCGTCATATGTGAGAGAATAGAGATACAAAGGCTCAAACTTTAAAATTAACAAATCCACACGACAGGAATAAAAGAAGTGGAATTTTCTGCCTCTAGAAGATAAGTACAGATGTTTATGTACCGATCCGCAAGACTCTACTAAAGTTGCTCGTGACTCGTAGAACCTATGAACCTAGAGCTCTGATACCAACTTGTCACGACCCAAAATCTCATCACATGCGTCGTGATGGAACCTAGTGTCTAAGACTAGGTAAGCCAATTACTAACAACAATTAAACCCGTTTCAACAATGATAATTTGAAACAGCGTTTAATATGAATACTGAAACAAAAGCGAAATAAGCCTATGTGGCAATAGTCATAAAAACCTCCCAAGACTAGGTAATACAGAGTCACGAGCTCTAGCTGAATACATGGAAAGATCTCAAAGATCGAATACACTACTATTCAATAACAAGCTAATAGTACAATGAAAGGAAAGGACTCCAAGGGACTGCGATGACCAAGCAGCTCTACCTTGAATTCTTGCGATCAATAAGCTAACTCCGACCGAGTCTGATATCTCCAATACCAGGATCTGCACAAAAAATGTGCAAAGTGTAGTATGAGTACCACGATCGGTACCTAGTAAGTATCAAGACTAACCTCGATGGAGTAGTGACGAGGTACAAGTCAAGACACCTACTAGTAAAAATAACTTGTGCAGTATAAAGCTAATAATGAAAGCAGGAATCAGTAAATGGCAACACGAATCAACATATGATTTCAACAGTAAAGTAATAAGAACACCGTGAAAGTACCATTGTAACCAAAGAAGGAAAAACAATAACTACCAATTATGTCAAGTCGTTATAGCACAAGTTTCGCAACAAAATTTCTCTGAGATACCTCACCTCATAGTCACGGGTCTCAACCCACCATCATATGCTCATGGCACCTTGTGCCCACTTTTCAAATCACAATCGCACGCACAACTCACGTGCCAATATCTCAATCAGCCCGGCATGATCACAGGCTCGCAATCGCAATCCGCCCGGCATGGTCACAGGCCTGATATCAACAAGAAAGCAGATAATACAAGAATACATGGGCATGATCAATAAATGTCAAGTTTCATACTCCTGAACTAGGATAAGTGGCATTCTATGGTGTACGCTTGTGCGAGTTTACTATTACAACCCAAGTCGACGAGTAATATCAACGACGTCGAGTAGCTCAGCGAAGCAACATAACAAGTCATGTTAGGTGTATGACATACACAAGCAAAAACATACCATCACACAAATATCACCAACAAAATGTCCCCAGGCCATCACACATCATCCCTAACATTTGCCACCCTTATCTCTCTGATAGCCACCCATATCACTCCGCCCTGACAATATCATTAGCCACCTATATCACTCCGGTAGCCACCCGTATCACTCCGCATAATAGCCACCCTCATCGCTTCGCCCGGAAATACACAATAGCCACCCGTATCACTCTACACAATCAACAATAGTGAGATGCCACCCTTGTGCCCCGCATAACAACAAAGGTGAAATGTCACCCTTATACGGTGAAATAACAACGGTGAAAGGCCACCCACATACTTCACATAACAATAACCAATCCACACAATAATTCACATGTTCTACATTACAACAACACGACATATCATCTAATACCACAAGTGCCCATATGCCACAACCTTTCCAAAAGAACCAACAATATCAAAATTTCCACAACAAATAGCCCACGGCTCAAACACAATGTGTATAGAATCTTAATAACAACAAAATGAACGAGAAAGTAATTAAACTATGAACAACACTCCCTTTAAACACGACTTCAATTAAAATAGATTAATAATTTTCAATAACTTCAGCTTCAATTAATTTCTTAAGGATAACTCGCTAATGAAGGCATTTCCATGAAATGGCAAACTTCGGATTCTAGCGTATGAAATAGGCTAACAATGAAAGAGATAGCACAAACTAGCAACAACAACAAAATTCATGAGAATAATCAGGTAACAATAAGGATATCATGTAACAACAATTTCAATTTAAGATTAACTCAAAAATAAAGGAAGTCACACAATGATAAAAGAGGTAACAACTTCAAATAAAGCATATAAGAGTAAACTTGACAAGTAAAGGGTGTAACATGTAACAATAATTTCAAATAAAGCATGCGAAAGTAAACAAGATAATTAAAAGATATAATATGTGCTAAGAATCCCAAATTAATACATGAAAGAAGCCTAAGAGTCTAAACCGGTCAATTTTAAAATATAAGCCTGTGTACGCTCTCGTCACCTCGTGTACACGTCTTTCACATAACACAAATAGCACAAACAACTCCAATCCTAAGGGGTAAGTCCCCCACACAAAGTTATGCAATATACTTACCTCAAAGAATCTAAATTGATACTCTAAAATGACCTTCTCATGTGAAACAACCCCCGGATAGCTCAAATCTAGCCAAAATAACTTAATAGCATAAATAAAAACCATAGAAAACAATTCCAGATAATAAAGCTTTGATCTTTAATGAAAACTAAAAATTCAACCCAAAAAGTCAACCCCGGGCCCGCACCTCGAAACCCAAATAAACTCAGAAAATACGATAACTCATTCAATTACGAGTCCAACCTTACTAATTTCATCCAATTCCCACTCTGAATCGATGTTCAAAATCCAATTATTCTCTTTAGAAAAGTTTTTGATAAAAATGCCCCAATTCTCCAATCAAAATATGGATTAATTCACAAATCAACTACTAGAATTATGTTAAAATACAAAATTTGAGATTAGATACTGAACCCCATGAAAATACGATAAGAACACCGAGAAAATCACCTCAATCGGACCTCTAGAAATCAAGATATGCTCGAAATACCAAAAAAAATGCAGTCTGGTTTTTTTAAACACGTGCATTTCTGCTTTTGCGCCCAAAAAGCAGCACCTGCACATTTCTAGCTATCATTTTGACTTTTGCAGACCATGTTTCGCACATGCGGGGTCGCAGATGCGGACCCAACTCGCATCTGCAAATCACCAGCACCAGCTCTCTTCTCTGACACTAAAATGAGCATAACACCCTCATTCGATGTCCAAATTCGATGATTCTTTTTGTTATGGCTCCGTAATTAATATGGTAATTAATTGGAGCTCATTTTATAAATATGGTACCATTTATGAATGAAGAAATACTGTCAAAACATAAAAAACGAGCGCAACACAACCCAAACCTATTCGAAACTCACTCGAGCCCCTCGGGACCCCGTACAAACATACCAACAAGTTCCATAACATAAAACGGACCTGCTCGAGGCCTCAAATCACATCAAAAAACATCAAAAAATATGAATCACAGCTAAAATCAAACTTAATGGACTTATAACTTTCAACTTCTACAACTCGCCCCGAATCATATCAAATCAACCCGAAATGACGTCAGATTTTCCATGCAGGTCCCAAATGACACAACGGAGCTATTCCAACACCCGTAATTGAAATTTGCATCTGATATCAACAAGTTCAACTCATGTTCAAACCAGTGGCGAAGCCAGGAAATTCAACAAGGGTGTTCAAATTTTGAGTTCAAATTTTGAACACCCTTTGCCAGTGGGCTATGCAAGGGTGTTCAAAGTCTAATTTTAATCAATAACAAGCAGTATTTTACCTTATACGTAGTATAATGTTTTGGTGAAGGGTGGTCAGTTGACCACCCTTGGGCCAACATAGCTTCTCCCCAAGGTCAAACCTCTTAACCTTCCAAATCTTCAACTTTCCAACTTTCGCTAAAATGCATTAAATCAACTTACGGACCTCCAAATCCAAATCCAAGCATACGCCTAAGTACAAAATCACCATACGAAGCTATTGGAATCATCAAAATACCATTTCGGAGTCATCTACACAAAAGTCAAACTCCAATTAACTCTTTTCACTTAATCTTCTAAAACAAAAATTGTTCTTCCAAATCAATCCTGATTCATTCGAAAATAGAACTCGACCACACACGTGAGTCATAATACATAATATGAAGCTGCTCAAGACCTTAAGCCACCCAAGATAACTCTAATTCTCAAAACGACTAGTCGGGTCGTTACAATTTTCATATTTGGCTCGAAATTGCTTTTTATTGGTTTTCCCTTTTTTCTTGGCTCAGGTTTGGTTTCATTTAGGCTAAATTTTTCCAAATGACGCAGGTAGTGTTCATCAAATTACCCAATTAGGTCTTCCAAATAGTCTTGGCAATCGCAACCAAGATCTTATGGGCAGTGTCTTGTGAAGGGGTATTTGAACCCCCAAACTCTTTTACCCTCTTTGTCGAAATGTTGACACCAGTCATGTTCTTCCATGATGCCTTATATATTCAAGAAGGGTTCTCTGTCAGGGTCAGAGTATGTACCTGTTGTGTCTTTAGGTTGAATTTTTTGGCAAGAAAAGATAGTTTTATTGGGTTTTTTAAGATGGGAATAGAGAAAGCTTATGGAAACGGTTTTGTCATTTCTTTTGGTAAAAGTTGGCTCACCAGATTGCAGAGATTCTTCTAGTTCCCTTAACTTTTTATAATTTGTGATCCAGGAATCAGGAAGGATTTTAACGAGATCATCTCTATAAACTTGTCTGGGTATTTGGGTGCACATGGTGTTTCTTTCGGTAGCATCAACATTTACGAGTAAAGCATTTTCTCCTCCGGGAAGACAGAGATCCATGGCATGATTTTGGATCCGCCACGCCATTTGATGATGAAGAGTGGCTTGGATAGCATCTTTAGCCGGTGGGGCTCCTTGGATTTGGACTTGAATTTTTAATGCTTCGATTAAGTATGGATCATGAAAGGTCAAGTTGAAATTTGGAAAGATAGTTATGAAGACTATCCCGGCATTTAAGGTAACTTCTGCAGTACCCAGATTTGCATATTGGTACTCATAGTATCTGGTATCTAGAAGAGATAGGCGAGCAACAACAGGTTGACCTTTTCTTTCGTGATATGTCAAAGCGATTCAGATAGCACCAAAATGGATGTGGGTAAAACAATGATTTCTCCATTGTCTGTGAAAATCATACAAGATTTGAAGAGTGATGAATTGTTCTTCTCTAGTGGCAAGAATAGGATGGTGGTCAAGATTTGAGGCAGCAATATATTCTTTCACGCCTTTTGGCCTATGTAGGACAAAGGAACGAATTTGGGTCCATGGTGCAAATGATGTTTTGGCAAAGGATGAGTAAGGGTTTATGAGGGGTAGTTCAGTAGAGGTTACATTATGTTCGTCGAGTATGATATCTAATTCATATAGATAATCATATGTTTTGGACAAGGTTTTATATATAGTAGGGGACATATTCATTTTTTGCAGGGGAAAAGGATGATGGAACTAAGTCAGACATATTTAGTAAACTGTTCCTCCCTCCGAAAGGATGGGCTGGGTCTAAGACAGATGCTAGGTTTGACCAGGTGGTTGAGATTGCTAGGCGTTTGGAGCATGTTCGCAGGCTTGAGCGAGAGGAGCGGGAGGCCAAGAGGCCTCATAGGTCGGGTGGTTTTGGTGGTGCTTCATTTGGATGCCAATCTCATTACAGTAGAGGTCGTCCTTTAATGCATGCTCAGATAGCTCATTAGATTCCTCGTGGTTCATCAGCCAGCCATAGGTCATACAATGCTCGCCTAGTTCAGTCTTTATTTAGTGCACTGCTAGCACAGAGTTCTTATCGTGCTCCATCTGCTCAGGGTTCCATAGTCAGTTATTGGGGTTATCAAGGTTAGTAGCCTCGTAGGAAGGGTTGTTTCGAGTGTGAAGACTTGAGGTATCTCAAGAGGGATTGCCCCAAACTTCTGAGTAAATTCCCACAGTAGAGCACGCAGCCTATGGTTTCAGCACCAATAGCTACACCACCCGTACATCCAGCTAGGGATGGGGCTCAAACAGTTCAAGGTCGCCCTAGAGAGGGAGGTCAATCAGGTGGTGGTCAGGCCCGTTCCTATGCATTTCCCACCAGGTCAAAGGCATTTGCTTCTGACATAGTGATCATGAGTATTGTTTTAGTATGCCACAAGGATGTTTCAGTATTATTTGACCCTGGTTCCACTTATTCTTATGTGTCATTCTATCGTTATTTGGATATGCCTCGTGATTCTTTAGATGTGCCTGATCATGTGTCTATATCGGTAGGTGATTCTATTATGGTGGATCGTGTATATCGGTCGTGTGTGGTTATCATTAGGGGTTATGAGACTAGAATTGATCTTTTATTACTTAGTATGGTTAATTTTGAGCTGATTTTGGGTATGGATTTCTATCTCTATACCATGCTATTCTTGATTTCCATAATATGACCATGACGTTAGCGATGCCGGGGTTGCCTAGGGTGAAGTGGAGAGGTTCTCTTGGTCCCACTCCTAGTAGAGTGATTTCATATTTGAAGGCTCAACGAATTATTGAGAATGGGTGTTTGGCGTATTTGACTTTTGTGAGAGATGTTAGTGTTGATGCTCCTACAATTGGTCGGTTCTTGTAGTAAGGGAGTTCCCAGATGTGTTTCCTGTAGACCTGCCAGGTATATCACCTGACGGGGATATTGATTTTGGTTTTGATTTCGTGTCAGGCACTCAACTCATCTCTATTCCGCCATATCACATGGCACCAGTGGAGTAGAATGAATTGAAGGAACAACTATGGGAATTGCTTGATAAGGGTTTCACAAGGCCAAGTGTTGTCACCTTGGGGTGCACCAGTGCTATTTGTGAAGAAGAAAGATGTTTATTTGAGGATGTGCATTGACTACAGGCAGTTGAACAAGGTTACATCATGAATAAGTACCCACTACCGTGTATTGATGATTTGTTTAATAAGCTTCAGGGTGCTAGGGTATTCTCAAAGATTGACTTGATATCAGGTTACCATAAGTTGAAGATCGGGGCTTCAGATATTCCGAAGATGGTCTTTAGGACCCGTTATGGGCACTATGAGTTCTTGGTGATGTCTTTTGGGCTGACCAATGCCCCAACAGCTTTTATGCACTTGATGAACAACGTATTTTAGCCTTATTTGGATTCCTTCGTCATAGTTTTCATGTATGATACATTGGTGTATTCTCGTAGGAAGAGCTTGAGCATCACTTGAGGATTGTGCTCTAGACTTTGAGGGGGAAGAAGTTATATGCTAAATTCTCCAAGTGCAAGTTTTGAGGTAGAAGATTGAGGTAGTTCAGAGTTGGCCCAGACTGTCTACTGCCACAGAGATTTAGAGTTTCCTTTGGTTAGCTGGGTATTATCACCGTTTTGTGGAGGGGTTTTATCTATGTAATCCCATTGACTAGATTGACGCAGAAGGGTGCCCCATTTAGGTGGTCTGATGAGTGTGAGGAGAGCTTTCAGAAGCTCAAACCTACCTTGACTATAGATCCAATTTTGGTTTTGCCTTCAGGATTAGGTTCATATACTGTCTATTGTGATGCTTCATGGATTGGCATTGGGTACGTGTTGATGTAGGAGGGGAGAGTGATTGCTTATGCTTCGTGTAAGTTGAAGATCCATGAGAAGAACTACACAGTACACGATTTGGAGTTAGCAGCCATTGATCACGCGCTCAAGATTTGGAGGCATTAACTTTACAACATGTCTTGCAAGGTGTTGACAAATTATAGTAGTCTTCAGCACTTATAGAAAAAAGATCTGAACTTGAGGCAACAGAGGTGGTTAGAGCTACTAAAGGACTATGCTATCACCAATCTTTATCACCCGGAGAAGGCCAATGTTGTGGCCGACGCTTTGAGTAGGAAGGCTGAGAGCACGGGGGAGTCTTGCTTTTATTCCAATTGGGGAGAGACCATTAGCTTCGAATGTTCAGGCATTAGCCAACAGGTTCGTAAGGTTGGATATTTCGGAGCCTAGCAGGGTTCTTGCTTGTGTTGTATCACGGTCGTCCTTATTTTAGTGCATCAAGGCTCGTGAATATTATGATCCCAACTTGCTTGTCCTAAGGGACATAGTGCAACATGGTGATGCTAGGGAGGTGACTATTGGAGATGACGGGGTATTGAGGCTTCAGGGACGGATCTGTGTTCCAAATGTGGATGCGTTACGAGAGTTTATTCTTGATGAGGCCCATACTTTGCGGAATTCCATTCATGTGGATGCCCCGATAATGTATCTGGATTTGAGGCAACACTATTGGTAGATGTTGTGGCCAAACACACATGCAAGTATACGCAATTGTTAAGTAATAAAGTGACTAAAAGTCGGATGTCGAACCCACGAGAACTTGTGATTAACTATTAACTAAATTAGACAATCATAATTATCTAAACAAGAATTAAGCCTAGAAGTATTTAATTCTAAACTAATTAAAATAATGGAAAACAAACAGTGAACTCTGAACAAGAGAATAGCATATTTTTGTGTTATCAATGTGATGAAAATGATATAGGGTCATGGGGTATCTTACAATCTTATTGTATTTTTCAATTGAATTAACAAATAAATTTATCTGGTTTAGTGGTTAACACGGCTAATATTACTCATAAGAATCTGTCGAGTTCTTACTCACCTATTCCAGCTAACCTAATGCATATATGTCTATATAATTAGAACTAACAAGAATGCATTTATAATTCCTATAAATCAACCAAGCAAGGCAATTAGGTATATGTCTATCCTAACCATGAATCTATTCTCTGATGCCCAGGTTCAAGAAATTGCTCTGCTCAATCCTATATGCAATCTAGAATTCCCACTTTCGAGTTCAACTCTAGATTCATAGATAGTATTCAATTGGTGATTAGACAATCAAATAATTAAGAGTGATTGAATAAATAAACCAATACATTAAATTAACAAATCAAAATCAATATTCGAATAACAATAATCATGAAAGTACGTGAAGTTTAGATCCACATGGATATGGTAGCCAGACAACAAATCATACAAACATACATAAACATTACTAAGTTTGGCGGAAGAAAGATAAAATCCAGCCTCCACGGTGGCTCCTTGCTCTTAATAGGTCGAATTCCCTCCAAAAGGTTTGTTTAATGACTACTTATATGTGTAGGAAAAGTCCTATACGATTTTAACCATGTCCTAGAAAAAAAGTGAAAAGTTGGCCTCCGAAATATGCTAGGCGCGCCGCACTGTTTATGGCACTGAAATTCGGTGCTATGGTGGGTGATGGTCACTGACTATGGCACCGAACCATTATTCCTCCCTCCTTCTTCCAATCAGTCATACACAAGTAAATAACACAATTAGGATCAAAACATCATAATGCACTCGAAATATCACTATTATTATACTAAAGTGTGAGGCAATTATCATCATATTATATGTACTTTTAGCCAATAATCACCACCCCACACTTAAGTATTTGCTCTTCCTCGAGTGGACCAAGACTACACTAACAATCCCGCCTCAAAACACAACCACAAGCACACATTTGGAGGAGCTTCTATAAATTAAGCACGTTACACGTATGACTATGGTTGATAACAACAAGTAAGCTCTAGCACATGTACCTTCCACACACATCCCACTTTTTCATACCAAACTTATTTAAATTATGCAACCCATATAGACAACATCCTTCTGATAATCCTGGCCTAAAAAAGTCGACTCAATGTCACAAAGCACCCATGGCTTGAACACTCACCCTAACTGAGAAGTCTAATAACACTACATATCCATTGTAAATTCATGTACTCTCACAATAAAGCAAAGAGTGTAGACAGTCCGCACATTCAAATCAATAGTCGAAATGTAATTTAAGGACTCACACATATGAGAGAAACCACTAATTCTCACAAATAAGTCACATGAATGCAAGAAGGTAGCATAGGCTTGCTCATTATGTAAATCTTTACTAATATAGACTTGCTTGATCTAAAATCAGTTAGGACTTATCATGGTTGTAATGTGGGCTAATGTACGGGTAGGATATATTACCCTTCAAAGCACTGTAACACATCACATAATTAACTTTAAGCGCATATATTTTCAATCCAACTTCAATTCCACAAACAATATCACCCAAAACATTCCTTTTTTTTAAGCACTACTTTAACTCACACTTACTAGTAAGGAGAAGATCTCAATTTTTATTTTGCTTTTTATTTTCCTTTACCATTCTCACTAGTGGTGTATCCCTTAAAACATAAGTGCACCTTTCTTTATTTTATTGATTCCACTCAAAATCCACCCAAGTTCCCTCTTTACTTCTTCTAGCGCTTATTTTTTAATTAAAGTGCTTTAAGAGGTAAAAGGATCAAAATAATGTCAATTAAGAATAAAACGGATATAGGCTTATAATGTGGGTGCCAAACAAAAGGTCTGCAGGCTCAAAAGGGCTAACTATGGATGATTTTATTTGTGGTAACATTAAAATTCAAAATAGATCAAAGAAGCCCTAAAATCATTTGTCAAACCGAGCGCACCTAGGATTTCGCTTCAACTCACAAGCCGGGCAAGTTCTAGACTCAAAATGCAATGCAAAGACTACACAAAATCTCACTTACACTTGGCATATGACTCACTAATGGTGGTCTCATTCCAACTCTCAAATCAAAGTAAGTATCCACTAAGCCATGAGATATTATTCATTAAGCACAAAGTGAGCATAAGTTAAGGAAATGAGACATAGTCGTCAATAACATGCTAGCCAAATAAACAAGGAATCATGGACAATTTCAAAATATAGGAAAAATATTACACATGCCAAAGTTTAAATATACTACTATCAGATAAATCAAAGGCGAATAGGTTCATCATTCTTCCTCATTTTATTTCCTAAATCCTAATCTACTATAAAAAAATAAAAAACTACTACCCGCTTCAAAATACATCCCATGGAAAAGAACCGATGCGCAAAGAAAAACCACGGGGGATTATTACTACCTAAAGAAAACTAAAAGACATGTTTTGGATTTTTTATATTTTATATTTTTTTTTTTGTGTTTTTGGTTAGACTTTAATCCCTCAATAAAACTGTCTAGCAAATCCATCGTCGGAAAAAGTCTAGTTTTCTAATATTTTTGATTTTCTATATTTTCAATTTTCTTTAATTAAGCTACTAAAACTTCTATTGAAATACTACATTACTACAATAATAAAAATAAAAATAAGAAGCTAAAACCAAAATAAGAAGTTAACATACTAATATAATAAGAACCGTATTATCCAAAGGAATTTTTCCACCCCACACTTAAAAGAGTGCAGTGTCCCCAATGTACAAATAAAGCAAAAATAACGAGGGTGGACAAGAAACTCCCTGAAATGCCAAAGGCTAAAGCAATAGCAGCTTACAGGGTACTCAGACTTCTCCCAAGGATGGTCCTAGGTGCGGGTACCTCAAACTAGTTCCAACCATGTGGCAAACATTTGCATACTTCCTATGAAATTCTTTCCCATGCTCATAATCCTACAAAACAAAAATAAACACTACCCAACTAGCATAACAATAAAATAAAAAACTTTAAGCAAAAATAAAAGAAAGTAGTAAGTTGGGTTGCCTCACAACAAGCGCATAATTTAATGTCGCGACACGACTCGAATCATTTTTTGTTTCCGCCTCGAACTTATGAATTGATTCCCCAATTTGGCTTCAAGTTTACGGCTATGCTACAGTGGTAGGGCTATAAAGATAACCAGGCCAAGTAATAAATTTTTTACTTTTCACTTCTCGGCCTTTAGATGGGGAATGCAATTTTGCTTTTTGGCACAGCAAATTCAAGAATATAGGCACTCACTTCCTCCACCCTTGACTCTTCCATAGGCTTAGATGGCTCGATTACTATCTTACAAGTCCTTATTTATAGGAGTATTAAGGTATAAAAAGTCATTACAATTAGGTAGGGGGCTGCTAAGGGGTAACAAAGTCATCAAAATTAGGTAGGGTGGTTGCTAAGAAATAATAAAAGTCACAAAATTAGGTAGGGGTGGCCAAATCCCTTTGGGACAGATTTAGGCCTTAAAACTACTAGTTTGGGCCATTGGTTTGGACTCCAGTTGGGCTCCATTTCAAACACCCCCATTTGGACCTCTTTTAAGCTCATTTTGGGCTCTTCTAGGTGCCCTTTTGCTAAATTTCAAGGGCCGAGTTCGGGACTCAATCTTCCTCCTCTTGGACTTCAATTTGGGCCACCAAATAATTGTAAAACTTGTATAAATTATCTCCTTTGGTCTTGAGCTCGTCCTCCACAATTAAAAGCTTTTTTATTTGCACTTGAAGTCTAATGGCCTTATTTTGCAACTCTTTAGCTTGACATATTGTTAAAGGCCATCTTTGAGATTCCAAAGCTTCATCCTTATCCTTGAATAGAGTTGAGCTTCCTAGGATGCTATCATTCCCCTCTTCTTGAAGAAAATTCGTCCTCGAATTTCGACCTTGCAAGAAAAAGAAAACACGCCCTTGTAAATGGCATCCAATAATCTGAAAAACTAGTAGGAATAAAATAAAATAGTGACCATGTGTTCATTTAACCCAATTAATCCTAATAGGTATAAATAAAGCATATGGATATCATCATCCCAACAAAATTTATGCCTACCTAGATCAATACAATAAAAACCTCTCGTAGATGCGCCATGCAATGGAACTTGCAATTCGATCTTGTCGGTAAGGTAGTTCATAGGTATACATGACAAAGAAATTATAAAAGATTGACCACACATCCATTTAATATAAGTATCTCTACCACATGTATCAAAGAAGATACTTTCATGATATAGCCAACTATCTACAATTAATAATCTCATGGATTCCTCTACATGAAAGAGTATTTGATCACAAGTATTACAACAATCATGCATATCATCTTTACTAGTAACAAATACTTTTACAAGCTCACATTGAACATGACTTGAAGAATGACTCCCCATCACACAACAAAAATCACATTCTAGCAATTTATCACATGAAAACTCATTAGCCACTTGAATAAGAGAAGAAGAAATATTTAACTCATTCACAAGCCTCTTCTCAGAAATTTCATGCCTCTTTCCACCAAGTTGGAATACATAATCATTTATGTCATAAACAATTTCAAAAGGAAGAAAATTACTCTTGCACTTTAACTTAGATCTTACAGTTAATGACTTGATGTGCATCAAAATATCATCATCCGCAAAAATTATAAAGTCACCAATATAAGAAATAAGAGTATAATTCATTACCTCCAAAAATACCTTAGGTGTTCTAGAAAGTCCAAGAATGCAAATAAACCAATTATACATACCATACTTGGACTTATTTACCAATGGAACATCATCACCTTGTATTCTTTTATGCAATGACTCCAACTTAGCAATGCTTTTAGGAAACTCCATGTCATAATACTGTAAATAAGAATGAAAATAGTCAAAAGGTTCAATAACAAAGAATTTAACCAAGCTTTTATCTTCCACCATCCAACAAGAATAGATATCGCCAAATTCATGTTGGAATCCAATTGGATCTTTCGCTACCATCTCCTGCGCCTCATTATCCCTTTCAAAAGGTATTTCAACACGTGGTTGCACAAAATCACAAGAACTAAAACAAAAAAGAGTTAATGGGTTCGGAAGTAAAGAAACTTTTTTCTTGCTTAAACTCTCTTTGGCTTTTATCACAAGACTAATGTTTTCCTCACCCTTAGCCTCTTTTCTCTCACTAAAGAATTTTTCTTTGCTTTCACTCACTCCTTCTTGCTTTTCTCTCTCTACCTCACAAACTTTGTTCATCTCATTACCTTCTCTCTTTTCTTTTCTTTCAATATCACTCTTTACCTCACTTGACATCCTACTCTTTTCACTCAAGACAACATCTTCTTTTTCCTCTCTTGGAATGTCAACATGCACTCCCTTACTCCTCTCATTCTTTTCTCTCTCGTATTTTTTCATATTCTCTTTAACAATCTTTTCATCTTCACAAATTTGTGAGGGAGTCAAAGGCCCAAGAATGAATTTCTTCCCATTAATCTCAAAATAATATGTATTTTTTTCAATACTATATGAAGCACTTCTAAACACATACCATAGCCATCCCAACAAGATATGAAAACTATTCATCGGAATGACATCACACCAAATCACATCCCCATACCTTCCAATAGAGAATGGCAAGAACACTCTTTTATCTACTTTTACCCCTTTCAACATGTAGGGTTCAATATGTTCAACAAAAGGCAAGTTCAATTTCTCAACCATATAAGTGCTAATTAAGTTATAGCCAAATGCTTTGTCAATTCTAAGGGCATAAATTGCTGACATCACTTTAGCTCTTGTTTGAAAAATAACTTTACCATTGTCTTCCTTCCATTTGGTATACTGTAAGTTCGACTTTTTAAGTTGTTGAGTCATAGCTTTCCTCCTTCCACTGTAACTACCTGTTTGAGACATCTTGACATAGATTAAGAGAAATATGTATCTCTCAAATTTGAGTTTTTCCCTATAATGCTCTCACCTCTCTTGCCTTTTTTTCCTTTCGAAATAACCTTTGAACAAAATACTTTTGTAGATTTATGGTTAAACCCAACTCATATAAAGTTCTCAGTAGTAAAATATAGATTTTTGGGGAACAAATGAAAGAAGAACCAAATCCTAGAACTATTAGGCTCGGTTGAAACAAGACACGAACAAAAAGGAAATGATTATATATTTAGATTAGAAAGAGTAAGAAAAATTAAATTTTTGTCTTATCTTTGAAATCTGGGATCCCCTCTTCTTGTTTCCTTTGATAGTTTTTGGAAACAAATTAGATACAAAAGAAAGTTCCTGGAGAGCAAGCAATTTTTTTTTTTAAATTGATTTTCGTTTTTTTTTTCTTTTTTACTTGTTTTTTTTTTGCTCTTAGTATTCAAGAAATCCCCAGAATTATCAAGAACGAAACCTTGATAGAACCGCTCTGATACCAATTGATAACAACAAGGTCGGGAATCCAAACTAGAGTAAGAATTTGAAAAGTAAATGCGGAAGCAATAACAATAAGGAATTGAACAACTAGAACTAAAGGGCAGAAAATAAAGGATATGGGAAAATTCAAGGAAAGAATTCCAAGAACTTCCAAGAACGCAAGTTCTATAGCCTTGACAAGATCAAAGCAACAACGTCTTGATTTATTGAAGAAATCAAACGCCTTTACTTAAAAGCAAATCAAAACAATAGATTCGGATCTTGACCGCTTTACGAGTAACTTGAGACAACAATTAATAACTAGTATTAATCGCCTTCTAAGAATACCACAAAGAAATCAAAGATATCACAATAGAGAAGTAATCTTACTACCTTGAACTATGAACTAGTAAAGGTTGAAAGATAAATCTCAAAGCACAAGTAACAAAGGTTCAAAAGAACTCTCAAAGTATGATATACTTAATCAATAATGAAGTGTCTCAATGAATGAGAAGAACTCCTTATTTATAGGAGTACTAAGGCATAAAAAGTCATTACAATTAGGTAGGGGGCTGCTAAGGGATAACAAAGTCATCAAAATTAGGTAGGGTGGTTGCTAAGAAATATGAAAAGTCACAAAATTAGGTAGGGGCGGCCAAATCCCTTTGGGACAGATTTGGGCCTTAAAACTACTAGTTTGGGCCATTGGTTTGGACTCCAATTGGGCTCCATTTCAAATACCCCCATTTGGACCTCTTTTAAGCTCATTTTGGGCTCTTCTGGGTGCACTTTTGCTAGATTTCAAGGGCCGAGTTCTGGACTCAATCTTCCTCCTCTTGGACTTCAATTTGGGCCACCAAATAATTGTAAAACTTGTATAATTTATCTTCTTTGGTCTAGAGCTCGTCCTCCACAATTAAAAGCTTCTTTATTTGCATTTGAAGTCTAATGGCCTTATATTGTAACTCTTTAGCTTGACATATTGTTAAAGGCCATCTTTGAGATTCCAAAGCTTCATCCTTGTCTTTGAATAGAGTTGAATTTCCTAGAATGCTATCATTCCCCTCTTCTTGAAGAAAATTCGTCCTCGAATTTCGACCTTGCAAGAAAAAGAAAACACACCTTTGTAAATGGTATCCACTAATCTAAAAAACTAGTAGGAATAAAATAAGATAGTGACCATGTGTCCATTTAACCCAATTAATCCTAATAGGTATAAATAAAGCATATGGATATCATCATCCCAACAAAATTTATGCCTACCTAGATCAATACAATAAAAACCTCTCGTAGATGCGCCATGCAATGGAACTTGCAGTTCGATCTTGTCGGTAAGGTAGTCCATAGGTATACATGACAAAGAAATTATAAAAGATTGACCACACATCCATTTAATATAAGTATCTCTACCACATGTATCAAAGAAGATACTTTCATGATATAGCCAACTATCTACAATTAATAATCTCATGGATTCCTCTACATGAAAGAGTATTTGATCACAAGTGTTACAACAGTCATGCATATCATCTTTACTAGTAACAAATACTTTTACAAGCTCACATTGATCCATGACTTGAAGAATGACTCCCCATCACACAACAAAAATAACATTCTAGCAATTTATCACATAAAAACTCATTAGCCACTTGAATAAGAGAAGAAGAAATATTTAACTCATTCACAAGCCTCTTCTCAAAAATTTCATTCCTCTTTCCACCAAGTTGGAATACATAATCATTTATGTCATAAACAATTTCAAAAGGAAGAAAATTACTCTTGCACTTTAACTTAGATCTTACAGTTAATGACTTGATGTGCATCAAAATATCATCATCCGCAAAAATTATAAAGTCACCAACATAAGAAATAAGAGTATAATTCATTACCTCCAAAAATACCTTAGGTGTTCTAGAAAGGCCAAGAATGCAAATAAACCAATTATACATACTATACTTGGACTTATTTACCAATGGAACATCATCACCTTGTATTCTTTTATGCAATGGCTCCAACATAGCAATGCTTTTAGGAAACTCCATGTCATAATACTGTAAATAAGAATGAAAATAGTCAAAAGGTTCAATAACAAAGAATTTAACCAAGCTTTTATCTTCCACCATCCAACAAGAATAGATATCGCCAAATTCATGTTGGAATACAATTGGATCTTTTGCTACCATCTCCTGCGCCTCACCACCCCTTTCAAAAGGTATTTCAACACGTGGTTGCACAAAATCACAAGAACTAAAACAAGAAAGAGTTAATGGGTTCGGAAGTAAAGAAACTTTTTTCTTGCTTACACTCTCTTTGGCTTTTATCACAAGACTAATGTTTCCCTCACCCTTAGCCTCTTTTCTCTCACTAAAGAATTTTTCTTTGCTTTCACTCAATCCCTCTTGCTTTTCTCTCTCTACCTCACAAACTTTGTTCATCTCATTACCTTCTCTCTTTTCTTTTCTTTCAATATCACTCTTTACCTCACTTGACATCCCACTCTTTTCACTCAAGACAACATCTTCTTTTTCCTCTCTTGGAATGTCAACATGCACTCCCTTACTCCTCTCATTCTTTTCTCTCTCATATTTTTTCATATTCTCTTTAACAATCTTTTCATCTTCACAAATTTGTGAGGGAGTCAAAGCCCCAAGAATGAGTTTCTTCCCATTAATCTCAAAAGAGTATCTATTTTTTTCAATACTATATGAAGCACTTCTAAAGACATACCATGGCCATCCCAACAAGATATGAAAACTATTCATTGGAATGACATCACACCAAATTACATCCTCATACCTTCCAATAGAGAATGGCAAGAACACTCTTTTATCTACTTTTACCCCTTTCAACATGTAGGGTTCAATATGTTTAATACAAGGCAAGTTCAATTTCTCAACCATATAAGTGCTAATTAAGTTATAGCCAAATGCTTTGTCAATTCTAAGGGCATAAATTTCAGACATCACTTTAGCTCTTGTTTGAAAAATAACTTTACCATTGTCTTCCTTCCATTCGGTATACTGTAAGTTCGACTTTTCAAGTTGTTGAGTCATAGCTTTCCTCCTTCCACTGTAACTACCTGTTTGAGACATCTTGACATAGATTAAGAGAAATATGTATCTCTCAAATTTGAGTTTTTCCCTATAATGCTCTCACCTCTCTTTCCTTTTTTTCCTCTCAAAATAACCTTTGAACAAAATACTTTTGTAGATTTATGGTTAAACCCAACTCATATGAAGTTCTTAATAGTAAAATATAGATTTTTGGGGAACAAATGAAAGAAGAACCAAATCCTAGAACTATTAGGCTCGGTTGAAATAAGACACGAACAAATAGGAAATGATTATATATTTAGATTAGAAAGAGTAAGAAAAATTAAATTTTTGTCTTATCTTTGAAATTTGGAGTCCCCTTTTCTTGTTTCCTTTGATAGTTTTTGGAAACAAATTAGATACAAAAGAAAGTTCCTGGAGAGCAAGCAATTTTGTTTTTAAAATTGATTTTCGTTTTTTTTTGTTTTTCTTTTTAACTTGTTTTTTTTTTTTGCTCTTAGTATTCAAGAAATCCCCAGAATTATCAAGAACGAAACCTTGATAGAACCGCTCTGATACCACTTGATAACGACAAGGTCGGGAATCCAAACTAGAGTAAGAATTTGAAAAGTAAATGCGAAAGCAATAACAATAAGGAATTGAACAACTAGAACTAAAGGGCAGAAAATAAAGGATATGTGAAAATTCAAGGAAAGAATTCCAAGAACTTCCAAGAACGCAAGTTCTATAGTCTTGACAAGATCAAAGCAACAACGTCTTGATTTATTGAAGAAATCAAACGCCTTTACTTAAAAGCAAATCAAAACAATAGATTCGGATCTTGACCGCTTTACGAGTAACTTGAGACAACAATTAATAACTAGTATTAATCGCCTTCTAAGAATACCACAAAGAAATCAAAGATATCACAATAGAGAAGTAATCTTACTACCTTGAACTATGAACTAGTAAAGGTTGAAAGATAAATCTCAAAGCACAAGTAACAAAGGTTCAAAAGAACTCTCAAAGTATGATATACTTAATCAATAATGAAGTGTCTCAATAAATGAGAAGAACTCCTTATTTATAGGAGTATTAAGGCATAAAAAGTCATTACAATTAGGTAGGGGGCTGCTAAGGGGTAACAAAGTCATCAAAATTAGGTAGGGTGATTGCTAAGAAATATGAAAAGTCACAAAATTAGGTAGGGGGGCCAAATCCCTTTGGGACAGATTTGGGCTTTAAAATGACTAGTTTGGGCCATTGGTTTGGACTCCAATTGGGCTCCATTTCAAACATCCCACATTTGGACCTCTTTTAAGCTCATTTTGGGCTCTTCTGGGTGCACTTTTGCTAGATTTCAAGGGCCGAGTTCTGGAATCAATCTTCCTCCTCTTGGACTTCAATTTAGGCCACCAAATAATTGTAAAACTTGTATAATTTATCTTCTTTGGTTTTGAGCTCGTCCTCCACAATTAAAAGCTTCTTTATTTGCATTTGAAGTCTAATGGCCTTATTTTGCAACTCTTTAGCTTGACATATTGTTAAAGGCCATCTTTGAGATTCCAAAGCTTCATCCTTGTCCTTGAATAGAATTGAGCTTCCTAGGATGCTATCATTAACAAAGAACCAACCGACCAGGATCAAGATCATGAAACGAAAACGTAGTTTGTGTGCGATTTAAAGAAACAACGTATCTGAAGTTTTAGAACTCGGAATATAGTTATTCAAACATTTGGTGAACGATGACAATCTGAATGATAAAAAAGACTATTTACTCGTTCAAAATAAGTAAATACTGATGATGTACCAGTTCGATGAAACTTCTGATTCTAGGATATTAAACGAACGAATTTAGATCAAGAAACGTGTTCTTGAATGATAAAAAACCAAAGAGTTCCTAAAGTCACCACTTGAAATTAAATAAAGTGATAAAGAAATACCAAACATGATTGAAAACAAGATAAAGACTATCACCACCTTGCTTGGAACCAAAAACAAGGATAAAGAAGACAAAATAGAGAAATATACACTATTGCAAATTAGGGTCAAAGCTCAAAAACGTGAATTCTCCTTCTATAAGGCATGAGAATTCTTTATATAGGCCTAGGGTCTCTTCTTTGAAGACTACAATTCCTATTCTAATAAGGAAATAATATTACTAAAAACAAGGAAAGTAAAATTCCAATTGTACAAGGAAAAGAAACTCGAATCGTACTAAAAGGAAAATCCTTATTCTAATTGAAAGACAATAAATAAAGTCAAAACCTGTCTAGTGGTTCTATCTTGTTGATATATGTGTTTTCATCATGTGATAAAGTAATTGAGTTGTCACTCATGCTAGATATCATGTTTAGGCTTTATGCCAATACTGTTGGGACCCATAGTGGTTGTTTCTTGCTGTTGTCTTACTGATTTCATTAATATTTCGTACTCAGTCATATTCATTCATTTCATATCATGTCTCAGTCTCTGTTGTTAATTATTGATACATCATATCATTGTTTTCGGGCTAGTATCATGACATTGTGAGCCCGTGAGAGAGATAGTGGAGAGATTGATGACTTAGTGAGGTCGAGGGCCTGATTATGAGTTACATTTATTTGATCGGGCAGCATGTCGCAGCGGTTATACTGATTTATGATAGCGCTTGGGCTGAAGGAGCCCCTCCGGAGTCTGCACACGCCCCCAGTGAGCGCGGTTGATATTATTGATTGATGGATCTTCCCTGGACATGGATCTTGTCCGAAGTATTTTATACCTGGAGATGGATCTTCTCCACGGGCTAGATTTGCCATACTCGGTACTGGGTGATTGATGGTCAGTGATGTATATATTCCGGGATGGATTTTCCCTGGGCCGTTTGGACCATATACATTACCAAGTGATTGAGAATTTGAGAGTGTGAGCACATGAGGCTGTCATGTCACGACCCAATTTTTCCTCCGTTGGGTATCATGAAGGCACCTAGTCTTAGGGACTAGGTAAGCCTAACATTTACTGAATAACAACAACAATTAAATAACATCTAACAATTTTTGAAATGGAAATCTCTATAAAATTTACAATTCCCAAAACCGGTAGTACAAGTCATAAGCTTTACATAGTTTGCTACAATTTTCTAAATACAACTATTTGAAATAAAGTAACAGTATGAATACAAATCAGAAGGTGACTCCGAAGCCTGCGAACGCAGCAGCAGATTTACCTCGAGTCTCCACAGCAACAGTCCGCACAGCTAGCTAATGATCAACTGACTTCGAAATACCTGGATATGCACAGAAATGTGCAGAAGTGTAGTATGAGTACACTACGGCGGTACCCAGCAAGGATCAAGACTAACCTCGGTGGAGTAGTGACGAGGAACAGTCAAGACACCTATTGGACTAAATAACCTGAACAAAGTATATGTATAGAAACAACATAGTATAATATCTACATAAAGACTACGCGATATGAATAACAATACAGTAATTGCAATATGAAAGAAAAACGACAAGTATCAGCGGAATACCATAATAATGACATAGAAGGGTGAACGTAAACACAACCTAAATCCGAAATCAATGATACAGCAAGGACAATTAATAACTCAACAACAACGACCGCTTTCACATCAGGTTTTAGTTAATAAACTCCATAAGGTAACGAACCTCGGACAAATCACAACTCACAAGTCTCAATACCTGAACCTTAACACTTAGCATCTTGTGCCCTCATTACACCTCATAACCATACTAACGACTCGCGTGCCAAATAGATCCATTCTCACATAGAAGGCAAGTAAGCAAAGGTGTACATCTATACTAAACAATATCAAGAAAACCTCTTATCCGATAAGAGTGCTTAACTACGTGTATGCTTGTGCAAGTGTCCTAACATAGTTCATACCAGCTAGTGCATAAGTGAAAAGAACGGACAACACGTAGAATGTTTTCTCACAACTTTCACAAGATAAAGCTCAAACAGGTAAGTGTACCACTACACAAATATCAACAACAAGAATGCCCCCAGGCCATCACAAATCATCACAAATCAATCCCTGACATAGCCCACCTTGTCTCGCCAAGTGTGCAATAGTAAAATAAATGCTCGCCTTGTCTAGCCACACGTGCATAATAATGTTCCCACCTTGTCTTGCCACATGCGCAACCCACATATATATATCCTGCCTTGTCACGCCGCATGTAAAAATATCAATAGTAATAATAGCACGGCAGAAACCTCGTGCAACCCGTTAACACCGCACGACAGAAACCCCGTGCATCGCAACAACAACTGCATGGCAGAAACCTCGTGCATCACAACAACAACCGCACGACAGAAACCTCGTGCATCCTAACAACAACCGCAACAGCAACAATGACAATAAAACTAGGTACGATAAGTAAATCTACTCAAGAACCTTCGATCGCAAGAAATAGCTGTAATAAGGAATACTAGGCGTAATAAGAACGGCTCAACAGGGAAGAAAATAATATGTAACAATGATCCCACAATATACGGTTCAAAAACAAGAAACTAACACGAGTCAAATAATTTAAAATAAGGGCAAGTCCACTAAGGCATAGGATATCTAAGCTTCTTTTAAGTTTGGAAATTAAGGAAGAGATACAACCAATTCAAATAAAAGTGGGCAGCGAGAAAATAACCATAACCTCAATTAAGGGTGAATATTTACAAAAGGAACAATTACAACTTCAAATAAAGATACGCAGTTAGGGAAAAGATAACATGGCAAAGGAAAAGATAACAAATTTCAATTAAGGCACATATGAATCAAGTCAACAGTAAGAGTGGATCATGAAGCAATTGATTCTAATTAAGAAGGTAAAGGTAAAACTAGTAATTAAGGAACGTAATCATAACAAGTACAACTACATATTCAATTAGTACAAGGACCTAAGAACCCTAAAAGGCCAATTTCAACAAATAAGTCCGAGCACGTACTCGTCACCATGCGTACACGGACTATAATAAACATAGAAGACTCAAATCCTAAGGGGTAGTTTCCCCACACAAGGTTAGGCAAGATCCTTACCTCAAAGAAGACAAACCGATACTCTAAAATGAACTTCTCAGGTGAAATGACCTCCGGACAGCTCAAATCTAATCAAATTAACTTCAAAGCACAAATAAAACTCATAAGAAACTATTCCGGATCATAAATCTTCAATATTTATCAAAATCTAAAGATCGACCCAAAAGTTGACTCCCGGGCCCGCACCTCGAAACCCGACAAATTTTCACAAAACCCGAACACCCATTCCGATACGAGTTCAACCACACTAAATTTATCAAATTTTGAAATCATGATTTTTCATTTTGAAAGTTTTCTTCAAAAATCCCCATTTTTCTCAACTCAAAACACAATTTAAATGATAAAAATAAAGATAGAATCATGGAATATAATAAATATTAGGTGAAGAACCCAATTGATTTGCTTGAAAAACCCACAAAGAATCGCTCGAAATCGAGCTCCACAAGTCATGATATGATAAAAATGGCCTAACCCTCGATTTGGAAAATATATATTCTGCCCAGGTATTAAAGCATCGCGAACGCGGAACATGAATCGCGTTCGCGAAGAAGGAAAATGAAGGCTGCCAAGATGTTCTTCGCTAACGCGACAGATGTCTCGCGAACGCAGAGAGGAAAATTTGATGGTCCAACGACTGGGCCACGCGAAAGCGTGAAGTAGTACGCGAAAGCGTGAGGTAGTACGCGAACGCGAAGAATGAGATGGCATAACTTCACGAACGGGGGAAGAAGGACGCGAACACGAAGAGGAAGTAGTCATCAGTGCCCAGCTCCTAGTTTCTACTACGCGAACGCGAAGGTGGAGCTGCGAACACGAATAAGGGAAAGGCAGACTTACGCGATCGCGGATGGGAGCTCGCAAAGGCGAAGAACAAATAATTCCTCCTCCAAAATAACACTACGCGAACGCGGAGGTAGTGACGCGAACGCGATTAAAGAAACCAGATGACAGAAAACAACAGTCCAAAAATAGAAGGAAATGGCCATAGCCCATCTGAAACACACCCGAGGCTCCCGGGACCCGTCTAAACATACCAACAAGTTCCATAACCTATCATGGACTCTCTATAGGTCTCAAATCACATCAAACAACGTCGAAACTATGAATCAAACCATGAATCAAACTTATGAACTTTCAAATCTTCCAACTTCTAAAACTCGTGCCGAAACCAATCAAACCAACCCGGAATGACGTCAAATTTTGCAGGCAAGTCCCAAATGACATAACAGAGATGTTCCAACTCTCAAAATTGTATTCCGAACCCGATACCAAAAAGTCCACTTCCTGTCAAAATCTCCAAAAATTCAACTTTCGCCATTTCAAGCCTAAATCAGCTACATACCTCAAATTCACCGTCCGGACACGCTCCTAAATCCAAAATCACCCAACGGAGCTAACGGAATCGTCGAAACCCCATTCCAGAGTCATCTTCACACAGTTCCAACTACGGTCAACCACGCACGCAAATCAATACATATAATAAGAAGCTGCTCAAGACCTTATGCCCCCGAAAGGGACTTAGATTCTCAAAACGACCGGCCGGGTCGTTACATCCTTCCCCTCTTAAATAGACGTTCGTCCTCGAACGTGCCAAGAATCACCTCGACGTCTTCAAATCACTGATTGCACATATACAACATACACCCGCGGGTGACCCCACGTCACCCCAATTCACATAAGCCTGAAGACACCATCTCAACTATAATTTATCCTTTCTACCAATACTGATAAGCCTTAGAGTAAAAATTCTCACCTTCCATTCATCTCCAAAAGACCCGATTCTAAATCCATACCCGGTATCAGTCTCAAACAACTATAACAACTCATGCATACACCCATAAGGTACGACCACCTAACACGAGACACCAAACATAGGCCCATAATAACATTTCTAATCACAATAGCTGCCCGTAATCAAAACCATCACCGACAATTAGCCTCACATTTGTTAGAGACCCGTTTCAAACCTCCACAACACTGACAATGATGCAAGAAGCACGAAGACCTCATAACTATACACCCGGATCAACAAGTCATATCTAACGCCACCGGGCACACACCCCGTACGCTAAAACTCAAATAAGCACAAGACGAAAATGACTGAATATGTAAAGAGAAACATAAAAGAGAAATATCAAACAAGCTCGATAGGCACAACTCTCCATCAGTACCATCCTACGAATCAATTTAAAAGGAAAAAAATCAAAGTATATGAACAAATCACAAGGATCTCATCCTGATATAACCTCCACCGCGGCACGCAGCCCGACTCAAACATATCAAATCCTATGGAAATCGCGAAGGTCTCACCCTCAACTCAGATCACAAGCCGAATACACTTCATACCAATTGAAATCTTCCACTAACTCAGTTATGCCAATAAAATCACAACACTTACTGAACTCTCACCCTGCTAGAGTATCAAATCACAAATCATAACCAAATTACTCAGGAATCACATCAAACCTGCTATAATCGACAACATGAATTCACTTCTAGGCTCGTAACTTTAAATAATGAATTAAAATAATCATAGACATGGCTATCGCTTATAGAATCTCCCAACAGGGGCAAACACATAAACATAATACTAGGTCATGAACTCACCCATAGGTGGGACAACAAATAGGGGAACCCGCCCCGATATGCAGAACCGAATCAAAACACGAATGGTGCCCCTCTATAACAAATTAAAAGCATACCCGCGTGACATCATCTGGCGGAGTGGCCTCAAGCCTACTATATGAAACACATAAATGGGTCGGGCCTTCCCCTCTTGGGCACCCTTTGCTCGCCTGAATGCTCCGCTGTGACACACCTGTTCGGAGTCTAGGACAATCTCTCACCCTATGGCTAGTATCTCCACACTTGAAGTAACCTCTCTGCTGACGTGGATGTGGGAATTGTGCGGGACGGGTACTCTGATACCCATGAGCACCTAAAACACTGTGCAAAGCCAGAAGTGTAAACTGAACTGGCTGACCCACAAAACCTATACCATGTCGCACCCCGCCTAAAAAATAAGGACCAGTAGATCTCTTTGGCCTACGAGGCCTCCTCGCCTCCCTGTCCTCTCTCTTCTGACCCCGCATGTTCTCTCTCTCCTGATGCCACATGCCCTCCACTCGGCGAGCGATCCCTACCACCTGCTGAAACAAAATATCCGACTCCAACTCCCTGGCTATGCTGAACCGAATATCATGCCTGAGCCCCTCAATGAATCTACGGACACGCTCTCTAACTGTAGCAACCAAAGCAGTTGCATGTCTGGCCAAATCACTGAAACTAATGGCATACTCTGACACTGACATAGTGCCCTAGCGCAGCTGCTCAAACTCTGCGCGCCGTGCATTTTGAAGGGACTGAAGTACAAACTCTCTCAGGAACATCTCTGAAAGCTAAACCCATGTAAGTGAAGCTGACTTGGCCGGGCTACCCAAATCATATGCCCGCCACCACTGATAAGACGCTCCCCTGAGCTAGAACGTAGTAAAAGCAACCTTGCTCGTCTCCACAATACCCATAGTATAGAAATTGCGATGACACTACTCCAGAAAACCCCGAGCATCATCTGTCGCCAATCCACTGAATGTAGGAGGGAATGTAGGAGGGTGGTACTTCTTGTACCTCTCAAGTCTAATCTGTTCTTCCACAGATGCTGCTGCCCTAACCATAGGCTGAACTGGGACCACAGGTTGTGTCACCATGACACCTGGAACCTGACCAACATGAACTCGTTGCTCTGGAGTGTGGGCGGCGGGAGTCTGAGCTCCTCCCCCGGTCTGTGAAATAGCTGGTGCAACCGGAATCAACCCCGCTTGAGCTAATGTACCAAACATGCTCAAGAACTGTGCTAAGGTCTCCTGAAGTCCGGGGATAACAACAGGCACCTCCACTACCTGCCCCCCAACTGGAACTATTGGTGGCTCCTCAACTGCTGCTCTGATAGGTGCCCTAGCTGCGACACATTCTCATCGTCGACCTCTGCTACTGCCCCTAGCGACATCTGCTCTGGGGGTAGCATCATCAGCAACTGCAGCTTATGTCCTCACCATCTATGAGAGAATGGAATGATAAAAGTTCAAACGTTAAGATCAATGAACTCGCACGATAGGAATGAAGGAAGTGAAACTGTCCTAATAGTTCCATAGCCTCTCGGAGATATGTACAGACGTCTCCGTACCGATCCGCAAGACTCTACTAAACTCGCTTATGACTTGTAGCACCTATGAACCTAGAGCTTTGATACCAACTTGTCATGACCCAATTTTCCCTCTGTTGGGTATCGTGATGGAACCTAGTCTTAGGGACTAGGTAAGCCTGAAATTTACTGAATAACAACAACAATTAAATAACATCTAACAATTTTTGAAATGGAAATCTCTATAAAATTTACAATTCCCAATATCGGTAGTACAAGTCATAAGCTCTACGGAGTTTGCTATAATTTTCTAAATACAACTGTTTGGAATAAAGTAACAGTATGAATACAAATCTGAAGTTGACTCTGAAGCTTGCGAACGCAGCAGCAGGTATACCTTGAGTCTCCACAGCAACAGTCCGCACAGCAAGCTAATGATCAAGTGACTTTGAAATACCTGGATCTGCACAAAAATGTGCAGAAGTGTAGTTGAGTACACCACTGAGGTACCCAGCATGTATCAAGACTAACCTCGGTGGAGTAGTGACGAGGAACAGTCAAGACACATACTGAACTAAATAACCTGAACAAAGTATAAGCATAGAAGCAACAGAGTATAATAACTACATAAAGACTACGCGATATGACTAACAATACAGTAATTGCAATAGGAAAGAACAACGACAAGAATCAGCGGAATACCATAATAATGACATGGAAGGGTGAACATAAACACAACCTAAATTCGAAATCAATGATACAACAAGGACAATTAGTAACTAAGCAACAATGACCGCTTTCACATCAGGTTTTAGTCAACAAACTCCACGAGGTAATGAACCTCGGACAACGACTCGCATGCCACTTAGAGCCATTCTCACATACAAGGCAAGTAAGAAAGGGTGTACATATATACTCAACAATATCATGAAAACCTCTTATGCGATAAGAGTGCTTAACTACGTGTATGCTTGTGCAAGTGCCCTAACATAGTTCATACCAGCTAGTGCATAAGGGAAAAGAACGGACATCACGTAGAATGTTTTCTCACAACTTTCACAAGATAAATCTCACACAGGTAAGTGTACCACTACACAAATATCAACAACAAGAATGCCCCCAGGCCATCACAAATCATCACAAATCAATCCCTGACATAGCCCACTTTGTCTCGCCACGTGTGCAATAGTAAAATAAATGCCCGCCTTGTCTAGCCACACGTGCATAATAATGTTCCCACCTTGTCTCGCCACATGCACAATCCATATATATATATATATATATATATATATATATATATATATATCCCGCCTTGTCACCGCGCATGTGCAAATATCAATAGTAACAATAGCACGGCAGAAACTTCGTGCAACCCGATAACACCGCACGACAGAAACCTCGGGCATCACAACAACAATTACACAGCAGAAACCTCGTGCATCACATCAACAACTGCACGACAGAAACCTCATGCATCACAACAACAACCGTAACAACAATAATGACAATAAAACAAGGTACGACAAGTAAATCTACTCAAGAACCTTCGATTGCAAGAAATAGCCGTAAAAAGGTAACTTTAATTAAGGGTGAACATTTACAAAATGAACAACTACATCTTCAAATAAAGTTATGCAGTTAGGAAAAAGATAACATGGCAATGGAAGAGATACAAAATTTCAATTTAGGCACATATGAATCAAGTAAACAGTAAGAGTGGATCATGAAGCAAATGATTCTAATTAAGCAGGTAACGGTGAAACTAGTAATTAAGGAACGCAATCATAACAAGTACAACTACATATTCAATTAGTAGAAGGACCTAGGAACCCTAAAAGGCCAATTTCAACAAATAAGTCCGAGTACGTACTCGTCACCACGCGTACACGGACTATAATCAATATAGAACACTCAAATCCTAAGGGGTAGTTCCCCCACACAAGGTTAGGTAAGATACTTACCTCAAAGAAGACAAACCGATACTCTAAAATTAACTTCTTAGGTAAAATGACCTCCGGACGGATCAAATCTAATCAAAATAACTTCAAAGCACAAATAAAACTCATAAGAAACTATTCCGGATCATAAAGCTTCAATCTTTATCAAAATCTAAAAATCAACCCAAAAGTCGACTCCCGGTCCCGCTCCTCGAAACCCGACAAATTTTTACAAAGCCCGAACACCCATTCCGATACGAGTTCAACCAAATTAAGTTTATCAAATTCCGATACCATTTCGTCCCTCAAATCATGATTTTTCATTTTGAAAGTTTTCTTCAAAACACCCCCATTATTTTCAACTCAAAACACAATTTAAATGATAAAAATAAAGATAGAATCATGGAATATAATAAATTCTAGGTGAAGAACACTTACCCAATCGATTTGCTTGAAAAACCCACAAAGAATCACTCAAAACCGAGCTCCACAAATCAAGATATGATAAAAATGGCCTAACCCTCAATTTGGAAAATATATATTCTGCCCAGGTATTAAAGCATCGCGAACGCGGAAGACGAATCGCGTTCGTGAAGAAGGAAAATGAAGGCTGCCAAGACGTGTTTCGCTAACGCGACAGATCGCTCGCGAACGCGGAGAGGAAAATTTGATGGTCCAACGGCTGGGCTACGCGAAAGCATGAAGTAGTACGCGAATGCGAAAAATGGGATGGCATACCTTCGCGAACGTGGGAAGAAGGAAGCAACACGAAGAGGAAGAAGTCACCAGCACCCAGCTCATAGTTTCTACTACGCGAACGCGAAGATGGAGCTGCGAACGCGAATAAGGGAAGGGCAGCTCATGAACGTGAAGAACAAATAATTCCTCCTCCAAAATAACATTACGCGAATGCGGAGGTAGTGATGCGAACGTGATTAAGGAAACTAGATGACAGAAAACAACAGTCCAAAATTAGAAGGAAATGGCAGTAGCCCTTCCGAAACACACCCGAGGCCCCCGGGACCCCGTCTAAACATACCAACAAGTTCCATAAGCTATCACGGACTCGCTCTAGGGCTCAAATCACATCAAACAGCGTCGAAACTACGAATCACACCATGAATCGAAGTTATGAACTTTCAAATCTTCCAACTTCTAAAACTCGTGCTGAAACCAATCAAACCAGCCCAAAATGCTGTCATATTTTGCAGGCAAGTCCCAAATGACATAACGGAGTTGTTCCAACTCTCGAAATCGCATTCCGACCCCCGATATCAATAAGTCTCCTTCCGGTCAAAATCTTCAAAAATTTGACATTCGCCATTTCAAACCTAAATTAGCTACAGACCACAAATTCACTGTCCGGATATGCTCCCAAATCCAAAATTACCCAACGGAGTTAACGGAATTGCCGGAATCCCATTCCGGAGTAATCTTCACATAGTTTCAACTACGATCAAAATCCTAAGACTTAAGTTTCCGTTGTAGGGATTAAGTGTCCCAAATCACTCTGAATCATCCGATAATTGAATTCAATCATGCACGCAAGTCAATACATATAATACGAAGCTTCTCAAGACTTTATGCCGTTGAACGGGACTTAAATTATCAAAACGATCGGCCGGGTCGTTACATGTCAGCATGGTGCATCATACACAGTATGTGCATTGGCATGTTAGAAGTAGAGGAGTTATATTTTTCATATCATTCAGATTTATCCATTTTACTGTTTAAAGAATTCTATCGAACTTGAAAGCATGTCTATATTTCTGCACTGTTATTTTCTATATTGAGTTATGCCGGTTGAGTTTGTCACTGCTTTTAGCCCACAGTTTGGGCTTTTTACTTACTGAGTTGGTTGTACTCACGCTACACCCTGCACCTCCTGTGTAGATCCAGGTACTTCCAGTTACGGCGGCTGCTGATTGGGGAGACAAGATCTCAGAGACTATCGAGGTAGCTGCATGGCATTCGCATGCCTTGACTCTCCCTCATTATCTTTAGCTATACTTCAGTTTTTACTCCTTAGACATTGTAGTAGATTCTATTCTGACATAGATGCTCATGTACTCGGTGACACCACGATATTTGGGTGGGATTTGTATTGCATTGTGGTTTATTTCGGTTTTTAAATGGTTTCTTAAATATTAACTGCTTCCGTTTTACTTTCAAAGTTTTTACTGGGTGATCATGGATGAGTAGTTGGCTTGCCTAGTTCCACGATAGGCGCCATCACGACGGTTGGTTTTGGGATTGTGACACAATATTTCTGCAATAAATCATCCTAAATAGATTTTAAGGCACTAATTCATAGTCATAAGTTATTTTCTTTTTATCTTCACGAATCTTGAACTCCTCCATGTCAATGTGGTACTTATGGGATATGCCCAAAAAAGTCGATTTAGTAACACAAAAACCTTTAAAAGAATAAAATTAATGTACCTTTGGATCAAGCTTAGAAATCGAAGTATATCTTCTTGAGAAATCATCAGCAACAATGCTATCATATTTAACTAGATCAAAACCATCAATGGAATTTGTGTTGAGATTTCATGTTCCTACATATTCTCGAAAATATTCATCCTTTGGGGGCAAGAAACAAAACAGGAACAAAATATGAACTCAAACCCTCCATTATGAACTCCTTTTTAAGCAACTCTTCCTCACGTATTTGCAAAATTTCATGAACTTCTGGATTAATGTAATATGCTTCCTCGTTTGGAAGGATAGAATCAACAATCAAAGTAATATTATGTTGAGCATCTCTATTAGGTAAAAATTTAAGCTCTCATATGGGATGCTCTAACGGATAATCATCAAACTTCGGAGGTAAATTCTCAACTTGTAGATCTAGTGCATTCTCCTACACCTTGATTGGACCAATGTTCAAAGACTTTTCTCTTTTGATTGGACCAGTTGTTTGTAATTTGGTCACAAAAGAATCATCCTTGGGCTTCAAACGTTTACCAATTTCTTCTGGATTCAATGGTACTAAAATATTCTTACGTCCATCCTTTGTAAAATAATAGGTATTAAGGTCTTCATCATATTTAGCACACCTATCATACACCCATAGTCTTCCAAGTAATAAATGACAAGCATCCATCTTCACTACGTCACATCAAATCTGGTCTTTATAGATCTTACCAATAGAAAAAGATACTAGGCATTGACGAGTTATCTCTAAAACATCATCATCTTCAACTTCGATGCTGTAAGGATATGGATGAAATCTGATTGATAAACCAAGTTTCATAACTATCTCTTCAGAAATAATATTTATGTGACTCCCACGATCAATATTCAACGAATAAACTTTTCCATGGGAGGTACATCTAGTGTGAAAAAGAGATTCTTATTGCCACAGTTCTTTATCTTCTTGAACCAAGAAGCTTCCTCTTGGTTGAATCTTGGCCATGATAAATTCGTTAACCTAGGACCTGTGGATTGTAGCTCTGATACCAAATTGATGTGATTCTTCGAGTTAACAAAGAACCAATCGACCAGGATCTAGATCTTGAAACGAAAACGTAGTTTGTGGGCGATTTCAAAAAATATCGTATCTCATGTTTTATAACTCAGAATATGGTGATTCAAATACGAGGTGAACGATGACGATCTGAACTATAAGAAAGATTATTTACTCGTTCAAAACAAGTAAATATTGATGATGTACCGGTTCGATGAAACTTCTGATTTTAGGGTATTAAACAAAAGAATTTAGATCAACAGACATATTCTTGAATGATCAAAAACTAAAAAGTACCTAAAGTCACCACTTGAAATCAACTAACGTGATAAAGAAACACCACATGTGATTGAAAACAAGAAAAAGACCATCACCACCTTGTTTGGAACCAAAAACAAGGATAAAGAAGACAACATAGACAAATATACGCTATTGCAAATTAGGGTCAAAGCTCAAAAACGTAAATTCTCCTTCTAAAAGGCATGAGAACCCTATATATATGCTTAGGGTCTCTTCATTGAAGACTACAATTCCTATATTAATAAGGAAATAAAATTACTAAAGACAAGGAAAGTAAAATCACATATGTACAAGGAAGAGAAACTCGAATCCTACTAAAAGGAAAATCCTTATTCTAAAAGGAAGACAATAAATACAGTCAAAACCTACCAAGAAAAGGAAACAAGAAATTCGTTCTTGTAAAGAAGTAATAAATCCTATTTTAAGAAGGAAAGAATCTTCGCTTCTTGAAATCAATCTTGAGCTTCTTGAACTTCTTACGCTTCTTGAAAATAATTCCATACGTTTGGACTTGAGCTCTAAAACATAATCTTGGCCAAAATTAATAAAAATTAACAAAGATTCTTCATTTTCATCATTCTCCCCTGGTTGAGAAAGACTCGTCCTCGAGTTTAAAGTCCCCACAAATGGCACGAGATTGGCTACTTCCATGATTTTCTTGAACTTATACTCTGCAGGCTCTTAGTTTCATTTTTCTAGCCTATCGGAGAGCTTCATCTTATTGTAACAAAGCTTAGCATATGGCCGAACTAAATCTCACTTTCTCGATAGTATCTTTGTACCAATATTTCTGCAATAAATCGTCCTAAATAGATTTTAAGGCACTAATGCATAGTCATAAGTTATTTTCTTTTTATGTTCAGGAATCTTGAACTCCTCCATATCAATGTGGTGCTTATGGGATATGACCATAAAACTCGATTTAGTACCACAAAAAACCTTTAAAAGAATCAACTTCAATTACCATTGAATCAAGCTTAGAGATCTAAGTATATCTTCTTGAGAATTTATCAGAAACAATGCTCTCATATTTAACTAGATCATAAACTTCGATGGAATTTGTGTTGAGATTTCCTGTTCCTACATATTCTCGAAAATATTCATCCTTTTAGGGGCAAGAAACAAACTGGAACAAAATATGAACTCAAACCCTCCATTATGGACTCCTTTTTAAGCAACCCTTCCTCTCGTATTTGCAAAATTTCATGGACTTCTAGATTAATGTAATATGCTTCCTTGTTTGGAAGGATAGAATCAACAATCAAATTAATATTATGTTGAGCATCTCTATTAGGTAAAAATTTAAGCTCGCATATGGGATGCTCCAACGGATAATCATCAAACTTCAGAGGTAAATCCTCAACTTGTAGATCTAGTGCATGCTCCTCCACATTGATTGGACCAACGTTCAAAGACTTTTCTCTATTGATTGGACGAGGTGTTTGTAATTTGGTAACAAAAGAATCATCACTGGACTTCAAACGTTTAGCAATTTCTTCTGGATTCGATGGTACTAAAATAATCTTACATCCATCCTATGTAAAAGAATAGTCATTAAGGTCTTCATCATAATTAGCACACCTATCATACACCCATGGTCTTCAAAGTAATAAGTGACAAGCATCCATCTCACTACGTCACACCAAATCTGGTCTTTATAGATCTTACCAATAGAAAAATATACTAGGCATTGACGAGTTACCTCTAAATAATCATCTTCAACTTCGATGCTATAAGGATAAGGATGAAATTTGGTTGACAAACCATGTTTAATAACCATCTCTTCAGAAACGATATTTATGTGACTCCCACGATCAATGATCAACGAACAAACTTTTCCATGGGAGGTACATCTAGTGTGAAAAAGAGATTCTTGTTGCCACAGTTCTTTATCTTCTTGAACCAAGAAGCTTCCTCTTGGTTGAATCTTGGCCATGATAAATTCGTTAACCTAAGACCTGTGGATTGTAGCTCTGGTACCAAATTGATGTGATTCTTCGAGTTAACAAAGAACCAACTGACCAGGATCTAGATCTTGAAACGAAAACGTAGTTTGTGGGCTATTTCAAGAAACGTCGTATCTCAAGTTTTAGAACTCGGAATATGGTGATTCAAAAATGAAGTTAACAATGACGATCTAAACGATAAGAAAGATTATTTTCTCGTTCAAAACAAGAAAACATTGATGATGTACCGGTTCGATGAAACTTTTGATTCTAGGATATTAAACGAACAAATTTAGATCAAGAAACGTGTTCTTGAATGATCAAAAACAAAAAAGTTCCTAAAGTCACCACTTGAAATCAACTAACGTGATAAAGAAACACCACACGTGATTGAAAATAAGATAAAGACCATCACCACCTTGTTTGGCACCAAAAACAAGGATAAAGAATACAAAATAGACAAATATACGCTATTGCAAATTAGGGTCAAAGCTCAATAACGTGAATTCTCCTTCTATAAGGCATGAGAACCCTTTATATACGCCTAGAGTCTCTTCTTTGAAGACTACAATTCCTATTCTAATAAGGAAATATAATTACTAAAGACAAGAAAAGTAAAATCCCATTTGTTTAAGGAAAAGAAACTTGAATCCTACTAAAAGAAAAATCCTTATTCTAAAAGGAAGACAATAAATATAGTCAAAACCAACCAAGAAAAGGAAACAAGAAATCCGTTCATGTAAAGAAGTAATAAATCCTCTTTTAAGAAGGAAAGAATATTCGCTTCTTGAAATCAATCTTGAGCTTCTTGAACTTCTTACGCTTCTTGAAAATAATTCCATACGTTTGGACTTGAGCTCTAAAATATAATCTTGGCCAAAATTAATAAAAATTAACAATGATTCTTCATTTTCATCATTCTCCCCTGGTTGAGAAAGACTCGTCCTTGAGTCTAAAGTCCCACAAATGACACGAGATTGGCTACTTCCATGATTTTGTTGAACTTATATTCTGCAGGCTCTTAGTTTCATTTTTTTAGCCTATCGAGGAGCTTCATCTTATTATAACAAAGCTTAGCATATGGCCGAACTAAATCCTACTTTCTCGATAGTATCTTCGTACCAATGTTTCTGCAATAAATTGTCCTAAATAGATTTTAAGGCACTAATGCATAGTCATAAGTTATTTTCTTTTTATCTTCAGGAATCTTGAACTCCTCCATATCAATGTGGTGCTTATGGGATATGCCCATAAAACTCGATTTAGTACCACAAAAAACCTTTAAAAGAATCAAATTCAAGTACCTTTGGATCAAGCTTAGAGATCGAAGTATATCTTCTTGAGAATGTATCAGAAACAATGATCTCATATTTAACTAGATCATAAACTTCGATGGAATTTGTGTTGAGATTTCCTGTTCCTACATATTCTCGAAAATATTCATCCTTTTGGGGGCAAGAAAAAAATTGGAATAAAATATGAACTCAAACCCTCCATTATGGACTCCTTTTTAAGCAACCCTTCCTCTCGTATTTGAAAAATTTCATGGACTTCTAGATTAATCTAATATGCTTCCTCGTTTGGAAGGATAGAATCAACAATCAAATTAATATTATGTTGAGCATCTCTATTAGGTAAACATTTAAGCTCGCATATGGGATGCTCCAACGGATAATCATCAAACTTCAGAGGTAAATACTTAACTTGTAGATCTAGTGCATGCTCCTCCATCCTGATTGGACCAACGTTCAAAGACTTTTCTCTATTGATTGGACGAGGTGTTTGTAATTTGGTCACAAAAGAATCATCATTGCGCTTCAAACGTTTAGCAATTTCTTCTGGATTCAATGGTACTAAAATAATCTTGCATCCATCCTTTGTAAAAGAATAGTCATTAAGGTCTTCATCATAATTAGCACACCTATCATACACCCATGGTCTTCAAAGTAATAAGTGACAAGCATCCATCTCACTACGTCACACAAAATCTGGTCTTTATAGATCTTACCAATAGAAAAATATACTAGGCATTGACGAGTTACCTCTAAATAATCATCTTCAACTTCGATGCTATAAGGATAAGGATGAAATTTGGTTGACAAACCATGTTTAATAACCATCTCTTCAGAAACGATATTTATGTGACTCCCACGATAAATGATCAACGAACAAACTTTTTCATGGGAGGTACATCTAGTGTGAAAAGGAGATTCTTGTTGCCACAGTTCTTTATCTTCTTGAACCAAGAAGCTTCCTCTTGGTTGAATCTTGGCCATGATAAATTCGTTAACCTAGGACCTGTGGATTGTAGCTCTGGTACCAAATTGATGTGATTCTTCGAGTTAACAAAGAACCAACTGACCAGGATCTAGATCTTGAAACGAAAACGTAGTTTGTGGGCTATTTCAAGAAATGTCGTATCTCAAGTTTTAGAACTCGGAATATGGTGATTCAAAAACGAAGTGAACAATGACGATCTAAACGATAAGAAAGATTATTTTCTTCTTCAAAACAAGAAAACATTGATGATGTACCGGTTCGATGAAACTTTTGATTCTAGGATATTAAACAAACAAATTTAGATCAAGAAACGTGTTCTTGAATGATCAAAAATAAAAAAGTTCCTAAAGTCACCACTTGAAATCAACTAACATGATAAAGAAACACCACACGTGATTGAAAACAAGATAAAGACTATCATCACCTTGCTTGGAACCAAAAACAAGGATAAAAAATACAAAATAGAGAAATATACTCTATTGAAAATTAGGGTCAAAGCTCAATAATGTGAATTCTCCTTCTATAAGGCATGACAACCCTTTATATAAGCCTAGAGTCTCTTCTTTAAAAACTACAATTCCTATTCTAATAAGGAAATAAAATTACTATAGACAAGGAAAGTAAAATCTCTATTGTACAAGGAAAAGAAACTCTAATCCTACTAAACGGAAAATCCTTATTCTAAAAGGAACATCACCGGTCTGTGTTGCAACAACCGGCTGAACTACTCCGACTGGATGAGCGGCTGGAGTCTGATACTGGGGAGCCATCTGCTCCGGAGTGTGAGTAGTAGGAGTCTGTGCTCCTCCTCCAGCCTAAGAGACGGCTAGTGCCATGGGGAATGCGCCCGTCTGGGACACACTCTCCATAAGGCCCACCAAACGGACCAAAGTATACTGAAGCACTGGTGTGCCAATGAACCACTCCGGGACCTGAGCTGGTTCGACAGGCACAACCTGGGATGGAACCTCCTCATCAAACTCTACCTGAGGCTCCACTGCTGGTGCTGCTGCTCGAGCTCTCGGCTGAGCTCTGCCCTTGCCTCGGCATCTGGCACAACCTCGGCCTCGACCTCTGCCCCTCGTAGGAGCTGCCACTGGGAGCTCTGGCTGCTGCTCAGCTGAAGATACGGTACGCGTTCTCGCCATATGCGAGAGAACAAAATAGAAGGGTCCAATCAGCAATGATAGAATAAAATCGCACGACGGAGAAGAATGGAAGTGAAACATATCCTAACTCCATAGCGTCCGGAAGATAAGTACAGACGTCTCCGTACCGATCCTCCAGACACTAGTAAGTATTCTCGTGACTCGTGAGACCTATGTTTCTCTAGTGCTCTTATACCAACTTGTCAAGACCCGAAATTCTCACCGTCGGGACCGTGATGGCGCCTAACATTTCACTTGCTAGGCAAGCCAATGTTAGAACAATTAATCCTTTTTAACAATTTACACCTAATTAATGAAGAAGAACTTATTTAACTGCAATAATCCAAATATAAATGCGGAACCTAAAATCGTGAAATCATCTGCTACAAATCCCTGAACCTATTATCGGAAGTGCACGAGCTTCTAGTGTAATACATACAAGGGTATGAAATAAATACAAAGTTTTCTGAATGAAAATACACAGCTAAATAAAAATAAAGACGGCAACTTCAGGAGCTGCAGGCGCTGAGCAGTTGTACCTCAAGTCTCCACAGGCTGTCCAATCCGAGCTCTTTAGTAGCCGCCGCTGGGACCGTCTCCAAAATCTGCACAGTGTGCAGATTGTAGTATCAGTACAACCGACCCGATGTACTGGTAAGTGCCGAGCCTAACCTCAACGAAGTAGTGACGAGGCTACGGCGGGTCACCTACACTACAACCTGAACGCAGTATATTATAATGACAGATAAATGGGAATACTGAACAGAATTAAACAACCAACTGAAAATAATAACCATAGCATCAAGAATAAACCAGTGTCGTCCAGAATCACCAATCTTTAATAATTCAGATACAAATACCAAAAACAAAACCAACACAGCTCACGAAATAGAAACATATAGGTTGTTGCGGCGCGTAACCCGATCCCACCAAACAACACAAATTCCTCCTTTATTTCACTGTAATGATATCAACAACAGTAAACAATATATATATATGTTGCGGGCGCAACCCGATCGCACGATATGTCAATATCAGTATCATAATTCACCCTTATTTTACCATGTCAATCCACCCTTATTCCACCTGTTGCGGCGTGCAACCTGATCCCACCGTATAGTACAAATTCACCCTTATTCCACCTCAATATATCACCCTTATTTCACCTATTGCGGCATGCAACCCGATCCCGCCATATCAATATCAAGTACTCAATAAGCATAGTAAAACTCAGAATTCAAATCATAGAAAAACCCTTCACAATTCTAAGACACCAAACTGAACAAATAGGAAACCTTGTACGATATGATAATCCGAATGAGTAATACTATACAGCAACACCAATCCAGAATTTACAACTACAAGGTACATATAAACCAACTTGAGCAAATAGTAGGAGAGTATGAAACTATGGAAAGAACTAATATCATGAACATGAGGAAACAATGACTACAAGTAGCAATTAGGCATGGAAACACAATTAAAGTAGGTAACATTAGACAGAGAAAGAGATAATTTGAGAAAAATGGGAAAATAGGGAAAACAGATAATTTGGTGGTGCATAAGTACTCGTCACCTCACATATACGCCGCTCACATGAAATTCACATAGCAATTAGTCTGAGGGCTCCTAATTCTCTCAAGTCAAGGTTAGACACAACACTTACCTCACTCCAAAGGCCACTCAATGTTCAATTACCGCGTTTCCTCTAGAATCCACCTCCAAACCACTTGTATCTATCCATAAACGACTCAATAATATTAAATATTGCTAAATAAATCAATTACAATGCATAAATTTAGATTCCCCAAACTTTTCCCCAAAAAGTCAAAAATTGCCCCCGGGCCCGCTTGGTCAAAACCCAAGGTTCGGACCAAAATCCATTCACCCATTCACCTCCGAGACCGATTATGTAATTTATTTTGGAATCTGATCTCAATTTGAGGTCTAAATCCTCAATTTACCAAATCCCTAGTTTCTACCCAAAAACCCCCAATTCCACCATGAAAACCGTAGATTTTAGGTTGAAATCTTAGGAAAAACAGTGAAAGATTGAAAGAAAATAGGTTAGAATCACTTACCAACGATTTGAGGAAGAAGAAGTCTTGGAAAAATTGCCTCTAATGTTTTAAGTTTTGAAATTTTGAGAAATGAACTAAAAATCCCGTCTAAGTCATAGTTGTTCAGCTGCAGATGTTGCATTTGCGACCAAATGCGAGAAACATCACATCTCTGCATTCTTCGCAAATGCAAAGAATAGTTCACAAATGCGAACTCAGGTTTGATCGCAAATGCGACCTAGTGATCGGAAATGCGAAGAATGGCTATGTGTGCTACCTTCGCAAATGCGAACCAATGTTCGCAAATGCGGACTGCCAGGATCGTAAATGCGACCAAAACTTCGCATAATGGACCGCAAAAATGCCATGTTCTGCAATAATTTTCCTCCAACTCCCCAATGCATTGTACAACCCAAAAAATCCGTACCGCGGCTCGTTTTCTATAATCTTCAAACACATTAGCCTATCTCGGCACCACGAAACCTTAAAATCCTTGGCAAATTTTTACGGGCCTTACATCCTCCCCCGCTTAGGATCATTCATCCTCGAATTAGGAGTAGAGTCTACCCCTAACACCTAACATAACTCAACTCTTCCTTCAAACATCTCCAGCCCCCAAATTTGACTAACTCCCAAATTTTTCAGAAATTTTGGCAGAGTCTCCCTTGTAAATGGGCCTATCCACCTGCCAGTGTAACACCAAAACCACCCTAACAACACCTCCGTAACTCAACAAAGCATCAAAATATATACCAATAATACCAACCTCGACGTTACCGGCACTGTATTAACAAAAGTGGTACCTTGACATGAACTATACATATTTATGTCATAATACATAGAAAGTACCTTTCGAATCACAACCATTTGGCTATACAAACAGTTGAGAATAGTTTCTTTACTTTGACGTAGGCAATCTTAACTTTCGGACTTATCTAACAAGGATGACAATTAGGTGCCCCTCATAAGCCAATTATCCATTAACTTTACCTTTATAAACCATTCACATAATATCTTCATGAAGAAAATCTGGAGAATATCCCGTTCACTTTGTTCAACTCTAAATCTCTACGTCAAACACCCAAATTAATCTTTTGGAAACCTTCAACAATTATTTTATGATGTGCTAGAATGAATATGACTATAGAGTTTCCTACCCACCATGTTTGATCATGGAACGATGCTTCTTTTTTGACATGTTTGAACCTATAACTCTCGATAGATTTACTACAAATGGGAACAACGAGGTTCGAGATTGGGCTGGAATTATTCAAGAATCCATCAATGTGCTGAGAAGGGCATTTTAGGAGGTTATATCCTAAGAGACATGAAGGTTACTACCCATAGCGCTGACATGGTTAATCATTGTGATGACATCCTTGATTTGACAAATGAGGCATAGAGTTAACTAGTACATATGGATAATGTAGGAACCATGTACATGATCCTAAGATGTAAAAGAAGTGAGTCATTTTAGACATGTGATATATGGGAGGCATGATCGGAGTATAAAGACGTTAGGATCAGTTACTCTCGGAGGACGATGAGTTATGAAAGGGACAGTAACAATTGTTTTATGCCATATATGCCTTGTTCAGCAATAGTAAGCCTTAAGGAGAAATAGCCAAGTACGTGACACTAGTTGCCTTCTTAAGTGTAGGGACAATCGGTTTAACACGAAATGAGAAGAATCTTGCACCATGAATGTGATAGAGGTTCCAAAAATACATGAAGTTGCGTTATGCTCTTAACAGTATTTAACACAAGGAAACTACGCCCCAAGCCTACCAGGCTGAAAAGGAGGTTGAACACTTGTGAGGCTCTTATTCTGGCAGCTTAACCCTTTCCCGATAGTTTATCCTAGTTAAGAGGACTAGAGATGCGATAAACTTGTCTTCCAAATCGATATGCTCGTGATATGTGGCAAAATCTGAAACATCCACCTGAAGTGGGGAGGTAAAGGTCGTGGTAAGACTACTTAACTTCAACCACACAAGAGTGAAATCATGTAGCTAGGGCATCTTAATTTTGGGATTAAATCATGCATTGGTCAGAGAGGTTCTAATGGTTAGTATGATGCTCCGGGGAAAGAGGCAAATAAAAATCCTATCCACCCGGGGGTGTGGAATATTAAGGATAGTAAACTCTCCGCACATGATAGTGGCATAATATATGATTCTAGAAGTCGATTGTTAAAGATAACAGAACCAAGAGAGACACTATAAAATAATCATGGAAGGTTTTGCGAATGTTCATAATAATTTCACCATGGATGTTATGACTTGAAAAGTACCCATATGCTACCGAAGTATGGGTAAAACATGAGAAGCAGACATAATGCTATGATACCCCAAAGGTGCATTCGGTCTTGACGGAGAGCCTATTAAGGATTCTATGAGAAAAGAAGTGTTAAAGCGACTCATGGAAGGACACGATCTCACATGGCTATCCAATAAGTGTCGGGAGACTAGCACAATAAGTTCACTAATTAGGGATCACAAATAGAACATGTTGTAGAGGTGTAAAGAGAGAGTGGACACTTGTTGTGGGCTGGACATATTTTTGCCATAATAACTCTCAAACTGCAATACCAGGCCACGTCATAGGCAAGTACAATACTAGGAACAAGGCGAGTTACTTACTGCAGAATGATCTAAGTGCATATGAAAGTTATACTGAGATAGGCGAACAATAGATATTCCTACGACAAATTTGTGAGGATCCCAAGTTTCAGAGAGACTTTATGCAGACAACTGACCATTTCAATAGACATATACACATATGATAGGTGCTGAGATATGCTCTTATGTTACTAGACAGTGAAAAGGTTTCATGATAGCGTTCCCAAAGGGAGTAAAGTTATTCCTTAAATCCTATGATACACATACACAAGAGAGAGAGTATGTGTGTCGCTTAAGAAAGATCTCACGCTAGGCCACTTTACATTAGATTCGATGCCATGTAGGTAAATCTTATGATGGTGCATGCACAAGTGAGCAAATATTATCCATTTGAATCAGAAGGTTCTATAAGGAATTCATCAGGTGTAGTCCCTTGTTGAGAATTTAGGAAAGAAAGTGGGAAGTGTTAACCTAGGGTTATAACTCATTTCAAGAAAATCATTACAGAACTCAATTCTTCAAGAGGTTGTAAGTGAGAGAATTGTGATAAAGAGGCTTCACGAATAATTCTCCTCGTACAAAGAGTAGATACATGCAATGTTTTGTGATTAACTTTCTTTTTAAGACCATGTTTATGTAGGCCCTTCAATATGGATGTAAATATACAACAAGAAAAATTATGCGGTGCTCATAATGAGGTACTAAGGAGTGACTTATTTGGTTATTTTAGGTTGGCAGGGCAGTACCTTAGTTGATGCCCCTCGACTCTACATCCATAACATACATTGGTACCACAGTGACATACCCCCCAATAATATCTCCTACACTTCTCGCAACGAGAGTGAGGTCCGCTAAACTGACTCGCCCCACTGATTTGATTTTTATCCTTTTTGCATACATCATAAGCATTCCAACTATCCTTCTTCAAGGCCTTCATGGCAGGAGTAACAATCTTTGTACCGATTTGTGGTATGGGCTTTAGGAATTTCCAAAGCCTACCACCCTAAACACGCTCCTGATCATACTCACAACGTGACGCCAAATGTTCCCGCCCGCATATCGGGCAGACCGGGCTAGGTGTACCCAACCTAGGGCATTTGTTCTTCTTGTGCCCCCTCTTTCCACAACCATAACATATTTCAAGAGTCATCCAACATAAACCCAAGTGGCGCTTCTTACAAATCAAACATTCCATCTTATTGGTACCAACAACCCTCTTTCATTTATTACGTGCTCTCACCACATGATCCGGTGGCGTGGTAACATTAATCGGAACAAGGAAACTTTCTCTATCAACTGGTTCCTTCAATCCCTCCTCGCTGCCTCGAACTCGTGGGTTACTCATATGGAAAAGGAGACATGACGAAGAAATTAGCTTCCTACCTTGAGCTCTATTACACGATCTGGAGTATCAAAGAAGGGTGACATTCCTAAATGTCCAAGTAGCCTCCTAATTATAGATGTGGTCGACAAAATACCGATAAGAAGGACTCTACTAGAGATGGCTCTGAGATATCCTAGGACACTTTAAAACCATAGGCTCTGATACCAAGCTTCTCATGCCCTGACCTCGGGGAGCGCGACCGGTGCTCAACCGAGATATCCCGATCAAGAAAGCCTACTTGATGCCCTCTACCCAACCTTACCCAATAACAATAAAAGAACCATTAACAAGAGATAAGCATGTGAAGGGTAAAATGTTCCACATTCTTTTTCCATTGCTCAAAGGATATTCATTTTACAATTTCCAAATATTACAAGTTTATAATTACGAGGGAAAAATATATTTTCCAAATACCAACACTTCTAACTCATTACCCAATATCGTACACCACCCACAACATGTCTACGGAATCTCTAAGTACAAAAAAAGAGTAGTATGGAAGTGTCGACAATAAAGCCCCGGCTATACCTCAAAACAAAAATACAATGCCAAGTGACATAACGCTCGGAATAGAGTAGGGCTCACCAAAACCTGCTGAGTAGAGAGTAACTACTAACGAGGATCAAAGTTGCCCGCTCACAAACCACTTGCATCCATCAAAAATGCAGCACCCCCAACAAAAAGGACGTTAATACATGTGGAATAGTACTAGTATGTGAAGCTAAATGACGTCTTTAGAAATAGATTGCCAATATAAGAAAGAAAAAACCATTGAAGCAACAAGTAACAATTAATGATATCCAAATGTCAAGTTAAAACATAATAATTTTCAAAATACGAAAATAATATTATTTTTGGTTGGAAGATCATTAGTACCGATATACCACCGTGTTTTTCCGATCACGCCCGATCGGCTAGGGCATCTCTCCACGAACAATGTGGATTGACATGCGATGCGATAGAAAGTTGTTACCACGAGTACAAACCACCATGCGTGATGGCATCCGATCTCCACCCAATCGGCTAGGCCGCCTTCCCAAATATGCCATGTGGGTCGACTTCATCATTTCCAATTCACATCTATCATCAATCTCATCCCAATTAAGGGAAATAATTTCATCATATCAATATTTCAATCTCTTCTCAAATAAAGAGAATAATCACAATCCACTCCTACACCGGCACATTTAGTTTCGGGTATGGGCCATTTCGACCCACCCTTCCTCGGTTTGCTAATGATACTCCAAAAAATATTTTTTTGTTTTGCACACAAGGGAAACAAAAGTACAAATACATTCACCTTATAACCTTTCACACCATGTATAGCTTTGTTAGTACTTTTAATTGCTCATAATATCATTATCTCATTGGCTCCCTCGTCCATACATATGATTCTTCTTTCATGGCACAATAGCCGTATCTAAAATTCCACATTTTCATTTCTTTACTTTCCAAGAATCATCATCATAAACATCAACATATAGAATATTCTGAAAATCACAACTTTAGATTCATTAGTAATGAAGGCTTTTAAACACAATAGATTCCTTTTCAAATATGGAGTAAAATGACTAGAAACTGAAGCACGAGTTAAAACCATAACGATACACCACTTATGCTTATAATACTTTTTTTCCAAAAAGGGGCAATACACAATTTTAACTCATGAGTATATAAGAACTCTTGTCACATTGGAAATGTTTATAAAGGAAAGGATAGTGATTTACTATTGAAACATGAATACAAATCATTTGCACTGACTACAACAACCATGGCCATGTTTTACATCTCATTCTCACTTCTTTCACTTCCTAAACATCATCATAGGTTATCAACAATTAAGGGCATTTGGAATCAATATCTCAAATATGTATATGAGCGATATGAGTCTTAAGCACGTTGAGTTTTCTTTCCAAATTGAGCATAGTCATCTTTCATTTGAAACATGAATTGAAGTTATAACATTTTAACACCTAAACCATACTCGAACACATTCCCGAAGGAGATCATAATGAGATAGGGATAATTGGGACACGTTTTGAGTATGTACATCTTCAAACATATAACGCTTACTTGGGATAATCGAAATTATTAGGAACAACTCAGAACATGGGAATTAGGAACCTGGGCCAACCATACGAGAAACTTACGGGAACATCATGGAATTCGATTTTAAGAGAGAAGTTAAGCCAACATTGCTTTCTTGAGCTTTCCTTAGGTTACTACAACGTCCCAATACTTCTAGCAATATCAATCTATAGAAAGATAGCGAAAATCAGATAATAATTAGAAGGATTCTCATGATATAACTCTCTTGAGAATTTTGTCAAACACCTATTATGCAAAACCGACTACAAAGGTCTACAAAGGTAATCCGTACTTCCCTCAACCAATTTCAACAGGAAACTACCCGAAATAGTTCAATAATCCCACATACTACCACATATTAGTATATGCATGGCCTCTCTCCAACCCCACAACATACTTAAACCCATAACCTCTTGCATGAAAGCCTAGGAGAAGGACTTACCCGGATAGATGATGGTCTAGTGAGTGGCTTCCATGATTCTTGAAGATTGGGGCGAGAATGAATGAGTAGAATGGCTAGACCTTCTCCCTCTCTCCCTAAAATACTCACACTTCTCTCTAAAATTATCAGATTTGTGCTCCAAAATGAGCCCCAAGGGCTTTTAATTAAATTGGGGTCGGGTAAGAAAATTTCCAAAAATGATCCCCAAAGTCAATTATGTAGTGTAATTATGTGGTAGCAGAACGGATATATGGCCAGCAGAATAGATATGTGGCCCGCAGAATAAATATGTGGCCAAAGAACGATTTAGCGGCCAGTAGAATGGCCACATAAGGATTTTCCAAATCTGGATTGGGTCTGGTCCATTTCGCGGTAGCATAATCATTATGCGTCCAGCAGAATAATTATGTGGCCAGCAAAAGTAGTTTTCAAAATTTGCCCCTTTTCTGTTCCAGTCTGCGGCCGATTTGCTATCTGTGCCGTAATTATGCGGTCGTATAATGGATCACAGAAACGCTACGTTCTGCAACAATATTCCTCTAACTCCCCAATGCATTATACAACCCAAAAAGTCTGTACCGCGGCTCGTTTTCTATAATCTTCAAACACATTAGCCTGCCTCGGCACCACAAAACCTTAAATTCCTTGGCAAAATTTTACGGGGCCTTACAGTAGCGAATGCTATCTCCTTCCATAGTCATCCAAAAATATCATGCCCTCAGAATATTCTTGGCTAAGGTGAAACCATTCATGCGAGGTCTCCATGTCCCTGTATGTATTTCTTCCAACAACTTTGTTGCTTCTGTAGAGTCCACACATCATAACAGACCTAAGTGGGGGGTCTTCATGTATAGGACTTCCCTGTTAAGGAAAACGTGGTTTGCCAGTCTTCTTAGTGCCCGCTTCTGACCATTAGTAGCACTTTCTGGTACTCTCTTGTCTCAAGAAACTTTTTGATGTCATAATACCAATGCTTACCATCTAGTTCTTCATCTACGTGAAAGCAATATGTATGTTGGTCTTGAACTTCTACCTTAGTGGGGTCAGTGTAATTCTTATCTGGATGCTGCATCATGGATGATAATGTTTAAAGAGCATCGGCGAATTCATTCTGGATTCTGGGAACATGCCTGAATTCAATCTCGTTAAACTTCTTACATAATTCGTTCACACAATGCAAGTACAGAAGAATCTTGATGTTCTTGGTAGTCCATTCTCATTAGACTTGGTGGATCAATAGATCAAAGTCTCCTATGACTCAAATTTCTTTGACGTTCATGTCAACCACCATCCTAATCCTAAGGATGCACGCATCGTATTCTGCCATATTATTTATATATGGGAACCTTATATTGGCCGAAATTAGGTAATGTTGCCCTGATTCGGAGATTAAGACTGCCTCGATCCCTACTCCTTTGAAGTTTGCAGCTCCATCAAAGAACATCCTCCATCCTAGGTAAGGTTCCGAAATATCCTCTCCTGGGAATAGTACTTCTTTGTCCGGGAAATAGGTGGCAAGCGGCCTGTATTTTTTGTCTATTGGGTTTTTTTGCAAGGTTATTGGCCAGAGTTTGTACCTTAATGGATTTTTGCGTCACATACACAATGTTAAATTTACTAAGAAGGATATGCTACTTTGCTAGTTTTTCAATAGGCATTGGCTTTTGAAAGATTTACTTGAGCGGGTCTATTCTGGAGATCAAATGTGTGTTGTAGGATGAAAAGTAGTGAGTCAATTTCTAGGTGATCCAAGTTAAAGCACAACAACTTCACCCTAACAAGGTGTATCTGGCCTCGTGTGGTGCAGAAAATCCAGATGTAGCGGAAGAGCTCCCCGATAATGTGAGCAATATTGTCGAGCAGCCTGCTGGAACATAAGGCGTGCATGAGTATGTTTCTACACAATATAGACACTATTATGATGATGGTACATGATTTTATAAAGGATAATGCTTCAAAGACAAGAAGGAACTAATGACATTATTGCAGCTAGCTTCTGTGAATAAGCCTTATACATTTCGTTCGAAGAAGAGTAGCAAAAATTTATTTCAGTGGTATGCATAAACGAGAGTTGCTAGTGGAAGTTATGTGCGGTGAAGTATATAGTTGTGATAGATTTTATATTACTAGGTACCATGCCAAGCACTATACGGGCAACAACATCTTTCAGGCCATCGTCGACATGCATTGATGGACGCCATTGGTGTATACAATGAAAATAGGTATATTAACGGCAAAGGACTATCTCTGTAATATCTGCAAGATATGATTTTTCATGTTTTCACTGTCATATTAGTTACGGAAAGTTTTGGAAGGTAGGTAAACTAACAAAGGCAGTGATTAGGGGTACAACGAAGGAGTGTATTGTCACGCCCCAAACCTGGGGAGGCGTGGCTGGCACCTGATGTCGTACTGGTCCGAGCGAACAACTCTAAAACTAATTTTTTCCTTCAATAACTATCATGGGCCAACATGACCACAACTCATAATGTATAACTATAAGTGAAAAAATACTGTATCAATGAACCATCGCATTTAAATCATAAATATACACTGGCCGTCAAGGCCTCTGGCATACTATACAAAAGAAACTTGTATCTACAAAACCTCTAAGATTATTCGACATCAAATGGGACAGGGCCCCTTCCTAACAATAAGCCTGTAGCAAAACTCTAATACGATGACTTATAGACTCGGCTGCACTCCGAATGAAGTGGAGTCTTATCGATCCTTCGCTGAATGCTAACCTCGTCTACTATGAGGGCTCATCAAACTGATTACCTATACCTGCAGGTATGAATGCAGCGTCCACAACAAAAGGACGTCAGTACGAATAATGTACCGAGTATGTAAGGCAGAACTGAAACATAACAATAACTCAACATTAATTAAAGAGATATACAAATCAACTTGAATCTCTGTATATGCACTTATTAGACATATATATATATATATATATATATATATATATATATATATATATATATAAAATGCTTCTCTTTGAGACTCTTATCCATATCGTGTGATGCATGACTGCCCAACTGATCAGTGGTAACTGGCCGACCGGCCATAGTGCGGTGGTAAATGTGTAACTGCTCAACCGGTCGTAGCTCGGTGGTAAATGCATGACTGCCCGACCAGCCGTAGCTCGGTGGTAAATGAATATGCATGTCTACCCAACCGGCCGTAACACGGTAGTAAATGCATGAAGATGCATGTATCACTATATTATAAACATTAACATCTTTATCAAATACCTCAATAGAGACTTAGGAACATACTTAGACATGCTCGAATATCACTTTACAAGAATGAACAACATAGACCTTCTTAGCTACTAAGAGTAGAACCACTTATGAAATAACATTACGTTTCCGTATCGTTACTTGGATCATGCCAAAAGAAAGAAGGATTAGCCTTAACATACCTTTGTCGCCAACTTTCTACTTGTATCCATTTTGTTAAGAAGGAATATGAGTTATCTCCTTAAAAATGGAGGAGGGACGATGTTGTAATTACTGCACGAGCCAATCATCATCTAGTTTACCAAATATAGATTGAAATATTGAAAGAGAAAGCTGCAATAGAGTCAGTGTTACAAGTGAAATCAGATTTGACCCTAACTCCACCTCCATTTCCATGTCTCAACTTCACACAAGTACATGGAGAAAACGAGAAAAAGAGCTTCATTTAAAACATCGTTCGTGCTTCAAAATAATCCCAATTCAAAGCTTAATCAAAGAATTATTTTGTGGAGTTCTACCATGAAGAAAAAGTTTTAAAAATGATAATATACTAACTCCTTGAAATTGTAAATCTTTAAGACAGTGTACAAGTATATTATCTGTTAAGTTCTCTATTTGCACTAACTAGAATTTCTTATGTTCACAAAATCAACAAAACAGAACCACGTAAGAAACAATCAAGTATAGGTGGCACAAGCTAAATACATAATGAACAACTAAATCAGTGAGTTGCATGACTACTTACACGTGGATTGATGCCCACACAATAATTATCTACTAATTAACCTATTAATCTTTCACTAAAATCCAAAGTTTAACCAATAAGCCACATAATAATTTTTAAGTCTCATTTCACTTAAATACTAGTATACTTCATATACCTTACTATAATATACTTTACTATCATGGTCATATGGTACCTTGTATGGTACAAGTTCATAAATGCCGGGTATATAGCTTGGATCGTATTTTATCCTAAATTGTCAAATTTCAGCGATACTCAATTTCTTCGATTCGTTTACCCTATGACCTTCATAACACTTACTTATCACTTGTTCGACATATCATAAATACTTATAACCTCGAAAATAGTCTTGTCCTTGAACTTATGTCAATTATCTTTCGACGAATCCAATGTAGAAAAGTACGGGATATAACATCCTTCCCCCCTTTAGAAACATTCGTCCTCGAATGTTAACTCTTAGAGATTTACAACATTTTTCTATAAGGTCTTCTTTGTAAACTAAACTAAAACCCAACCTCTATCTGATGTTTGGACTATTCACAACCTTTTGTACTTGAGTATCTCGAATCTTCTTCACCTTTACCTTACTTAATTTTCAATCTCGCATCGTATTTTCTGTTTCTTTCATAACCTCCCTTCCACATAAGTGGAAATTACGTCTTAAAGCTCTACTGTAATACCTGCACCTCTGGTGCATACAAAATCTAGCGAAAGCTTCATACTGACTTCTTACGACTCAGCTCTATGGCACGATCTGGAAACAAAAGAAGGGTAACATTTCCTAAATGCCCTAAAGCCTCTCAGTTATATATGTGGCGCGCAACACACCCATAAGTGAGACTCTACTAGGCACGGCTTTGTAGACTCCCTAGGACATGACTTGCTCCGATACCACTTTATCATGCCCCAAACCTGGGGAGGCGTGACTGGCACCCGGTGCCGTACTTGCCGGAGCGAACCACTCTGTAACTCATTTTTTTTCCTTCTGTAAATATCATGGGCCAATATGGCCACAACTCATAATATATAACTATAAGTAGGAAAATACTGTATCAATGAACCATCGCATATAAAACATAAATATACACGGGCCGTCAAGGCCTCTGACATAATATACAAAATGAACTTGTATCTACAAAGCCTCTAAGATTATTCGACATCAAATGGGACAGGGCCCCTGCCTAACAATAAGTCTGTAGCAAAACTCTGACACGATGACTTATAGACTCGGCTGCACTCCGAATGAAGTGGAGTCTTGCCGATCCTTCGCTTAATGCTAACCGCATCTACTATGAGGGCTCATCAAACTGATTACTTATACCTGCAGGCATGAATGCAGCGTCCACAACAAAAGAACGTCAGTACGAATAATGTACCGAGTATGTAAGGCACAACTGAAACATAACAATAAGTCAACATTAATTAAAGAGATATAAGAATCATCTTGAATCTCTGTATATGAATACTTATTATACTTATATATATATATATATATATATAATGCATCACTTTGAGACTCTTATCCATGTCATGTCATGCATGACTGTCCAACTGATCAGTGGTAACTGCCCGACCGGACCTAGCACGATGGTAAATGTTTGATTGACCGACCGGCCGTAGCTCGGTGGTAAATGTGTAACTGCCCAAACGGCCGTAGCTTCGTGGTAAATGCACGACTGCCCGCCGGCCGTAACTCGGTGGTAAATGTGTAATAGCCCAACCAGCCGTAGCTCAGTGGTAAATACATGACTGCGCGACTGGCCGTAGTTCGGCAGTAAATCGATATGCATATCTGCCCAACCGGCCGTAACATGGTGGTAAATGCATGAAGATGCATGTATCACTATATTATTAATATTAACATCAGTTGTAGACCTTCTTAGTTACTAAGAGTAGAACCACTTATGAAATAACATTACGTTTCTGTATCGTTACTTGGATCATGCTAAAAGAAAGAAGGATTAGCCTTAACATACCTTTATCGCCAACTTTCTGCTTGTATCCATTTTGGTGAGAAGGAATATGAGTTATCCCCTTAAAAATGGAGGAGGGACGATGTTGTAATTACAGCACGAGCCAATCATCATCTAGTTTACCAAATATAGATTGAAATATTGAATGAGAAAGCTGCAATGGAGTCAGTGTTACAAGTGAAATCAGTTTTGACCCTAACTCCACCTCCATTTCCATGTCTCAACTTCCCACAAGTACATGGAGAAAACGAGAAAAAGAGCTTCATTTAAAACATCGTTTGTGCTTCAAAATAATCCCAATTCAAAGCTTAATCAAAGAATTGTTTTGTTGAGTTCTACCGTGAAGAAAAAGTTTTAAAAATGATAATATACTAACTCCTTGTAATTGTAAATCTTTAAGACACTGTACAAGTATATTATCTGTTAAGTTCTCTATTTTCACTAACTAGAATTTCTTATGTTCACAAAATCAACAAAACAGAACCAAGTAAGAAACAATCAAGTATAGGTGGCACAAGCTCAATACATAGTAAACAACTAAATCAGTGAGTTGCATGACTACTTACACGTGGATTGATGCCCACACAATAATTATCTACTAATTAATCTATTAATCTTCTACTAAAATTCAATATTTAACCAATTAGCCACATAATTATTTTTAGGTCTCATTTCACTTAAATACTAGTATACTTCATATACCTTACTATAATATACTTTATTATCATGGTCATGTGGTACCTTGTATGGCACAAGTCCATAAATACCGGTTATTATAGATTGGATCGTATTTTATCCCAAAATATCAAACTTCGGCGATACTCAATTTCTTCGACTCGTTTACCCTCTGACCTTCATAACACTTACTTATCAGTTGTTCGACATATCATAAATACTTATAACCTCGAAAATAGTCTTATCCTTGAAATTATGTCAATTATCTTATGACAAATTAAATGTAGAAAAGTACGAGATATAATATCTTCCCTCCCCCCCCCACCCCCTCCCCTCCTTTAGAAACATTCATCCTCGAATGTGTTACTTAGAGATTTACAAAGGTTTCTCTAGGGTCTCTGTTGTAAACTAAACTAAAACCCAACCTCTATCAGATGTCTGGACTATTCAAAACCTTTTGTACTTGAGTATCTCGTATCTTCTTCATTTTTACCTAAATTACTTTTCAATATCGCATCGTGTCTTCTATTTCTTTCATAACCTCTCTTACACATAGATGAAAATTATGCCTTAAAGCTCTACTGTGATACCTGCACCTCTGGTGCATAAACAAATCTGGCGAAAGCTTCATATTGACTTCTTACGACTCAGCTCTATGACACGATATGGAAACAAAAGAAGGGTAACATTTTCTAAATGCCCTATAGCCTCTCAGTTATAAATGTGGCGCGCAACACACCCATAAGTAAGACTTTACTAGGCACGGCTTTGTAGACTCCCTAGGACACTACTTGCTCTGATACCACTTTGTCACGCCCCAAACTTGGGGAGGCGTGGCTGGCACCTGGTGCCGTACTGGCTCTAGCGAACCACTCTGTAACCCATTTTGTTTTCTTTTGTAACTATCATGAGCCAACATGGCCACAACTCATAATGTATAACTATGAGTGGGAAATCACTGTATCAATGAACCATCGCATATAAAACATAAATATACACGGGTCGTCAAGGCCTCTGACATAATATACAAAATGAACTTGTATCTACAAAGCCTCTAAGATTATTCGACATTAAATGGGATAGGGCCCCTGCCTAACAATTAGTCTGTAGCAAAACTTAGACATGATGACTTATAGACTCGGCTGCACTCCGAATGAAGTGTAGTCTTACCGATCCTTCGCTGAATGCTAACCTCGTCTACTATGAGGGCTCGTCAAACTGATTACCTATACATGCAGGCACGAATGCAGTGTCCACAATAATAGGACGTCAGTACGAATAATGTACCGAGTATGTAAAGTAGAATTGAAATATAACAATAAGGCAACATTAATTAAAGAGATATAAGAATCAACCTGAATCTCTCTATAAGCATACTAATTATACTTATATATACAATGCTTCTCTTTGAGACTCTTATCCATATCGTGTGATGCATGACTGCCCAACTGATCAATGGTAACTACTCGACCGGCCGTAGCGCGGTGGTAAATGTATGACTGCCCCACCGACCATAGCTCGGTGGTAAATGTGTAACTTCCCAACCGTCCGTAGCTCGGTGGTAAATGCATGACTGCCCGACTGGCCGTAGCTCGGTGGTAAATGTATAACTGCCCAACCGGTCGTAGCTCAGTGGTAACTGCATGACTGCCCGACCGGCCGTAGCTCGGTGGTAAATAGATATGCATGTCTGCCCAACTGGCCGTAGCACGGTAGTAAATGGTAGTAAATGCATGAAGATGCATGTCTCACTATATTATAAACATTAATATCTTTATCAAATACCTCAATGGAGACTTAGGAACATACTTAGACATGCTCGAATATCACTTTACAGGAATGAACAACGTAGACCTTCTTAGCTACTAAGAGTAGAACCACTTAGGAAATAACATTACATTTTCGTATCGTTACATGGATCATGCCAAAAAAAAGAAGGATTAGCCTTAACATTCCTTTGTCGCCAACTCTCTACTTGTATCTATTTTGTTGAGAAGGAATATGAGTTATCTCCTTAAAAATGGAGGAGGGACGATGTTGTAATTACTGCACGAGCCAATCATCATCTAGTTTCCCAAATATAGATTGAAATATTGAAAGAGAACGCTGCAATAGAGTCAGTGTTACAAGTGAAATCAGTTTTGACCCTAACTCCACCTCCATTTCCATGTCTCAACTTCACACAAGTACATGGAGAAAACGAGAAAAAGAGCTCCATTTAAAACATCGTTCGTGCTTCAAAATAATCCCAATTCAAAGCTTAATCAAAGAATTGTTTTGTGGAGTTCTACCATGAAGAAAAACTTTTAAAAATGATAATATACTAACTCCTTAAAATTATAAATCTTTAAGACACTGTACAAGTATATTATCTGTTAAGTTCTCTATTTGCACTAACTAGAATTTCTTTTGTTCACAAAATCAACAAAACAGAACCACGTAAGAAACAATCAAGTATAGGTGGCACAAGCTCAACCATGAAGAAAAAGTTTTAAAAATGATAATATACTAACTCCTTGAAATTGTAAATCTTTAAGACACTGTACAACTATATTATCCGTTAAGTTCCCTATTTGCACTAACTAAAATTTCTTATGTTCACAAAATCAACAAAATAGAACCACGTAAGAAACAATCAAGTATAGGTGGCACAAGCTCAACCATGAAGAAAAAGTTTTAAAAATGATAATATACTAACTCCTTGAAATTGTAAATCTTTAAGACACTGTACAACTATATTATCCGTTAAGTTCCCTATTTGCACTAACTAAAATTTCTTATGTTCACAAAATCAACAAAATAGAACCACGTAAGAAACACAACAAGTATAGGTGGCAAAAGCTCGATACATAGTAAACAACTAAATCAGTGAGTTGCATGACTACTTACACGTGGATTGATGCCCACGCAATAATTATCTACTAATAAATCTAATAATCTTTCTCTAAAATCCAATGTTTAACCAATTAGCCATATAATTATTTCTAGGTCTCATTTTACTTAAATACTAGTATACTTCATACACCTTACTATAATATACGTTACTATCATGGTCATATGGTACATTGTATGATACAAGTTCATAAATATCGGGTATTATAGTTTGGATCGTATTTTATCCCAAAATGTCAAATTTCGGCGATACTCAATTTCTTCGACTCGTTTACCCTCTGGCCTTCATAACACTTACTTATCACTTGTTCGACATATCATAAATACTTATAACCTCGAAAATAGTCTTGTCCTTGAACTTATGTCAATTATCTTATGACAAATCCAATGTAAAAAAGTACGGGATATAACATGTATGCTCTTTTGGAAGTGTATTGTTATGTGCTTCAATATAAGAGTGAAAAAAGTAAGGTTGAATTGAAAGTTGACGTCACGACCCAAAATCCCAACAAAGGGGTCATGATAGTGCCTAATACATTGCTAGGCAAGAGAACACGTAACAATAATAATAAAAATGCACATTAACCATTAAACAACATAATATCATAAATAAAGGGTGAGGCTCCAAAATTACACAACAAGTCTGAAATGAATACAACCATCTAAATAACTCTCCAAGACTGGTGTCACTGAGTACATGAGCTCTAAAGAATACTAAATACAAAGTTAGAAATAAAAATAAAATATTATTTGATACAAATAAACAGTAGCAAAGATAATAAAGATAACTCAGAGTCTGTGATCCGATATGCAACACTACCTCGAGTCTCCCATATGTCCAAGTTAATAATCATCCATGGGGACTCCACTAGGACCAATGCCAGAATTTGAATAATAAGTGCAGATGTGTAGTATGAGTACAACTGACCCAATATAGTCAGTAAGTGTCGAGCCTAACCCCGACGAGGCTAAGACAATGGACCTACTATATAAACCTACGCAGTTAATTCTCACGACCCAAAATTCCACCAAGTTGTGATGGCATGTAACGACCCGGCCGGTCATTTTTCTTCTAGATCCATGTTCCCATATTTAAGATACCCCGTATATGCTTTTACTTCTTTATAACTTGCAGGGATGGTTGGTTTGATTTTGAAAGGGTTCTTATTGAATTCGAAACACTTAGTTCCATAATAGTGGCCTAAGGCGGTCAAGTTTAATTTTGATCAATACTTTGAGTAAATGACCTTGAAATCGGGATTTGATGATTTTTTTTGGATCCAATGATTAATCATTAAAGTAAAACCTCCTTTACAATCCATCTCGAGTACTATAAAACTACTCAAAACCTTTTGGTGAATGCTAAAGAATACAGCTAATATACTTTGCCACTTAATCTTCGTAATATCCCGCATGCTCCAACAGATAATTTGCGGCTAGTTCCTCATTGCGATCACAAGCCAAAAAAGTCTCAATGACAAGAGCTCTATCAAAACCCATTACCTCCAGTCGCTCAATCACCGCCTGCTCTTCTGGTGTGACACTAATTGTGTGCAGAGGCGGAGCTAGAGATTTAATTGTGTGGGTTCTAAATTTTAAAATAAAACATTGCTTCCAAGGGGAATCGAACTCCCATCTTTTCCAACGCACAACCCTCACCGTCGAACCAAGACCCCTTTTGTTACTTGGTTTGGCAGTATATATTTATATAGATTTAGTAAATATTTCAATACAAATACATGGTTCTGGAAAAAGTTACTGGGTTCGCCCGAACCCGCACCCACTACTGTAGCTCCGCCCCTGATTGTGCGTGGTATCTCTTGCTCAGCCGAATCAAAGATGTCCCCGTCGGAACCATCTACAGGTTCATTAATTAATTGAAGAAACTCTTGATGATGCTCCTGTATAGATCTTAAAAGTTTAGGATTTTGCTTTCGTAGTTCCTGAAACATAGGTTGTAAAATTTGTGGGATAGCTTGAACCATTGAACGTAAAGCTTGGAACTGTTGGTTGTTCCTGAGAAAATCAAGGGATCCAAGACCAGCACCGCCAGCACCAACAACATTCTCCTTAGGAAACAAATTTAGATGAGCAGAATTAGGCCCGTCAGAGGAAGGTGCAGTAGGCGCTGCAGTAGTCCCAGCTGCAAAATTAACTCCACCCTGTGCCACCGGTACAACAACTTCGGCTGTTTCAGGAATTCCTGAATATAGGTAATCAACAGCTCTTTCAGGATTGTTATAAGCTGCTCGAAGTGCACGTGTAACTGTCTCTTTGTCCCAACTACCGACACCCATATCCATAATTTGTTGTATTGTCTGCTCAAGATTATTTCCAGCAACTACATTTGACGCAGCTTCACTATAACCATCAGTTGGAAGCAAAATTCATTAGGACCTGTTATGGCGGAGTCGCTTCAGGTGCTGGAGTAGGATTAGTTGCAGTAACTGATGGCTGAGCAGATGTTGTCCCACTTGAGCTAGCAGCTTTGCTCTTGCTAAGCATGACAACGAGGAAACCATCCTCAGAGACATTGTTATCCACTAACGTACTTTCATCCTTCAGCACTTTAACATTGTGAATCAGAAACTGCTGCCCACATGGGTATTTATCTTTTCCTTGCACATCTTCAATGTGTTTCTTGATAGTCATAATGGTATCGGAGGGCTGAACCCTGATTTCGAAGTGACTGCCTTTGAGAGTCTTTACAGTGAGCTTCATCTCTGCCAATTAGGAGTGAGAAAAGAGCAAGGCTTCACAAAAAAAGAACAAAACCCTAAAAACTTCAAATACTGTTATGGATCAGCTGCCACTCCACTCCAACATGAATTTGAAGGTTCCAACAGGTTCATATGATGATTTTAGACTTGGGCATATGTTCGGATCGAGTTTCGTGTGGACCGGGAGCGTTTCGGTGCTTATTGTTGAAAGTTGGCGTCTTGATGGTTTTAGAGATTTCTAAGTTTGATTTAAAGTAGACTTTGGTGTTATCGACATCCATTTGGGATTCCAAGCCTTGGAATATGTTTGTATAGTGATTTGTAACTTGAGAGTGAAATTTGGCGTCATTCTGATTGTCTAAGTATGATTCATCGCGTTCGGAGTTGGTTGAAATGAATTTGAAGTTTAGAAGTTGATCAATTTGGTTTTGAGGCATGATTCTTGGTTTTGATTTGATTTTACATGTTCCGAACCTTCGAGTAGGTCCGTAGTATATTTATGGACTTGTTGATATATTTGGACGGTGTCCCGGATGGTTTGGGTGAGTTTCGGATCACTCAGAGCATCTTTGAAGTTGGAAGATTTTTGTTGGTGCTGGTGTACCGGATGTCCCGCGATTGCGAAGAAGGATTTTGGATGGGCTAGCTGGTTGCCTTTCGCAAACGCGAAGATGGCTCCACAAACACGAGAGAGGATATGGCTCTTCTTCGTGAACGCGAAGGTTCAAGCGCGAACGAGAAGCTTTTGAGGTCTGGGCAAGGGGGAGCCATTGGCCTTCGTGAACGCGAAGAGGTGGTCGCGATCACGTTGGAGGAAATCTTGTGGAAGGCAGCATAAGCCTTTGCGAACGCGGCTGGGGGACCGCGAACGCGAAGTGCCGGGGACTTGTTCATCGCGAACATGACCTTGGATGTCGCAAACACGTAGAGGAAAAATCTAGACAGGGGCAGTTGGCCTTCGCGATTGGGAGGGACTTTTCGCGATCATGAAGAAGAAACCATTGGGCAGGTTACATTTTATTTCAGGACTTAGCCCATTTCTCACTTTTTACGTGGGTTTGGACGAATTTGAGAGCTCTTTGGGGGGGGGGGGGGGGGGATTTTCATCAAACAACATAAGGTAAGTGATTTCTACTAATTATGAGTTAAATACATGGATTATGGTATATTTTAATGCAGAAATTAGTGAAATTGTAGAATTTTGTCGGAAAACCTAGGGTTTAGTAAAACCGGGATTTGACCGCGAAATTGATTTCGGAATTGGGAATAAATTATATACTTGAGTTGGTAATGTCATGGGTAACGTTTATCTTTGAAATTTTCCGGAATGCGAATACGTAGGGTCGGGGTTTACTTTTGCTGACTTCTCGAGTTGGGTTGGGAAATTACTGTAATTGTTAAATTATGAACTTTTGGGCATATATTGATAAGTTTGTACGACCTTTGACTAGTTTCAGATTGCTCGGCGTCGATTTGAGGCTACTAGTGAGGTTTAAGAGCCGAGTAGTGAGTTTGGAAGCGAAGTAAGTCCTTTGCCTAATCTTGTAAGAAAGAATTATCCCCATAGGTGTATTAATTGTTGCGTGCTACTTGTTATGGGCGCTACGTATGCACGAGGTGACAAGAGTCCGTACGTAGGTAGATTCATGTTTATGTCTGGGTAGACTTAGATTCATGACTGAGAGTGAGATTGAGACTAGAATAAAAATAATGACCGAGTCTCTTACTTTGGAATTGTGAAATATTTGATGCACGGTATTTACGTGTCTTCTCGACTCGTATGTATTTTCATGAGTGAGAGATTTTCTTCGCCTCAGCGGGATTACAAACCATTCTTATGGGATCGGGTCGTTCGCCTCAGTAGTCTTTTAAATCACTCTTATGGGATCGCGCCGTTTGCCTCGACAGGATTACAAATTATTCTTATGGGATCAGGTCGTTTGCTTCGGTTGTGTTGTAAATAACTCTTATGGGATCGGGCAATTCGCCTCGGCAGAATTGTGAGTTACTCTTATGGGATCGGGCTTATGGGATCGGGTCGTTCGCCTTGGCAGACTTATGCGTAATACCTAAGATTTGATTTGGTATTGGTATCAGTTGATCTTTTGCCTTCAAGGCCGGTTATGAAATTTTAATGATTTTGTAATAATTCATGTTTGGAAATTTATTATTAAAGTTTATCAGTCTTGTAGCTACTTGTTGTGTTTCATACCTGCCTACTTTATGCACCTTATTATCTTACCACTAGTAAGTGTTGAAGTCAACCCCTCGTTACTATTTCTTCGAGGTTAGACTAGATACTTACTAGGTACGCATTAATTTACGTACTCATATTATACCTCTGCACCGGTTGTGCAGGTACTGAGACAAGTACTTCAGGTGGTCATACAGACGAGCAGGCGCACTTCACGAAGATTTAGTGGTGAGCTTCCCTCCATGATTCAATCTGCAGCACCCAGAGTCTCCCTCTTATCATATTTATTGTTTTTGTCTATTTTATTTCAGACAGTAGCTGTAGTAATTTTGTATATTCTCTAGATTGCTCATGCACTCGTGACCCGGGGTTTTGGAGGAATTTCTAGTGGATGTTCTCAGTTGTACATGATATTATTATCACTACGTTTTGTGTATTATTCATACTCGGTATTTCGGTAAATAAGAACGTATGTTTCCTTGAGTTCTACATTTAATTCTATTTATCTAATGAAATTTATGATCTTAAAAGTTAAAATGGATAATTGAGTTGGAGATTCACACGTTGGCTTTCCTAACAACATCGTTGGACGCCATCATGGCCTATTGTGGGATTTGGGTCGTGACAGTTTGGTATTAGAGTACTAGGTTCACATCGATTTCACGAGTCATGAGCAGACCTAGTAGAGTCTTGCGGATCGGTGCAGAGACGTCTCTACTTATCTTTGAGAGGCTATAGGGTGTTAAGAAACTTCTCTTTCATCATCTCCTATAGTGCAGTTGATGTTGTGCTAAATATCTTCTATTCTCTCACGGATGGTGAGAAGAAGCGTGATGGCTGTACTCAACGGCAGAGGGGCTGCTCCCCCGATTGTTAGAGGTAGAGGCCGAGGGAGGGCCATAACTCCTGCTAGAGGACGAGGGAGTATTAGAGTTACCCATGTAGTACCAGTAGTGGATCCAGTGGAGGATCCTGTTATTGAAGAGCAGGATGAGGCACCTGCAGTTGAACCAGCCCCGATGGATTTTATGACCGCACCGGTCTTTCAAGGGGTCATGGGTCGTATGGTATTGTTCATGGATTCTATGACCCAAGCTGGGCTATTTCAAGCAAATCCAACCATATCTCAGGTGGGAGGGGGAGCACCGACCCCTACCGCTCATGTGCAAGAGCACGTTGCTACTATGTATCAGACCCCAAGCGCACTGCATGTTGGCGGGGTTCAACCGGTTGCAGTGGTTAGAGAAGAACCTAGACCGGCCGCTACTGTTGAGGAGCATAAGTGGTTGGATAGATGGACTAGGCTTCATCCTCCTATATTTATAGATGACAAGTCAGAGGACCCACATGATTTTTTTGTCACAACCCAAACCGATGGCCCGCGACGGGCACTCGGTACCTTACTCAACCGAGTACCAACGTAACGTATCTTTCTTATTACATCATCAAGGGTAAGTGGGCTAGAAGGGGCGTCATGAAATAACTAGAGTAAACATGAGGGAATGCCCGACATAGAACAACCCAACCTGATATACTGACTTAGACATATGACGTATGGGCATATAAGGCCAAAATAATCACTCATACACTGAACATAGGCCGATAAGGCCATACAATCTTTCATATACATGACATAAGTCTACAAGCCTCTAAGAGTACATAAACGTCATAAGGCCGGGACAGGGCCTTGACATACCAATCAATACATGCCTAATCATACTAACCAATAGAAACTCCGGAGCAAATGGAGTGGACCAGCATCTTCCGCTGAGCGGATAGCCTACTTGGAGGACTCTCGACCTGTCTATCGGGACCTGCGGGCATGAAACGCAGTGTGCCCAGGCAAAAAGGACGTCAGTACAAATAATATACCGAGTATGTAAGGAATGAAAATCAATAAACAATAGACATGAGAGAAACATAGAGTCAAAGACTCGACATGTATATATGAATAACTCTGTTAATCACTTCATATTTATAATGTCATGCATATGCATATAAATATCATACCATGTAGAGGTATATGCGTTCATAACATCATCAAGCCTCTGAGGGCATCCCATCATATCATCTCGGCCACTGTGGGCAATTCATCAACGTATACCAGCTGATAAGGTGGTGGTATGTATATAACATTGTAACCTTTTTCCATATCCCATATACATATAATATACATATATACACGTATATAACGCCATCTGGTCATGGGTCAATATAAATGAATGCAATGCATGAGAAGTACGTCAATAAAATCTTTTGGAGTGTCATAAGACCATTATGCCTTTGAGTAATATCATGAAACAAGAACATAAGCATCTCTAGTATTTCTATGAATAGAGTAATTTATGGAAATTATGCATTTGCTCGTTTCGTTTGTGTCGTATAGATCATGCCAAAAGAAAGAAGGGATAGCCTTAACATACCTGGACCGATTCTCTTGACAATTCCTCTAACACACATATTTTGCAAAGAATACATAACGGGGGATCGAAGTAGGGGAATATTCTATGATATTCGTGAGAAAGATTGTACCGTGCTCTCTCCGAATTGCATCTCACACTGCTGTAGCGTTATGAAATTCATATGAATTCATTTTTAAGAATTCCTTTGTTAGTAACACATACATCTCCACAACAATGATATATGAAATAATAATGTAGGGAGATGTCTTTAAGATTCTTGGTTGTGGGCCCCACTTTATGTGATGACTAAGCCATTAAAAATCTTCCAAAATGTGCCACCTTACCATATACTTAAGAGTCACAAATTGATTCTTTATCCAATCTCATGGGCTGCCATGTTGGAGCCTCTTTATGCTCATCCAAAGACCTTAGTTAATTATCCACAATTCCTTAATCAACTTGTTAATCTCCCATTAACCAATAAGTAACCAATTACCCATATAATTAAGAATTATCTCAAATTACTTAAAATACTACTCACTTTTAACACACTTTATGTACCCTACTATCATGGTCATGTGGTACCTTGTATGGTAATAGTCCATGAATACCGGGTATTAGCTCGGACCGTATTTTATCCCAAATTAACGAACTTCGACGAAACTCACTTTCTTCGATTCGCTTACCCTCTCTCCTTTACGAATTTACTTATCACTTGTTTGAAATAACATAATACTTATAACCTCAAAAATAATCTCATTCCCGAGCTTACGTCAATTAACTTACGACAAAATTGTAACGTTCGAAAATATGGGATGTAACATCTCATTTCCGAGCTTATATCAATTTACTTATGGCGTACTTCCACGTACAAAATCATGTGGTGTAACATCATTCCCCCCTTTGGAACATTCCTCCTCGAATGTTGACTGACGCACTTATCATTCTCATAACCCATAGCTCTTGCGAAGACCTTAGTACTCTCTTTGCCATTTAGGCAACTGTTCTTTGAATATACTCAAAGGCCAAGGCATTCCCCCCTTTAGGCCTCTTTCTCACATCACGACTTGTGGTCGGAATCCTTCCAATCTCGTAACTGTTGCTACCTTCTATCATGCAGCCTGTATGATTCTGACCTTATAAATGTGCCTTTGCTACTCTTCTCTCCTTTTTTCCTCTAGCTTTTAGCCGATCTCTGCGCCTCACTTTGTAAACATATATAGAGCTTGATAAGATGTCTTTCTGGGCATCTATAGGCATACTGATGTTCTTCGCTCGGAACTTTGTTGAACTTACGGATATTTCTATATCTTATTTCATAGTCCTGGTTATCCATTCGCATGACTTTACTGCATCTAGGTAGGTCATAATATATCATAACTCTTACCTCGATCTATCGTCACTGAGGTCTGCTACCAAACTCTAGATTACGTTCGTTGCTTATCCCATATTTATAAATCTATGTCCTTTAATGCTTCCTCATTACTGTTCATCTTAAGAATGACGGCATAATCTCATCTCATACTTTGCGACTTTTGTCCATCCATTGTTGATTCACCTCAATATTGATCTACAATCTACCACTGATGACTTAAAACCTCTTAAGTAATCACTAGGGCTCATGTTGCATCGGGGAACATCTGAAATGATTAGAGTGATCCACATGGGGCGATACCATGCTTTCATAACCGTATCTCCTAGCATCCCAACGTGATTCACCGTAAGTGGGTATTTTAATCCTGTATAATTCATGAAATCCCTTTCTTTTCTTCTACAAATCATTACTCAATCGAAGGCCCAAATGTCATCCTTTATACACCCACATTCTATTACCAGGGCAACATTCCATCTCTTCTAAATGCTACTAGTCTTAGACTCCTTTGAGTTCATTTGGCTATACTGAGCTTTCTGCAGCTTAGAGAAACCATCAGCTCTCTTGTTTTCGTAGGCTTAATCCTGAGGACTTATCTATTCTCATCACCTTCTCACTCGCCCTTTCTTATCCTTACTCCTGTCTTCCTAAAACCTCATCGCTTTACCATACTTTAGCTTGCGACCTATACATATCTATTTATACTACTCGCAACCTTCCTTCAACTTGCTTGCACCACAAATTTCCTTGTGTTATTTTAGAACATCAAGTGAGATATCACATCGTCTCTAACTCTTCTTTACTCTCTTAACTAGATCTCTCATTACTTAGAAACTATAGGCTGGAAGATATGCCAGTGACGATGCTGCTATCGATACTGAATTCCACCGCTTCTAGCCTTCTGTCCGAAGTACAGATAATTCACAACCTTCTGCATTTGAGTATCTGATACGTTGTTCACCTCTACCTTACTTATCTTTAAATATTGCCTCACATTCTTCTATGTTTTTCATAACCTCCCTTCCACATAGGTATAATTCACATCCACAACTTGAAGCTCTATTATAATACTTGCACCTCTGGTGCATATCCGGTGGGAGCTTCGCACCGACTTCTTATGAGGCTGGTACTATTCTAACTGGCTTTATCGTAGGGCTGTTATAGAATATGGCTACTGTACTATCTCTCTTGTACCTCTGATATTAAGTGTGATTCTGCAATGTTCTCAATCATGATGTCTATAACTTTCTGGGTTCAATAATCATACTACTAATTTACTTAGTTGATGTAACTCTTTAGTTTCCTCTTCCTTCTGATCAGCCTTTATGTAGGCTTAAGCTATCTTCCGATCTGCGGCTCGTGGTATTAGTTATTACTTTAGCCTTCCGTGGACGCATGGAATATCCATGATACAATCTTATAACAATTCAATCCTTTGTCTATGACTTGAACTTAATTCTTTCTTTTAACTCATACCAGAGTCTTCTACGGCTATATCATTGCCAACATATATGCTGCATGGATAATACTCTGAAATCATGAGTGCATTCATGATGTAACTAACTTTGGATCATTGATCGAATAATTCCTTCCGTTCCTTCTCAGCTTTCTTTAAATGTAAGAAATTATTTTCCCTGGTCGTTCAGCCACTTTTTGCATGAATACTTGGCTTATCTTAGTGCCCACACATATTGAAATTCCATACAACCCATATGATCTTGAATATCACCCTTTTGAATGTTTTTTTCTTCTTCCCGTTCATTAACCACGATATATGCCACTTTCTTATGGAGTGCATACAATGTTGTTGTAAGACTGTTGTTATAAGACCATTTTCTCTTTAGGTCACTATGCTTAGATTGAAGCCCTCTTTCTTATTTCCTCAGCTAGTCTTTTATTGTAGTACTTAGGGAAGACCTTCTGACTCTTGTAAAACTTCGAGCTTATTACATCGTATACTTGACGGAATTTTTGATGTTCTTCCTTGCCTATATTTATCCGTAGTTACTTATTTCCACGCCCCTGTGCTTGTAGGATTGCTCCTGAACTGAAGTTTTGACTGTCTTCCCGGTGGAATTCTCTTTTATTTACCGTTAACTACCCCAACTCCTATCTGAATATATCAAAAGGATCACAATGTCATATCTGCGAGACTAAATTCCCATGTTGGGGTTCACTATGTTTATCTTGCACGATCTATTGATTTGTCTGTAACCTCTTATCTAGCCATAACTAGACTCTTCCTGAATCAACTACTAACTGCTCGTTGGTCCATTTTCATATATGTATTTCCGCGTAATCCCTCTTAGGTCATTCACTTTACCTTAACTTACATCTTGCACTGGCTCCTTATATATCAATAACATCTCGGGTAGAAATCCTTACTTCCTTTCCTTGACATCGTGTTTTCATAATGTTCTCGAATCGTAGCATATCTGTAGGATTTGAATCAGTGCAATCTCATTCCTTTTATTATTTTTTTCGTATTCTTTTACCATTCCATGGTTACTAGAACCGCTTAATTCTGACTTAATGCCATATCACTCCATATTCTCCCCTTTAGGGGAGCACTAAGATTTAGTGTTATGAAGATCTACATATAGATGTTTTACCTTCTCATATTTCACATCTTTTCACATCATCGATGATCCTTACTCGCCTCGCGGTAATCCTTCTGTATCAATGATAACAAAATTCCTCACTCGCGAGGGTGACACTTAGTGTAACTGGCACATACAGTCCCTTAAGATTAACTTTACTCACCTTGCTTGCTTTAGGAAAGCGTTTTCCTGAATGACCTTTAAAGGGTATTCTTTTGTCGTCCATTCTATTATTGTCGGGACGCAATCTTTGAAATTCTCATGATGCCGACTACTACTCAGTCCCTAGTTCATGCTTAGTTTATCTTGTTCATCAGTCTGTGCTGGTTTCTTATTACTCTGGGGTGTAACTTTTCCTTTTGGTAGTCGCGTTGGAGTCACGAACTTATTTCTTGAAATGAGGACATGACTTTTATGGCCTATACTCTTTTGTTGTCACAAGGCCTGTCACCTCTCGTCCTTTCTTTCACTTGACTATAGATTCTGTAATACTGTCATCTTTTTGATCTACCGTTGTCATCCATGTATCATATCTTACTCATAATGCTTCATTAACTCTCTTCTTATTTTCCGCTAACATTTATGTCTATCACTTTATTCTGAAAACTCGAACAAGACGTTCTTTTGCTTTTAGCTCCCCTTGCTCCATCTACTGGCTCTTTGGGTTGCCTAACATTCTTTCTCCACTAGGGACGGAAGCTACACTAAGGTAATATTTATCCCTTCTAGGCTTCCAGTGCCTATCTTTGTAGTATTCATATCTAGCTGTACTATTTTAGAGTGCACCCTCTGGGTGTCTCACAAGGAGATCTATTAGCACATTTGCAATGTCCTTCGGAAATGTCAGCTAACGCTAACAATCCATCCACCATTTTGGGTTACCCTAACCCCAGCTAGATCCTGCCATCCTGCCTTCTCTTATACTAATTCTGTTAGCCCCCATAGGGCATAAATGAGACGGGTGTGGCCAATTGTACATACCTGTGTTATTGTTGAAGGTAACTCAAAAGACTTATATTCATCTGCCTGAATTGTAAATATAGATAATTTTCATTAACTGGGCGCCTCGTACCCATCTTCATCTTGCTTCTTTTACTTGTTGAAACTTGTATCTATCTTCTGAATCTCTCATTGCCTTTCACCATAGGGGTGGATAGACATTCCTGCCTTACGACTCCTTATTTAAAAGGCTTACACGTCTTAGTACACATATGATCTGCTGAAGACCTTATATTTATCCATCATAAGCATCATGCAAAATCGAGTTCCTCTAACTCAACTCTTTCACAGCCACATGCAATCTCTTAACAACCGTCTTTCTAGACGTAGGTATCGTTGTATTATGAATAAGATAGAGTTTAGGAAATTGAGTTCCTACAACTGAGCTCTACCATACTATCTAGAGTAAGAAGAAAGAGTGACAGCCCTAAATGCCCTGTACCCTCCTGCTTATAAGTGTGGTGCACGACACACCCATAAACAAGACTTTACTAGACACGGCTTGTAGACTCCCTAGGACAGAACTGCTCTGATACCACTTTTGTCACGACCCAAACCGATGGCCCGCAACGAGCACCCGGTACCTTACTCAATCGAGTACCAATGTAATGTATCTTTCTTATTACATCATCATGGGTAAGTCAGCCAGAAGGGGTGTCATGAAATAACTAGAGTGAACATGAGGGAATGCCCGGCATAGAACAACCCAACCTGATATACTGACTTATACATATGACGTACGGGCCTATAAGGCCAAAATAATCACTCATACACTAAACATAGGCCGACAAGGCCATACAATCTTTTATATACATGACATATGTCTACAATCCTCTAAGAGTACATAAACATCATAAGACCGGGACAGGGCCCCGACATACCAATCAATACATGCCTAATCATACTGACCAATAGAAACTTCGGAGCAAATGGAGCGCACCAACATCTTCCGCTGAGCTGATAGCATACTTGGAGGACTCTCGACCTGTCTATCGAGACCTGCGGTCATGAAACGCAGCATCCCCAGGCAAAAGGGAAATCAGTACAAATAATGTACCACGTATGTAAGGAATGAAAATCAATAAACAATAGACATGAGAGAAACATGGAGTAAAAGACTCGACATGTATATCTGAATAACTCTTTGAAAGACTTCATATTTATAATTTCATGCATATGCGTATAAATGTCATAACATGTATAGGTATATGTATTCATAACATCATCAAGCCTCTGAGGGCATCCCATCATATCATCTCCGCCACTGTGGGCAATTCATCAACGCATACCAGCTGATCAGGTAGTGGTGCGTATATAATGCCATAACCTTTTTTCATATCCCATATACATATAATATACATATATACGCGTGTAAAACGTCATCTGGTCATAGGTAAATGTAAATGAATGCAATGCATGAGAAGTACGTCAATAAAATATTTTGGAGTGTCATAAGACCATTATGCCTTTGAGTAATATCATGAAACAAACTTGTTCAACTTACGTATTTTCCGAGACCAATGAATAGACGATAGAATAATACGATACATGGGGAATCAAAAACATAAGCATCTCTAGTATTTCTATGAATAGAGTCATTTATGGAAATTGTGCATTTTCTCGTTTCGTTTATGTCTTATAGATTATGCCAAAAGAAAGAAGGGATAGCCTTAACATACCTGGACCGATTCTCTTGACAATTCCTCTAACACACGTTTTTTGCGAAGAACACATAACGGCGGATCGAAGTAGGGGAAAATTCATATGATATTCCTGAGAAAGATTGTACAGTGCTCTCTCTGAATTGCATCTCACACTGCTGTAGTGTTATGAAATTCATATGAATTCATTTTTTAGAATTGCTCCGTTAGTAACACATACATCTTCACAAACAATGATATATGAAATAATAATGTAGGGAGATATCTTTAAGACTCATGGTTGTGGGCCCTACTTTAGGGGATGACTAAGCCACTAAAAATCTTCCAAAATGTGCCATCTTACCATATACTTAAGAGTCACAAATTGATTCTTTATCCAATCTCATGGGCTGCCACATTGGAGCCTCTTTATGCTCATCCAAAGACCTTAGTTAATTATCCACAATTCCTTAATCAACTTATTAATCTCCTATTAACTAATAATTAACCAATTACCCACATAATTAAGAATTATCTCAAATTATTTAAACTACTGCTCACTTTTAACACACTTTATGTACCCTACTATCATGGTCATGTGGCACCTTATATGGTACTAGTCCATAAATACCTGGTATCATAGCTCGGACCGTATTTTATCCCAAATTGAGAAACTTCGACGAAACTCACTTTCTTCGATTCGCTTACCCTCTCTCTTTCACGAATTTACTTATCACTGATTTGAAATAGCATAATACTTATAACCTCAAACATAATCTCATTCCCGAACTTACGTCGATTAACTTACGACGAAACTTTAACATCCGAAAATGTGTTATGTAACATCTCATTTCCGAGCTTATATCAATTTACTTATGGCGTACTTCCACGTATGAAAACATGTGGTGTAACAATTTGGACCGTTGCATGGAGAGGTTGCACAACATGGGGGTCGTGGAGTCCAATTGGGTGGACTTCACCACATTTTAGCTAGAGGGTAAGGCCCATAGATGGTGGAAGTCTTATCTCTCCAGAGCAGGCTAGGAGGTTCACCTCCCTTGACTTGGGATCGGTTCACACATCTCTTCTTGGAGAAGTATATTCCACCTTCATAGTGAGAGGAGCTATGAGGTCAGTTTGAGCGGTTTTGATAGGGTCAGATGTCTGTGATCGTATGAGATGAAATTCATTGACTTGTCTCGTCATGCAGCTCTAATACTCCCCACAGATGCAGGGATGGTGAGAAGGTTTATTACAGGGTTGCACCCTGAGTTCCAGGTTTTTATGGCCCGAGAGGTAGAGATGGGGACTCTATTCTTCCAGGTTGTGGAGATAGCTTGGAGGATCGAGCGTCTCCGCAACCAGAGTAGAGAGATCGTGTCGAGGGATAAATGGCCTCAGCATTTTTGTGGATTTAGTGGCACCCCGTATGGAGGAAGGGGTCAGTTTATGAGGGGCCATCATAGCAGGCCCATGCATTCAGCACCACAGCCTACTCGGGGTGCTCCAGCGCGACCTAACTTCAGCACTATTCCAAAGAGTACTTACCGTCTGCTAGATATTTAGGGTTCCTCCAATGGGTATTCAGGCTATCAAGGTCATACTTTTGAGTGCAGGGAGTTGGGCCACGTGAAGAGGTTTTGTCCCAAACTTCGAGGCAAGGTAGTGCAGCAGGACCATTGACCCATGATTATCGCACCAGCTGCAACACCGCTGACACGTACGCCAGACCCATATTGGGCTAAGTGTTATTGCTTTGGGGCGACGCATGCTCCGGACTTCGCTATTGGGCTAAATGATTATTATTAGCGCTTGGGTAGGATCCGCCCCTCCCCCCCAGAGTCTGACATACCAGCACTGGGCACAGGCACAATATTTCACATATGTGTTTGATGATGGTCAGTTATGCCAGGCACCCGTACAATGTTAAGTGTAAATATTCGTGATGGATCCATTATGATACTTTTGATGTACATGTATACTTGACATGTAGGCATATAGATGTACTTTCCTCATGCTAACTAATAATTATCCTGATGTATCTGTGTTGGGCTTTAATTGTTATATTTGTAAGCATGCCGAAATTACTGAAATGTGAACAAGTTGAACTTGATATTATTGAGCTACTGTTTCTACGGTTTATCCATTATATTCTGAACTATTATCGGTTATTGGTATTGGCATTGGATTGTTTTTCTAAGCTCGTCACTGCTTTTGACCTGAGGTTAATATTGTTACTTATTGAGTACATTGGGTCGATTGTACTCATACTATACTTTACACTTCGTGTGCAGATCCAGGTACATCTGGTCGAGGTGATTTCCAGGCATTAGTTGTTGCCAGCTTTTGGGAGACTACGAGGTAGCTGCCATATCGTCCGCAATCCTTGAAGTCCTCTTTTTGTTATCTTTATCTTTATCAATACTGATCTTACATTCAGACAGTTGTATTAGAGGATTTTTGGCTTGTACCTTGTTATTAGTAGTGCCCGTGTACTCGTTGACACCAGATTTTGGGATTAGTTGTCGTAGCATTTTGGCTTTATTCTCATATATTTTTATGATATTTTTTTGATGTTTGATTATTAAACCATGTTATTCCATGTTCATTGATATCATATGATGGTTGGATTAACTAGCAGGTTGGGTTAGGTGCCATCACGACTTGTGGATCTGGGGTCGCGACAAGTTGGAATTAGAGCACTAGGTTGCTTAGGTCTCACGAGTCACGATCATGTTTAGTAGAGTCTTATGGATCGGTACGGAGACGTCTGTACTTATCTTCAAGAAGGTACCGAAATTATTAGGAAACATAACTTTCTTGCATTCTTATCTGTGAATTTGTTAATTCCGAAGTTTGAAAATTGACTCTTCTATTCTCTTACAGAAGGTAAGGACACATGCGATCAGATCAGGCGGATGTCCACCATTACCACCAGCTAGGGCTGCGAGAGGCCGGAGCCGCGGTAGAGGCCAAAGTGTGGCTCGTACTACAATTAGAGTAGCACCTATAGAGCCACTAGTTGCTCCAGCTGACGAGCAAATACCAGATGATGTTGAGCCGGTGGGACCAGTTGTGCCTATTTTGATCCCAGGCCTTCAGGAGGCCTTAGCCCAGATTTTGACTGTGTGCACGAGCCTGGCATAGGCAGTCTTAGTTCCAGCTACACCAACCATTTCTAAGACCGGGGAAGGTGCCAAGACTCCTGTTGCCCGTACTCCAGAGCAGGTAGCTCAGGGACTCCAGACACCGGGTCTACTACCAGCCCAACCGGTTATTGCTGCTCGGGCCGAGTTTGGACTACATATGAGTGATGAGCATCAGAAGATACTAGAGTGGTTCGCTTAAGCCTCTGGAGTTCAGTGGGGAGAAGTCAAAGAATGCTCAGGATTTCTTAGGCTAGTGTCACCCGATTCTTTGCACAACGGGTATTTTGGAGACCAGTGGAGTTGCATATACCACCTTTCAGCTGACTGGGGCAGCCTATAGATGGTGGCAGGACTATGAGTTAAGCAAACCAGTTGGCGCATCGCCACTTTCATGGCATGAGTTTTCCATTCTCATTTTAGAGAAATTTGTCACCTAGACTCGCAGGGAGGAGTTGCGTAGAGATTTTGAGCAGCTACGCCAGGGAGATATGACTGTGACACAGTATGAGATGAGATTCACAGATTTGGCCCGTCATGCTATATGTTTGGTTCCCATAGAGAGAGAGAGAGAAAGAGGATCAGGAGGTTCATTGATGGCCTCAACTATGGCCTACGTTACAGTTTGGCTCGAGAGGCTGAGACGGATGCTAGGTTTCACTAAGTGGTCAAGATTGCTAGGTGCTTGGAGATGGTTCGAACGCTTGAGTGCGAGGAGTGCGAGGTCAAGAGCCCCCGTGGGTTTGGTGATGTTAGTGGTACCTTATCTGGAGGTCAGTCATATCACAGTAGAGGTCGTCTTTATAGGCCCGCTCAGATGGCTCGTTCGATGCATCGTGGTGCATCAGCTAGTCATGGTTCATAGAGTGCTTGTCGGGGTCAGCCAGCTTTCTATGCCCTCCCAGCTCAGAGTTCATCCCGTGCTCCATCAGTTCAGGGTTCGTCAGTACCAGGTTCTTCCAGTGGCTATTCTAGTTCTCGGGGTCCGATTCAGGCCCTACCATCATTTCCAGCTCGAGGTTGTTATGACTGTGGAGAGTTGGGCCATGTGAGGAAGTATTGCCCCCATCACTAAGAGGTTCAATATAGTATGGAGTTCATTTAATAACTCTTGCACCAGTTGCTTCATCACCCGCTCAGGCAGCTCGGCGTCGAACTCAGACAGGGGGAGGTCGATCAGGTGGTCGTCAGGCTCGATGCTATGCTTTTCCCACCAGGCTAGAGACAGTGGCTTCCGATGCTATGATCAGATGTATTATTTTAGTGTGCCACAGGGATGCTTCTATAGTATTTGACCCTAGTTCAACTTATTCATATGTATCATCATACTTTGCTCGTTACTTGGATATGCCCCATGATTCTTTAGTTACTCATGTTCATGAGTCTACGTCGGTGGGTGATTCTGTTGTTGTGGACCATGTATATTGATCGTGTGTTGTGACTATGGGGGATTAGAGACGAGAGTTGATCTTTTACTACTTAGCATGGTTTATTTTGACGTGATTCTTGTCATGGATTGGTTGTCACTATGTAACACTGACGCATTAAGACCATGATATTGGCGATGTCGGGATTGCCTAGGGTTGAGTGGAGAGGTTCTCTGGACTATGCTCCCTGTAGAGTGATTTCATATCTGAAGGCCCAACGGATGGTTGGGAAGGGATGCCTTGGTGTCGGACACTCAGCCCATCTCTACTCCTCTGCATCGTATGGCACCAGCAGAGTTGAAGGAATTGAAAGAACAACTTCAAGAGCTACTTGATAAGGGATTCATTAGGCCTAGTGTGTTGCCTTGGGGTGCACTGGTTCTGTTTGTGAAGAAGAAGGATGGTACTATGCGGATGTGCATTGATTACAGGTAGTTGAACAAAGAAAGTTACAATTAAGAACAAACACCCATTAACGCACATTGATGACTTATTTGACCAACTTCAGGGTGCTAAAGTGTTCTCTAAGATTGACTTGAGGTCTAGATATTACTAGTTGAAGATTCAGGATTCTGATATTCTGAAGACGACATTCAGGACCCTAGCAGCATTTATGCATTTGATGAATAGTGTATTCCAGCCATATCTTGATTCATTTGTCATAGTATTCATTGATGATATACTAGTGTACTCACGCAGCCAGGCGGGTCATGAGCAACATATGAGGATTGTACTCCAAACACTGAGGGAGAAGAAGTTATATGCTAAATAGTGTGAGTTCTTGCTTGATTCTGTGGCGTTCTTGAGGAACGTGGTGTCCAGTGAGGGGATCAAGGTAGATCCGAAGAAGATTGAAGCAGTTCAGAGTTTTCCTAAACCTTCTTCAACTACTAAGAATAGGAGTTTTCTTAGCTTGGCCGGATATTATCGTTGTTTTGTGGAGGGTTTCTCGTCCATTGCTGCACCTTTGACTAGATTGACCCAGAAGGGTGCCCCTTTCAGGTAGTCTGATGAGCGTGAGGAGAGCTTTCAGAAGCTCAAGACTACCTTGACCACAACTCCAGTTCTTGTTTTGCCATCAGCATCTGGTTCATATACGGTTTATTGTTATGCTTCACGGACTGGTATTGGGTGTGCCTTGATGCAGGAGGGTAGGGTAATTGCATAGGCTTCGTGCCAGTTAAAGCCCCATGAGATAAACTTCCCTGTTCATGGTCTTGAGTTAGCAGCCATTCGAGTAAAGAACACAGACGACAACAGTGTCATCATCTAGAGTACTACAGAAATAAGAAGACATGATCTGAGATGAGCGATGTCATGTGGTCAGTACTTCAAAGATAATCTTGTACTATAAATTATAACATGGATGAAAGACTCTCTAGATCGACCATTCAGTTAAAAAGTGACTACTAGGACAAGCTATGATAAAAATGGAAATGTGCGAGCGTTTACAGAAGTACAACAATTTAAAAGATCAAGAATGTGATGAGCTAACATGAAAAGTCAAGTAAAAATTCTTACGAGACCGGAAAAAGTCAGAAGGCTAGAACACGATGTTGAAAAGTTGAAGCCTATCCTAAATCACTCACTCCTTAAGCGGAGCAGAAATATATGTATATCACTATACAAGGTACAATAGAAGCATTGAATAGAAGTTTTACAAGTACCAAATTGATAACTAAGATTGTGAAAAGTAAAGCGAGAACCAAGGTGAGGATTGTATTTGGGTCAAAGTGCATCAAAACAAAAATTATAAGATGGCCAAGGTCGTAGAATAAAAATTCCTGAAGTATGAACGTATGAAAAGTCATAGACGACTGGGTATTCCTAAAGATGTCGTCTACGAAAGGCATCATGAGATCCAGTAAGAAGGGCAAGCTTAGACTGAGATATATGGAACCTTACGGAGTCATTCGACGGATAGATATAGTAGCTTATGAGCTTGAATCACCTCTGGAGTTAGATTCAGTCCATTAACCATGCTATGGAAGTGCATTGGAGACCCTTTTCGGGTTGTCCCAGTAGATGGCATTCAGATCACAGAGGATCTATCCTACGAGGAGATTCCAGTGGCTATCTTAACGACGGATATTTAGGTTGAGGACAAAAAAGGTAGCCTCCGTGAAGGTTTTATGGAGAAGAAAGAATGTGGAAGAGAGGACGTGGGAAGCGGAGTAAGAAATGAAGTCTAAATGCCCCCACCTATTTCAAACTTCAGATATGGCTCGAGATGGTATATTTAAACCAGTAGATCGTGAGGTGAGCTCTTATTTTTGAATTGCAGTACTTATGATTGACGGCCGTGTGAGGCCAAGTGTTGCTATTTATTGACATTGGCCCTATGGGACATGTATAGTATGATTTCTGGCTGCGTACAAGTTGGTTTTAGTCCAATGTACAGAGGAGACTCTGGCGGAATTTTTTGCAAGTATCCAATATTTAACATTCGAGGACGAATGTTCTCGGGGGGGGGGGGAGGATGTTACACCCCATATTTTCGTACGTAAAAGTATGTCGTAAGTCAACTGATGTAAGCTTGAAAATAAAATCATCTTTGAAAGTATATAAATTGAGTTAATCATATTACCTTTGAGGTTACAAATATTTAAGATCATGAACCACAAGTACCAAAAGGGTTGGAAGGCTTTGAAGCTAAATGAATTTAAGAAAATAAGTTTCATCGAAAGTCGACAAGTTGGGAATATTATAACACGTACTTTTGGGGTGAGACTAGGGTGCTTAAAATGATAAGGAGATTATGTTATGAGTTATTTTAGTTGTATGATAGTTGTGTGCTATGTTTTGAAGTCCAGAGAGTTGTGGAACAAAAGTCGATGAATGTCATCACAAGTTTTACTGATATTTGGGTCTAATGTCACCGAGATTTTATCCCTATATACTTAGAGTTACAGGGTGATGCACCCATAAAATTTAATATCAATGAGTATAGTTTTAAAATCATTAAACCGTTCATCAATACAATATTAGAATAGATAGGTATTCACATTTTTGCGGGACTGCACAAGCAGCACCCCAAGGAGCCCACTTAGGCGGTGGACGACCCTTGAATATTTTAAAGTGGTTGGAAGGCTCATTTTCTGTCATTTTAGACCCAGGAAAGTTCCCAAATTCTCTCAACTCCTCTCTAATAGTTCTCCAAGGTTCCAATTTGAATCCAAGGTGGTTTTACCTACATCTAACCTCAAAAGTTAGCCTAAGTAAAGAAAAGAGTCTCTATGGTGTTGTGATGTCATTAAGGGTTGGGGCTTGGTTCCAATCCAAGCTTGTCACTCATCGTGTTAAATAGTAGTTTCATTGGTGATGTTTGTGCACCTCTTGTTGTGTAGATTGATTTTTGTTGTTGGACTGTTGGGTGTGTCGTAGTGCTGAAAGTATATAGTTGAAGGTTGTATGTGTTCTTATTGTTTTTATGGACTTGGGGAAAGCAAGGAAAACAAGGGATATACTGCCCGTTTTAATATAAAATAAGTTTGTCATTCGTTGTACGATAGTTGCATCTTTCATAGCTTAACGATAGCATTATTATCGTTGTTGTAGATTAAAGTGCGATGAGACGAGTTCAACCTAGTTATTGGACAGATTGTGATAAGGTATGTAAAGGCTAAACATTTCCTTCATTTTGGCATGATCCCGTAACTACATGCATTTGGTAATGAGACATAAAGAGAAGTTCGTAGTTCTAAACTTATGTACATTATCCAAGTCTTATATGTTACTGTATTCTCCCTTATTGGGAATTTATATTCAGTTAAGTATTAACTTTTTTCAGTTAAGAGAGCATAGGGTATATATATATATATATATAACACACACACACACACACACATTATTACAGTATTTTTCCCGCCATCAAGCTATAATCAGTGGACAGACCCCTATTGGGAAACCTCTGATCAGATGGTAAATTATATACCGAGCTTATTGTGGTCGAGCTCATGTGAGAGAGCCCAGAATGGCAGAGATATCGTTCCTATTATGGCCGAGCGCCTATGAAAGAGCCTACTACAGTAGAGCAGTTACACGTACCGAGCCATATAGGGCCAGACAGATATTTTACTTACTGTATTGAGAGAGTTGAGTCAGTATTAGTAGGTAAGCATATCTTTAGATCATCTTTGACTCACATTTATATCAGTTATTCTATTTCCTTATATACTCGGTACATTATTTCACACTGACGTCCCTTTTGCTGAGGATGCTGAATTTCATGCTCGCAGGTCCGAATAGACAACAAGATAGACCTTCCCAATAGACAGAGCCAAATATCAGCTTGATTGGTAAGCTCAACTCCCCCAGAGTTACCAGGCCTAGACTTTAGTGTCCATTTTGTATATACAGGTTTGATGGGTAGGTCAAGGCCCTGTCCCGACCATGATACAGTTCTAATAACTTTTGAGGCTTGTTGATGTCACGACCCAATTTTTCCCTCCTTGAACCGTCATGACAGCACCTAGTCTCTACGACTAGATAAGCCTAACACTTTGCAGAAATGAAACAAAAGCATGAACATTAACTACTAACAGTAAACAAATATCTAATAAGAAACTAAATGCCACTCGGCATATACAATTATCACCTCTGAAAAGTACGAAAAACATTCCCAAAACTTGAAAACCCTCAAGTCACAAGCTACTAAGAAGTCTTAACTATTCTATGCATCATTTATACAGAAAGAGGAAAAAATGAACATAGAGGGATAGAGGGGGGATCCGAGGATCTTCGGGCGTGGGCATAAGTACCTTGAAGTCTCCAATAAGCAGCAGCGATTGCAACTAGTGATGAGGCTGGTAAGATAAACCTAGATCTGCACAGAAAAAACATGTGCAGGAAAGGGCGTGAGTACAACACAACGGTACCTAGTAAGTGCCAAGCCTAACCTCGGTCGAGTAGTGACGAGATCAGGTCAGGGCCCTACTAGTATAAATAAAATGAAATAAGACAGAATGAAATATCGCAGTAAAAATAAATACGGAAATCTAACAGGAATAGAATCAATGAAAGACAATAGCTCAGAACACAGTGATAACAATAGGGGATCTCCCAAGATACCGTCTCGTAGTCCCAAATGTAAATGTGTAGGGGGATCTCCCAGAATACCGTTCCGTAGTCCCAAAATAAATATGTTGAATGAGGATCTCCCAGAATACCGTTCCGTAGTACCAAAGTAAATATGCTGAGCAGGGGGATCTCCCGAAAAACCGTTCCGTAGTCCCAAAGTAAATATGATGTACAGGGGGATCTCCCGGAATACCGTTCCGTAGTCCCAAAGTAAATATGCTGAGCAAGGGGATCTCTCGGAATACCATTCTGTAGTCCCAAAGTAAATATGCAGTACAGGGGGATCTCCCGGAATACCGTTCCATTGTCCTAAAGTAAATATGCAGTGCAACCAACCGCAATAACAGTTACAGCAAGAACTCCTACAGTTTAGACTAAGTTCAAGTCATGGAGAGCAGGAAAATTTCACTAGAATTGCTGCACAGAGTTCAAATAAGCAGCTAACCAAGTAGGCATGCTATTCTAGTCTAAACAGGATAGTTACATATGCTAGCATATTTCAAATAAGGAGAAAACAAGTTATGACTTAATGAAAAACGGAGTTTTACAACAAATAGCCCATGTTCGTACTCGTCACCTCACGTACACGACGCTCACATATCAAACAGTACCAGATCTTAAGGGGAGTTCCCCCACGCAAGGTTAGGCAAGCCACTTACCTCGAACAAAACTCAAATCAATCTGTCATAATGCTCTTTCCACGGATATCCGACTCCGAATGGCTCAAATCTAGCCAAAACCAATTACATAACATAAATATAGCTACAAGAAACTAATCTAGCTAACGAAATCAAAGCTAAGGCAAGAAATTAGAAAAATGCCCAAACAAGTCTCCCTGGGCCCACGTCTCGGAATCCGATAAAAGTTACCAAATATGAACACCCATTCATTAACGAGATCACTCGTACCAAAATTATCCAAATCCGATGTCTAAATCCCACTCAAAACTAAGAAATTCGGTTGGGGAACTTTTCCCCCATTTTCCCAACTTTGTCACTCAAATTCCTTAATTAAATATAGAAAACAACAATAGATTAATGAAATATGATCAAAATCAAGTTAGAAATCGTTACCTCAAGGCTCTCTCTGAAAATGCCTCAAAGAATCGTCAATTTCCGAGCTCCCAAGTCCAAAAATGGAGAAATGAATCAAACCCTCGAATATTTCCCTTTTTTGCCCAGCAAATTCGCTCTTGCGACCTATTCATTGAACTTGCAGAAATTCCATCGCAGGTGCGGAAATAACTTAAGGGACCTGGGACCGCTTCTGCGAGAAAGTGGGCGCACCTGCAGAAACTGGTCCGCTTCCATGGTATCTCTTCGCACCTGCGCTCCAGGGTCGCATCTGCGGGCATCGCAGATGCGGAATAGTACCTTACACCCACGATCCCTGAGCTCCTCCTTCCAAACCGCTTCTGCGCCTGATCATCCCCACATGCGAGTGCGCACCTGCGGTTCCCCAACCGCAGATGCAAAAACACCAGCAACCAAAAATCTTCAGCAATTGCATAAGTCCAAATTTCAACCCGTTGAGCATCTGAAACACACCCGAGGCCCCCGGGACCTCAATCAAACATACCAACCAATCCTAAAACACCATAGGAACTTAGTCGAGCCCTCAAACTACATCAAATAATGCTAAAATCACAAATCATCCTCCGATTCAAACCTAAAGAACTTGAAACTTCCAAATTCGATGATCGATGCCGAAACCAACCAAACCACGTCAGATTGACCCCAAATTTTGCACACAAGTCATATTCAACAATACGGACCTACTCCAACTTCCAGAATTGGATTCCAAACCCGATATCAAAAATTCCACTACCGGCCCAAAACTCCAAAAATTTGACATTCGCAATTTCAAGCTTAAATGAGCTACGGACCTCCAAAACACAATGCAGAGTTTCTAAGCCCAAACATCACCCAACGGAGCTAACCAAATCGACAGAACTCCATTCCGAAGTCGTCTTCACACAGTTTTGACTACGGTCCGAATCCTAAAACTTAAGCTTTCCGTTTAGGGACTAAGTGCCCAAAACACTCCAAAAACCAAAACGAAACCTCCCGGCAAGTAACAATAGCAGAAAATAGATACGGGGAAATCAGTTAATAGGGGATGGGTGCTATAACTCTCAAGACGACTGGCCGGGTCATCACATCTTCCCCCTCTTAAAACAATCATTCGTCCTCGAACGAGTATAGAGACATACCTGAAGCTGTGAAAAGATGAGGATAACGGCTGCGCATATCCTACTCGGTCTCCCAACTCACCTCCTCGACCGGCTGGCCCCGCCACTGAACCTTTACTAATGCAATGTTCTTTTACCTCAGCTTCCGAACCTGCCTATCCAAAATAGCCACTGGCTCCTCAACGTATGATAGATCATTGTCCAACTGGACTGAGCTGAAATCCAACACAGGAGACGGATTGCCGTGATACCTCCGGAGCATCGAAACATGAAATACCGGCTGAACTCCTGCTAGGCTGGGAGGTAAGGCAAGCTCATAAGCAATCTTCCCAACTCCCCCCGACACCTAAAAGGGGCCAATAAACCTTGGGCTCAGCTTGCCTCTCTTTCCGAACCTCATATCTCCCTTCGTAGGCAAAACTCGAACCAGGACCCGCTCTCCAACCATGAATGCAACATCGCGAACCTTCCAGTCCACATAACTCCTCTGTCTGGACTGGGTTGTGTGAAGTCTGTCCTGAATCACCTTCACCTTCTCCAAGGCATCCTGAACCAAGTCCGTACCCAATAATCTGGCCTCGCCTGGCTCGAACCAACCCACTGGGGACCGACACCGCCTACCATACAGAGCCTCATACGGTGCCATCTGAATGCTGGAATGATAACTGTTATTGTAGGCAAACTCCGCAAGTGGCAAGAACTGATCCTAAGAACCTCCAAGCTCCATCACACACGCACGAAGCATATCCTCATGAATTTGAATAGTACGCTCGGACGGCCTGTGCGTCTGAGGGTGAAAAACTGTGCCCAACTCCACCCGAGTACCCAACTCCTACTGTACGGCTCTCCAGAACCACAGTGTAAACTGTGTGCCCCGGTTAGAGATGATAGATATCGGTACGCCATGAAGTCTGACAGTCTCACGAATGTAAATTCGAGCCAGCTCCTCGGAAGAATAGGTAGTCTACACATGAATGAAATGAGCTGACTTAGTCAGCCTGTCCACAATCACCCAAACTGCATCAAACTTTCGCTGAGTCCATGGGAGTCGAACAATGAAGTCCATAGTGATCTGCTCCTATTTCCACTTCGGAATCTCTATCTTCTAAAGCAACCCACGCGGTCGCTGATGCTCATACTTAACCTGCTGGCAATTTATACATCTTCCCACATACTCTACTATGTCCTTCTTCATCCGCCTCCTCCAATAATGTTGCCACAGGTCCTGATATATCTTCGCGGCACTCGGATGAATGGAGTACCGCGAGCTGTGAGCTTCCTGGAGAATCAACTCACGCAAACCGTCCACATTGGGCACACATAACCTGCCCTGTATCCTCAATACACCATCCTCCCTAATAGTGACCTCCTTAGCATAACCGTGTTGGACCGTGTACTAAAGGACAATCAGATGGGGGTCATCATACTGACGCTCCCTGATACGATCGTAAAGAGAAGACCGAGAGACCACATAATACATTACACGACTCGGCTCAGAAATATCCAATCTCACAAACTGGCTGGCTAAGACCTGAACATCCAATGCCATAGGCCTCTCTGATACTGGTAGATATGCTAAACTCCCCAAACTCTCTGCCCGACGACTCAAAGCATCGGCCACCATATTGGCCTTCCCGGGATGGTACAAAATAGTAATATCATAATCCTTAAGCAGCTCTAACCACCTCCTATGACGCAAATTAAGATCCTTCTACTTTAACAGATGTTGCAAACTATGGTGATCAGTGTAGATCTCACAAGGAACGCCGTACAAATAGTGCCTCCAAATCTTCAAAGCATGAACAATAGCTACTAGCTCAAGGTCGTGGATAAGATAGTTCTTTTCATGCACCTTCAGCTGTCTGGAAGTGTAGGCAATCACCCTACGGTCCTGCATCAACACCGCATCGAGGCCAACTCGCGATGCATCACAATAAACTATATAAGACCCCAAACCTGAAGGCAATACCAATATTGGTGTTGTAGTCAAAGCTGTCTTAAGCTTCTGAAAGCTCTCCTCACACTCCTCTGTCCACCTGAACAGAGCACCCTTCTGGGTCAGCCTGGTCATAGGTGCTGCAATAGAAGAAAATCCCTCAACAAGCCGATGGTAATACCCCGCCAAACCTAGGAAGTGGCGGATCTCTGTCGCTGAGGACGGTCTGGGCCAACTCTGCACTGCTTCCACCTTCTTCGCATCCACCTTGATCCTCTCACTCGACACAATATGACCCAAAAATGCCACGGAATCTAACCAATACTCACATTTTGAGAACTTTGCATACAACTTCTTTTCTCTCAAAGTCTGAACCACTGTCCTCAAGTGCTGCTCATGATCCTCTCGAGTCCGGGAATACACTAGAATGTCATCAATGAATACGATGATGAAAGAATCAATATAGGGTCGAAACACACTGTGCATCAAGTGCATAAAGGCAGCTGGGGCATTGGTCAGCCCAAATAACATCACAAGGAACTCGTAATGGCCATACCAAGTCCTGAAAGCAGTCTTTGGGATATCTGGCTCAGGAATCTTCAACTGATGATAACCCGATCGCAAGTCAATATTGGAAAACACTTTGGCACCCTGTAACTGATCAAATGGGTCATCAATAGGAGGCAAAGGATACATGTTCTTCACTATGACTTTGTTCTACTGGCGATAATCAATACACATATGCATAGAACCATCCCTTTTCTTCACTAACAAGACAGGAGCATCCCAAGGTGACAAATTGGGCCGAATGAAGCCCTTATCAAGCAACTCCTGCAACTGCTCTATCAACTCCTTCAACTCAGGAGGAGCCATACGGTATGGAGGCATAGAGATGGGCTGAGGGCTCGGCAACAAATCAATGCCGAAATCAATATCTCTGTCGGGCGGCATGCCCGAAAGATCAGCTGGAAACACATATGGGAAATCCCTCACTACTGGAACTGACTCAACTGTAGGGGTATCAATACTCACATCTCTCACATAAGCTAAATATGTGTCACACCCCTTCTCAACCATTCGTTGAGCCATAAGAAATGAAATAACTCTGCGGGGATTATACTCTAAGGTACCTCTCCACTCTAATTGTGGTAAGCCTGGCATAGCCAGCATCACGGTCTTAGCGTGACAATCAAGAATAGCATAATGGGGCGACAACCAGTCCATACCCAAGATAACATCAAAATCTACCATGCTGAGTAATAATAAGTCAGATCTAGCCTCAAAACCACTAACAACATACAAACATGACCGATACACGCGGTCCACAACAAGAGAATCTCCCACAGGAGTAGACACATAAACAGGGGAACTCAAAGAATCCCGAGATACACCCAAATATGGGGAAACATAAGAGGACACATATGAATATGTAGAGCCTGGGTCAAATAATACCGGCGCATCTCTATGACAGATTGGAACAATACCTGTAATGACCGAGTCAGAAGCAACTGCCTCTGTACAAGCCGAAAGAGCATAATACCTGGCCTGGCCTCCCCCTCTAGGGCGACCTCGACCTCCCCAACCTCCACCTCGAGCTGGCTGAGCAGGTGGGGCGGTAGTTGGTGCTGGAATCATGGCCTGAGGACATGGTTAAGCACGTAGTGGCTGAGAAGTCTGTGGAGGTGCAACCCTCTTAAGTCTGGGGCAATCCCTCACCATATGGCGGGTGTCTCCATACTCAAAACAACCCCTCGGAGGGCGTGGCTAATGTGACTGACTCGGGCCAGGTTCGCTGGACTGGCCACTAAAAGTACCCCAAGCAGAAGGCACACTAGATACTGGCAGTGCATAATAAGGCTCACGAGGCCTAGAAGGGGCTGGAACACCACTGGCAGGTGGAAGAGCTGAATGAATGGGGTGACTCACATAACCCTTACCATGGCGAGCTACTGGGGTACGAGCTCCAAAATAAGAACCAGTCTCTCGAGACCTCTTGGCCTCTCGCTCCTCTCGGTCCTAGGGAAGTATGCCCTCCAATCTCCTAGCAATACTCACAACCTGCTGGTAAGGAATATCCATCTCCAGCTCCCTAACCTTATTAATCCTGATACTGGGGTAGAGTCCCTCAATAAATCTTCGAGCCCTCTATCGAACTGTGGCAACGAAGCCCGGTGCATGTCGGGCCAAATCACTGAAGCGTACTGCATACTCCGACACATTCATAGCACCCTGGCGCAGCTGCTCAAACTCTGCTCGCCATGAGTCCCTGAGGCTCTGAGGGACCATACTCTCTCAAAAACATATCTGATAACTGAGTCCATATAAGTGAAGTTGCCTCATCCGGACTACTCAACTCATAAGCACGCCACCACTGATAGGCTGCTCCTCTAATCTGGAAAGTGGTAAAAGAAACCCAACTCATCTCCGCTACGCCCATAGTTCGGAGAATACGATGACACTCCTCCAGAAAACCCTGAGCATCATCAGTAGCCAATCCGCTAAAGGTAGGTTGGTGGTACTTCTTGTACCTCTCAAGTCTGAGCTGCTCTGCCCGAGAAGCGGCTGTCTTGGTCAGATGCTGAACCGGGGCTACCGGCGGTATAGGAATGAACTCTGGGGCCTGATCAACTTGGACCCTCTTCTGAGGAGTGTGGGCCGCGGGAGTCTGTGCCCCTCCCCGGGCCTGGAGGGAGCTAAAGGAATCAATCCAGCCTGAGCTAAGGTGCTGAGCATGCTCATGAACGGGGCTAGACTCTCCTGAAGGGCTGGTGTAGCAATAGGAACCTCTGGTGCCTACCCTCCAGCTGGAACTGCTGGGGGCTCATCTGTCGTAGTTCACGCGGGTGCTCCGGCTGCACCGCGTGGCCGTTCTCTACCCTGGCCCTGGCCTCTAGCGGCTCTAGCAGGGGGTGCGGGTGGCTGGTTGTCAGATCCTCCAGTACGGGTCCTCACCATCTGTGAGAAAGAATAGAATAGAAATTGTTTTAGAATTTGATGCCAATAACTCGCACGACATGGAAATCAAAAGAAGTATGTTTGTTCCTTATAGTTCCATAGTCTCTCGAAGATAAGTACAGACGTCTCCGTACCGATCTGCGAGACTCTAGTAAACCGGCTTGTGACCCACGACTCCTATGAACCTAGAGCTATGATACCAACTTGTCACAACCCAATTTCTCCCTCTAAGAACCGTCGTGACGGCACCTAGTCTCTATGACTAGGTAAGCCTAACACTTTGCGGAAATGAAACAAAAGCATGAACATTAACTACTAACAGTAATAAATATCTAATAAGCAACTGAATGCCACTCGGCATATACAATTATCCCCTCTGAAAAGTATGAAAAACATTCCCAAAACCCGGAAACCCATAAGTCGCAAGCTACTAAGAAGTCTTAACTGTTCTATACATCATTTCTATAGAAAGAGGAGAAAATGAACATAGGGGGATAAAGGGGGACTCCGAGGATCTGCAGGCGTGGGCAAATGCACCTTGAAGTCTGCAATAAGCAGGAGCGATTGCAACTAGTGATGAGGCTGGTAAGATGAACCTGAATCTGCACACGAAAAACATATGCAGGAAAGGCAAAGAGATAATCTAAACATATTCATGTAACGATCAAACTGTCGAATTCAAGAGCACTAACCAGTTGCAAAGTGAAATGAGCAAAAAATGAGGTAATTAGAGTTTCAGCAGTAGTTTAGTAGTAGTGATTGAAGGAGAACAATAAGTCTCCGGTGCTTCACTGTTTACAGACACCTAAATGGGCTTCGAGCAGTGCTTGAACCGGATGAGGAATTTGAATGGTACCCAAGGTGTCCTCGGATTCCAGCCGGCCAAAAACACGATTAACTAAAGTAGTATTTAGAGAATCAGAACAAAATAGAATCAACACGAGTGAGAGATATGATGACTAAAGTTTGTCCTAAAGGGAAATCGGGGAGGTATTTATATGGTGTTTGATTCACAAAAATCAAAAAAGAAAAATATCAATTAAATCGTATAACAAAGGAAAGAATCACATGCAAACCAATTTTTAATCGAATTAGGGCAAATATATACGAAGAAGGTCAATCAACAATCCAGGCTGCCAGAGGAGTAAGGATTTACTCCTAAATATACTAATACATGATTCTGTGTAGAATCAAATTTCCCAAAATGCATTGAATCTTCTCATTCGATACTTTCCATGTTCATGCAAGTATTGTTAGGTTTTCACACAAATCTTGCAATAAATGGGCAACTACCGCAGAAATGAGGAACCAAGAAAGGTAATAAGATCATAGTAGAATTACTGGTCGATTCCAACCCAGGAAAGGAGAAATATCACGTCGGCTAGATTTTGGGAGGAGTAGGGTTTACATATGAGAGGATTTGAGGGCGGCTGGAGTGGGTAAATGGGGATTAGGGTTTGGTTAGGGGACATAAGGAAAAGGATAGGGCTATTGTGGGTCGTTGATCTCTAAAGATCAACAATAGATATTTTAAAAAGGGAAGTGGGGCAAATAGCGGGTCGTGGTCGTGTATAGGGAAACATACGAAAAAATAATAAAAAACTATTAAAATGTAACACTTTAAAAATAGTAGACTATAATTGTAAAAATAAAAAAAATGCTATTTTGACCTAAATTCATAATAAATATAATTATTGTAAACTATGGGCTATGATTGCAAAACAATATGCAAATGGTATAAAATGCAAATATAATTGTGTGAAATGATGTTAAATACTATAAAATATGCATAGAAAATTAGATAACTAGTTTGGACAACTAACCACTCAGAAATAATTTTAAAGGAATAATAAATAAATATTTATCAATTAAAAATACAAGAATCAATTAGAAATTCTTATAATATGAATAAAATAATTTGTATAAACTTCCATGATAATAATTTGATAAAACGTGTTGTGAAGATAATAGATTAATATTTAAAATATGTCATGGAATAGTAGCGCAAGAAAATATTCTATAAATATTATTTAAAAATATATTATAAATAAACTAGCTAAGTGAAAATATGAGGGTAAAATTGAGTATCAACAGCTACCCTTCTTTACCTGGGAATGATGAAAGAATTATCGGGTAAAAAAATCGAGATGATAATCAATTTTGTCTGAATAGATGAGGATGGGATATGAGATGCTAAAATAGCTACAATGCTATGAGGGAAAACAAACACGTAAGCGGGCCAAGGATTCAAACTCAAACTCAAATAGGATCAGCAGAACTCTAAATCATCAAATGTTTCAAGTCTCATAATCAAGCCGCAATCCAAAGTCATTCTGGGTGCAAAATCTTCTCATCTTGCAGTATCGTCAAAATACGATACCGGGGCAAGTCCTCCAAGCATAAGCTTCTCCAAATCATCATTCCAGAACTACATGAGGCCTGATCCTTGTTAAGCCCGAGGTATATATGCGATTCAAAGTCAGAATTCGGCCATATTTTTCCTAAATTCCCCTGAAACCTTCCTTAACATAGTCCTACAAATCATAACCTTTCTCAAATCCATAGGACGTTCTTGCAATATATGCCTAATGTCGGGACAAAATTGGCCTTTGTTCGATTTCTTCGCCAGAAAACTCTTTCATCGTCTACAGTCAAAGAGGAAAAGTGTTGACGACCAATTTTGACCCTCTCTTTTAAATTAATTTATTTATACTTAATGATTTATAATAAATGTGTTGAAAATAATTTCTAATTAATAATACCTATTTTTATATAAATTAGTAATTAATAGTGTTGAAATTAATAATTTTGTATTATAAAATTGTAAAATATATTACCCTTACTATTTTTGAGACTATTAAAGTTACCTTTATACTTGTTACATAAATTTTATAATTAATTTAACAAGTCAATCCTTAATTTTTTTATTAACCAGCCTACTATTGCAAATAGTCCGAAATAAATGTCATAATTTGAGAAACAAAGTATTTTAATAAATAATTAATTAATAACAGTAATTAGTGGTGTATTTGATGATTATAATTTCTATTATATTTTATTGGAATTAATTAAGTTTAATTAAAATAATTTTTAAAAGGGTCAGAGACTAAATGGCTATAATTGCAACACTTAAATACAAATTGGCAATCTTTTAAATTAAAACCAGCCGAAGAGTTGGTCCACTTCCCATCTGACCCAATACAAATGACCTAATCCATCCATGTTGGCAATCCATGCCACTCAATGTGCGCCAATAGCGGTGCGCCACATCACCCATCGTCCAAACTTACAAAGCAAGCACAAATAAACATACACCGTTGATTCAACTCATCAACGGCCCGTAATTATTTTCGGTTTTTCTCTTTCTTTTTCAATTCTTGCTAAAACCTCATCTCCACATTTGAAATATAAAGATCCAACAGTTCCCATATTTTCTCATAAAAAACTTTTAAAAACTTTTAATACTTGATTTATCAAGACCGTTAAACAAATGATCCAAACACCTAGATATCTTCCCTCAATCTTAACCTCAAATACCTTCGTGGTTATCCCTCAAACCCTAATCATTTTCCTTCTGGACCAGCCGCCCCCTTTCCCAAAACGCTCTCTTTTCCCTTCTTTGCTTTACTCTCCATCAGTCATGAGACCTTGCACAAATTTGTCCAATGTTGACGAAATCAAACCTCAATCAGTCCATCTTGTCCCTGTGAGGCGAATCCTGCCGATTCTTTTCCATTTCACCTATAGAATTCAAAAGCCCCAAATCTGAAACCCTAGCAAAAGAGTGAATCTTTGAATCGTTGAATCTCTCTTATGCTTCATCAAATCAGAGCATGCATGGAGTTCTTTTTAGAGTTTTATCATGCGGATTCGATACCCAGAGATCAAATGCAGTAAACTCTGGGTTTTAGAGTTTTAACCAATTGGTTTTAAGACTCAGAACGCTCAGGTAAATCGTCCAACATTTTTTCCCTCATTCTTCTTCGATTTTCATTCATTTTTGCTTGCATCATCTGGTAGTTGTCACTCCCCTCTACCACTAATTTGAATCTGCTGGAACCCTAAGTCTTGATGGCACTATAAATAGTAGACTTAATTGCTCTCACCTAACAACTTCTAATAACCTTGAAAGATATCAATATACAACCTAATACACAGTAGCATCTAAACTTTTTCACAATCGAAGCGTAGGTTCTTAATTCATTTCTGATTTCTCTTCCTCTCTTTTTGGGTTCTGAGTTTACTCACTGGTCAGAGTTTAACTCATTTCGACTATTTTTGTAAGCTTAATGTATGCTTCTCTAAGTTGAACAAATCCATGTGTTGTTGAACTTTTGTAGTTAACTAAGGACCCCTAGTGATATTCTGTACTTGTTCTGACCTTAGGATTTTTCTGATGATTTTGTTATGGTTTTCATATCGAATGTACCAGTTTTACCTTAATGTTATTTGTTGATTTGTATCATGCACTTGAGTTATTGTTTTGCTAAATCTAAGACTATGGTAATTGTTAACAGTTAAAGGACAAATACAGGGCTGTCATTGTTGCTAAAAATGCCTCAACTGAGTTGTTTAAGCTACCTTCTCTCTTCAAGTGTGTTTATGTAATTCTGTAACATCATTGTAAAGGTCTCCTGTTAACCTCCATGTCTGTACGGCCATATCTGTGACTTTCACTGTATAAATATGTCTTGAAGTAATTGAACAAAGTTCTAATGAGTTTTTGCAGTTAATCTTGTATGTATTCTGTCAGCTATTGTTAACCTGGCTTAAGCTATGCTCTTGATTTGTTATCAAGAATTTGGTTAAGAGTTGCAGCTGTTGTATTTGTGCACTATCTCATGGAGTGGTTATGCTAAACTAAACTTCATCATGTCTAGGCTATCACACTCAACCTATTTAACTGGTCTAATTATCCTGCTACTAGAAGCATGCCTACTTAATGTGAAACTTTCATTGTTCTGAAACTTCTGTAATGAACCTGATTCTATGTCACTTAATCATCTACTATGTTCTATAGTCTTGCAAATCTTTTAAGAACATCTTCTGTATGTGTCTGGGTGCCCTCTCTTAAGATTCTACACTCATTCCGGTTTTAAACAGACTTCTTACTTGCCCTTCATGCTTATGCTTCTGCTGTCATACCTCTCTTAGAACTGTATTATCCTACAAATAAGGGAACTACTCCTTCTTTATTCTAAAGTGATTAACCACATAGAATTTGGGACATAAGTCAGTTGTTATCACCGAAAGAACTTGAGGGAAACTTCTGATCCTTACTTGCCCAATAAAAATACTACATTGTGTTTATATGAGTGCCCGATCAGTTATTTTGTATAATTGTGCCCTGTTACCACCTTTTATTACTTCACACACGTGTGTTTATGGTTTTATTACTTGTGGGGTTGGTTTGTTTCGCTCTAGAAAGCTTTTGGGTTGATTTGGACCCTTAATTCTTGACGTAGAAGTTTAAATTAGAAAATATTGACCAAACTTTGACTTTTGTAAAAATTACCCTAGAATTGTGTTTTTATGGCTCTAATAGCTTCGTATCATGATTTTGGACTTGGACATATGCGCATAATTTATTTTGGAAGTCCGTATGTTGATTAATGTTGATTTGACAAAATTTGGCTATTTAAAGTTGAAAAGTTTGACTGTAAGTTGACTTTTAGCTATCGAGCTTCAAATTTGATTTTGGGACTTGGAATAGGTCCATTATGTTATTTAGAACTTGTCTATAATATTTGGTGTTATTTGGAGTTTATTTGATATGATTCAGACGTTTAGTTGTAATTCTAGAAGTTCTTGAAAATTTATTTGAAATTCATGCATTTTAGAGTTCAATTCATAGTTTTAGGTGTTATTTATATGTTTTGATCACGCGAAGGAGTTCGTATGATATTTTTACACTTGTGTGGATGTTTGGTTTGGAGCCCCGAGGGCTCGTATAAGTTTCAGACATGTTCCATAGTATTTTAGACTGAAGTTGGGCAAAATCTGGTGTCTAGTGCTCTGGTGTCGCAAATGCGAACACCAAGCTCGCATTTGCTAAGGTGACAGTTGTTGCAAATGCGACCTCCAATTCGCATTTGCGAAGTCCACAAAATTATAGCAGCGTTCGTATTTGCGAACAATTGTTCTCTTTTGCGATGTTCTTCCAGTCCACAATTGCGAAGCTTTCATCGAAATTATGATGTTGACTTGAGCTGTCAGGGTTCGCAAATGCAAGCCCTGGTCTGCAATTGCGAGGTTTTGCAAATGCATTACCTGTGTCGCAAACATCTGCAGTTGGTTAAAGGGATGTGAGACAGGATTTTTGAACTCATTCTCTCATTTTGAGCCCTAGACCCGGTAGGAGGCGATTTGGAGGGAGAATTTTCACCTACAAACCTTGGGTAAGTGATAATAATTGATTTCTAATCATATTCCATCAATATATCTTAGATATTTAACATCAAAATCATGTGAATCAAAGTGAAAATTTATGAAACTTTGTCAAATTTTCGAAAAAAAAAGAAATTGAGTTTTGAAAGTCGATTTGGACTCACATTTTGAAACCAATCACATATATTTGAACTCGTGGGGTAATGGGTAGACGGAATCTATCATTGGACCCGGGATTTGATTGGGTGAGCCCTAGGTTGACTTTTGTTGACTTTTGCAAAAAAGTGCAAAGATCTTAGCTTTATCTATTGCAATTGGATTCCCTAGTATTTGTTGATGATATTAAGTCAATTTTGGTTAGATTTGAGCCGTGTGTAGGCCGATTTTAAGGGAAAAGCTATTTACGAGCGTTGAATTGGCCTAGTTAAGGTAAGTGCCTTGCCTAACTTCGTGTGGGGAAACAACCCCTTAGGATTGATATTGTTTGATTCAATTGTGCTATGTGAAATCTATGTACGCGAGGTGACGAGTGGGTACACGGGTTGTACATGGTATTTGACCAGTTTAGGCCACTTAAACTATTTCCATGCCTTTATTCAATGCCATATCATGTTCTAATTCTCGTAGTCAATCTGTTCTTACTTGTGTTAGTTTATCCTTACATGCCTTAAATGACTACGTTAATACTTGTTCTACCTCCTAATTGATATTTTGCTCTCGTGCTCTAGTTGAACATGTTGCCTCTTTTATTGTTACATGGTATCTTATTTGTTGTTGATTAACATTATTTTAAGTTATTATACATGTTATCCCTTTTATTCTTGATTATCATTTATTGAAGTTATTGTTCATGTTATCTTTTTTATTATTTATTTCCATTATTTGAAGTCATTGCTACATGTTATTTTTTCTATTGTGAGTTATTCCTATTTAACATCATGGTTATACATCGTTTCTCATTGTTGAATTGTTGGTGTTGAGGTTGTGAATGTCGTTATTTTGTTGAGGCAAACTTATTATTGTTGAAACATCTTCCTTTTGAGCATTTTACATTCATTGTTGTTGTTGATATTCTTGTGCCTGTTGTGGTGGAGCCATGGGCTATTGTTGTGGAAACATTGATATTGGGGATTATTGGCAAATTGTGATATATGAGCACATGTGGTGCGAGTTGTTATTGTAATGTGATATTGACGTGCACGCGGCGGTATAAAGCTTGGGGTTGATATGCATGGGGCGGTATAAGGTGGGACTTATGTGCATGTTGCTTGTAGGGGAACTACGTGAAGCCACGCAGCGTCATAAGGTGGGCTAAAGTGCGTGTAGCTATTTCGGAAAAACTATTTTCAAAACCTACTTCAAATGTAAGGCTCACACGGCTGTATAATGAAAGATTGTGATTGAAATTGAGAAATGTGAATACGAGGCGGTACCTCGGTTGTGATTCTTTATTTTACGAGGTGGTACCTCGGTTTTGATTTCATTATACACGAGGTGGTACCTCATTCTGATCCTTGTTGTTTATTCATGTTGCAAAGTGTTTAGGTGGGAAGACTTCTTATTGTTTCCTTATTTGTCGTTCTAGCAGTTGTTGTCCATACATAATATTTGTAGCCCCTTTAGTTGCATCTTTATGCTATTTCCATTGTTGATTTCTGGTATTAGTTCATGATATTATCTTGTTTCGTATCAGTTATTCCTTCTTTTTCCATTACATATCCGCATTACATTTTCATACTGCTTATTTATATCCTAGTAGGTGTCTTGACTTTGCCTCGTCAATACTTTACTGAGGTTATTAGGCTTGTAGCTGCTGCTTGGGAGACTTCAAGGTATACCTGCTCCATGTCAGCAGGCCTCAGAGTCACCTTCCCTTTTATTCTGTTTACTGTTGTAGTTCTTTCAGTCAGTGATGTAGTAGTTATACTAGACTTAATATATAGAGCATATAACTTAGTTCCGCCAATTTTGGGGAGTGTATTGTTGAGATTATGTTTTGTATCAGAAGGTTATATCAGTATTACGCTTTGTTTTTGTATTTTGATAAATTGTTTCTGCCAAGTTATTTTTATTTGTTAGGCTTACCTAGTCGTACAGACTAGGTGCCATCACGACATCCTACGGAGGGAAATTGGGGACGTGACAAGCTGGTATCAGAGCCCTAGGTTCATAGGCATTACGAGTCATAAGCAGGTTTAGTAGAGTCTTGCGTATCGGTATTGGTATCGTGCGAATTGGTTGATTTTGAAAACTGAATCTTTGACTTTCTATTCTCTCACAGGTGGTGAAGACATGTACTGCTGGATCCGATGATCAGACACCCGCGCCCCTGCTAGAATCGCAAGAGGCCAAGGGTGGAGAAAAGTCTGAGGTGGGGCATGTGTTGCAGCTAGAGGACCTGCCCGAGCTGCGATAAAGGAGCCACCTGTAGCTTAGGTTGGGGGATAGGCACCCGAGGTTCCAGTTGCCACCCAAGCACTTTAGGAGACCCTCGCATAGTTCTTGATCATCTCCGGAACATTAGCTCAAGCGGGATCGATCCCACTTGTGCCAGCCACATCATAGGCTGGGAGAGGAGCACAGACTCTTGCGGCCCATACCCCATGGCAGCGGGTCCAGGTTGATCAGGACCTAAAGATTATACTGGTAGTGCCTGTTACTCCGGTCAGCCCGCGGTTAGGGAAGCAGCATCTGAGGGGGAGCAACTTAGGCTCGAGAGGTTCAAGAAGTATCACCCTCCTACATTCAGTGGATTGGCTTCATAGGACGTACCTGGTTTTCTTAAGGAGTGCCACCTTATTCTCTGCACTATGGGTATTGTGGAGACGAGTGGGGTTACTTTTACTTTGTTCCAGCTAAAGGTAACGTCACATCAGTGGTGGCGAGCATATGAGGTGGGTAGCCCAGCCGATGCAACTTCACTTACATGGGATTGGTTTTCAGAGTTATTCTTTAGAGTGTTTGTCCCTCAGACCCTTCAGGATGCATGGCCCGTATAGTTTGGGTAGCTGCGCTAGGGTGCTATGACAGTGTCAGAGTATGTTGTCTGATTCGGTGATTTGTCCAAACATGCACCTGCCTTGGTTTCTACAGCCAGAGAGCGAGTTCAACGATTTATCGAGGGGCTCAACTTTGGTATTAGATTCAGGATGGCTAGAGTGTTGGAGACAAATACTCCATATCATTAGGTAGTTGAGATTGCACAGAGGTTGGAGGGTATGCGGGGCCGTGAGAAATATGATAGGGAGGCCAAGAGGCCTTGAGGTACGGGAGGATTTAGTGGTGGTCACGTTGCAGCTATAGCCCATCATTGTATAGGCTATGTGAGCCGTCCAGTTCTTTCAGCACTTCTAGCTTCTAGCGGTGCTCCGGTTATTCCGAGGTCTCAGGTTGCACACTTTGCTCAACCACTTTCTAGTGCACCTCCTGCACGGGGTGCTTTCAGCAGTCAGTCTAGCCGATAAGGACAAGCCATTCCCAATAGCCACGCCCACCGAGAGCTTGCTTTGAGTGTGGTGTAACCCACCACATGGTTAGAGACTTCCCTAGACTCAGGAGGGGTGCACCTCCATAGGCTATTCAGGCTCCCCGCATTTAGTTAGGTCCACAAACTTCTCAGGCCATGATTGCTGCCCTAGTTGCCGCTCCACCCGCTCAGCCAGTTAGGGGTGGGGAATGGGTGGGTAGAGGTCACCCTAGAGAGGGAGGCCAGGCCAGATTCTATGCTTGTCCGGGTAGGACGAAGGTAGTTTCTTCAGACTCAGTCATTACAAGTATGGTTCCAGTTTGCATAGAGATGCATCAACCTTATTTTATTTGGGAACCACTTATTTATATGTGTCATCTTACTTTGCTCCGTATTTGGATATACCTCATGATTCTTTGAGTTCTCTTGTTTATGTGTTCATGTTTTTGGGAGATTCTATTGTTGTGGACCACGTGTATCGGTCGTGTTTAGTTGTTATTGGTGGTTTTGAGACCAGAGTTGATCTATTGTTACTTAGTATAGTAGACTTTGATATTATCTTGGGCATGGACTGGTTGTCGCCCTAACATGCTATTCTAGATTGTCACGCCAAGACTGTGATGTTGGCCATGCTAGGTTTGACACAGTTAGAAGGGAGGGGTGCATTATATTATGTTCCTAGCAGGGTTTTATAATTTATAAAGTCTCAGCGGATGGTTGAGAAGTGGTGTGATGCTTATCTAGCCTTTGTAAGGGATGTTAGTGCTGATACTCCTACCGTTGAGTCAGTTCCAGTAGTAAGAGACTTTCCAGATGTATTTCCAGCGGACCTTCCGGGCATGCCGCCCGACAAGGATATCGATTTTTGTATTAACTTGTTGCCGGGCACTCAGCCCATTTCTATTCAACCATATCGTATGGCCCTAGCGGAGTTGAAGGAGTTAAAGGAGCAGTTGCAAGAGTTTCTTGATAAAGGTTTCATTCGGCCTAGTGCGACGTTGTGAGGGTGCTCCAGTCCTATTTATTAAGAAAAATGATGGTTCTATACGCATGTGTATTGATTATTGGCAGTTGAACAAGGTTACAGTGAAGAATAGATATCCATTGCCATGCATTGATGACTTATTTGATCAGCTACAGGGTGCCAGGTGTTCTCAAAGACTGATTTGCGGTCAGATTATCATCAGCTGAAGATTCGGGATCCGAATATTGTGAAGACTGCCTTTGGGACTCGCTATGGTTACTACGAGTTCCTCGTGATGTCATTTGGGCTGACCAATGCCCCAGCAGCATTTATGCACCTGATGAACAGTATGTTCCAACCTTATCTTGATTCATTCGTCATTGTGTTTATTGACGATATCCTGGTGTACTCCCGCAGTCGGGAAGATCATGAGTAGCACTTGAGGATCGTGCTCCGGACTTTGACAGAAAAGAAGTTATATGCAAAATTCTCAAAGTTTGAATTCTTCCTTGATTTTGTGGCATTTTTGGGTCATGTGGTGTCGAGCAAAGGGATCAAAGTATATTCAAAGAAGATTGAGGAAGTGCAGAATTGGCCTAGAGCGTCTTCAACCACTGAGATTCTGAGTTTCCTTGGTTTGGCCGAGTATTATCGTCATTTCATAGAGGGCTTCTCATATATTGCTACAATTATGACCTGATTGACTGAGAAAGATGCTCATTTCAAATGGTTTGAGGAGTGTGAGGCGATCTTTTAAAAGCTCAAGACTTCTTTGACTACTGCCCTAGTGTTGGTGTTGCCTACGGGCTCGGGGTCTTATACTGTGTATTATGATACGTCACGTGTTATCCTTGGCGTGATATTGATGCAAGACGGTAGGGTGATTGCCTACGCATATCGACAGCTGAAGACCCATGAGAAGGATTATCCAGTCCACGTCTTGGAGTTGGCAGCCATTATTCATGCATTAAAGATCTGGCGACATTATTTATACGGTGTTCCTTGTGAGGTCTTCACTGACCACCAGAGTCTACAATATCTGTTTAGACAAAAAGATCTTAACTTGCATTAACGGAGGTGGTTAGAGTTCCTTAGGACTATGATATCACCAATCTATATCATCTCAGGAAAGCCAATGTGGTGGCCTATGCCTTGAATCGAAAGGCGGAGAGTTTGGGTAGTTTAGCATATCTATCGACAACATATAGGCCATTAGCGTTAGATGTTCAGGCCTTAGCCAACCAGTTCGTTAGATTGGATATGTTGGAGCCGAGTCGAATTCTTTTCTGCGTGGTTTCTCGATCTTCTCTATATGACGGTATCGGAGAGCGTCAGTATGATGACCCCCACTTGCTTGTCCTCAAGGACACGGTTCAGCACTGCAATGCCAAGGAGGTTACTATCGGAGATGACGGTATGGTGAGGATGTAGGGCCGTTTATGTATGCCCAATGTTGATGGCTTGCGTGAGTTGATTCTTTAGGAGGCCCACAGTTCACGTTACTCTATTCATTCGGGTGCCGCTAAGATGTATCAGGGATTGAGGCAGCACTATTGGTGGAGGAGGATGAAGAAAGACATAGTGGAGTATGTAGCTCGATGCCTAAATTGTCAGCAGATGAAGTATGAGCATCAACGCCCAGGTGGTTTGCTTCAGCGGCTTGAGTTTCTCGAGTGGAAATGGGAGCATGTCACCATGGATTTTGTTTTGGGCTCCCACAAACTCAGAAGAAATTTGACGCGGTGTGGGTGATTGTGGACAGGCTGACCAAGTAGGCTCATTTCATTCCGGTAGTGACTACCTATTCTTCAGAGAAACTGGCTCAGGTTTATATCCACGAGATTGTCCGACTTCATGGCGTATCGGTATCCATCATCTCTGACCGGGGTACAAAGTTCACATCGCATTTCTGGAAAGCTGTACAACGTGAGCTAGGCACGCGGGTTGAGTTGAGTTCAATAGTTCACCCTCACACGGACGGACAGTCCGAGCGCACTATACAAATATTGGAGCATATGCTTCACACTTGTGTTATGGATTTAGGGGGTGCTTGGGATCAGTTCTTGCCAGATGCGGAGTTTGCCTATAACAACAGCTACCAGTGGAGTATTCAGATGGGCCCGTATGAGGCTCTTTATAGGAGACAGTGTTGTTCTCCACTTGGGTGGTTTTAGCCGGGAGAGGCGAAGTTATTAGGATGAGATCTGGTTCGAGATGCTTTGGAGAAGGTTAAGATGATCCATGATCGGCTTCGTACAACCTAATCTAGATAGAAGAGTTGCCTGTATCGAAAGGTTCGCAATGTTGCATTCATGGTTGGAGAGTGAGTCTTGCTCCGTGTTACACCCATGAAGGGTGTGATGAGGTTCGGGAAGAAGGTCAAGTTTAGCCCTAGGTATATCGGGCCTTTAAAGATGAGTGGATTGGAGAGGTGGCCTACAATCTTGCCTTGCAACCTAGTTTATCTGTTGTTCATCCGGTGTTTCATGTCTCTTTGCTCCGGAAGTATTACGGTGATCTGTCTCATGTTCTAGACTTTAGCACAGTCCAATTGGATGAGGATTTGATTTATATTGAGGAGCCTGTGGCAATTTTGGACCGGCAGGTCCGGAAGTTAAGATCAAGGGATATTGCTTCAGTGTAGGTTTAATGAAGGGGTCATCCAGTCGAGAGGTGACCTGGAGACTGAGCACGACATGCGAAGTCGTTATCCTCGTCTATTCATCACTTCAGGTACGTCCTTATGCACGTTCAAGAGGGGGAGAATGTAGCGACCGGATCGGCATTTTGTTTAATTACGTCCCCCCGTTTCTCCCTTTTCAATATTCACATAAGTGTGTTTATGATTTTCTGACTTACGGGGTTGGTTAGTTTCGTTCCGGAAAGCTTTTATGTTGATTTGGACCATTGATTCTTGACTTAGAAGTTTAAATTAGAAACTGTTGACCAAACTTTGACTTTTGTGAAAATGACCCTGGAACTGTGTTTTTATGGCTCCGATAGCTTCGTATCATGATTCGGACTTAGGCATAGGCCCGTAATTAAATTTGGAAGTCCGTAGGTTGATTTATGTTGATTTGATGAAATTTGGCAATTTGAAGTTGAAAAGTTTGACCGTAGGTTGACTTTTAGCTATCGAGCTCGGAATTTAATTTTGGGACTTGGAATAGGTCTGTTATGGTATTTAGAACTTGTCTGCAAAATTTTGTGTCGTTTGGAATTGATTTGATAAGATTCGGACGTTAAGATGTTATTTTTTGTATTTTGATCGCTCGAACGAGTTCGTATGATGTTCTTGTACTTGTGTGGATATTTGGTTTGGAGCCCTGAGGGCTCGGATGACTTTCGGACATGTTCCGGAGTGTTTTTAACTGAATTTAACACGAATCTGGTGTTTCGTGCTCTAGTGTCGCAAATGCGAACACCAGGCTTGCATTTGCGAAGGTGACAGAGGAGGGGCAGTTATCGCAAATGCGACCTCAATTTATCTTTTGCGATGTCCACAGAATTATAGCACAGTTCGCATTTGAGAACAATTATTCGCTTTTACGATGGCCCTCCATTTTGCAATTGCAAAGCAGTCATCGCAATTGTGATGTTGACTTGAGCTGTCAGGGTTCGCAAATGCGAGCCCTGTCCGCAATTGCGAGGTTTCGCAAATGCGATCCCTGTGTCGCAAATGCGACATCTGCAGCTTGTTAAAGGGCTGGGAGACAGGATGTTTGAACTCATTCTCTCATTTTGAACCCTATACTCGGCAGGAGGCGATTTGGAGAGGAAAGTTTCACCTACAAACCTTGGTTAAGTGAATATAATCCATTTCTAATCATATTTCATCAACATATAATAGATTTTAACATCAAAATCATGTCAATCAAAGTGAAAATTTATGAAACTTTGCCATGTTTTTGAAAAATAAGTAGTTAAGTTTTGAGAATCGTTTTGGACTCGGATTTTGAAACTAATCACGTATATGAACTTGCGGGGTCATGGGTAGACGGAATCTACCATTGGACCTGGGTTTTGACCGGGCAGGCCCCGAGTTGACTTTTTTTGATTTTTTGGTAAAATTGTAATGATATTAGCTTTATCTATTGCAATTGAATTCCCTAGCATTGTTTGATGATATTAAGTTGATTTTGGTTAAATTTGAGCCATGTGGAGGCGGATTTTATGCGAAAAGCTATTTCCGAGTGTTGAATAGGCCTAGTTAAGGTATGTCTCTTGCCTAACTTCGTGTGGGGGTACTACGCCTTAGGATTGGTATTGTTTGATTCAATTGTTCTAAGTGAAATCCGTGTACGCAAGGTGGCGAGTGGGTACACGCGTTATACATGGTATTTGACTAGTTTAGGCTACTTGGACTATTTCTATGCTTTAATTGAATGCCATATCATGTTCTAATTCTCTTAGTCAATCTATTCTTACTTGTTTTAGTTTATCCTTACATGCCTTAAATGATTACATTAATACTTGTTCTACCTCCTAAGTGATAATTTGCTCTCACGATCTAGTTGAACTTGTTGTCTCTTTTATTGTTACATGCTATCTCTTCATTGTTGATTCTCATTAGTTGAAGTCATTATATATCTTGTCTCTTTTATTGTTGATTATCATTAATTGAAGTTATTGTTCATGTCATCTCTTTTATTGTTGATTTCTATTATTTGAAGTCATTGCTACACGTTATCTTTTCCTTTGTGAGTTATTCCTATTTAATATAGTCGTTATACATTGTCTCTCATTGTTGAATTATTGGTGTTAAGGTTGTGAAAGTCATTATCACGTTGAGGCGAAATTGTTATAGTTGAAACATTTTCCTTTTTAGCATTTTACATTAATTGTTGTTGTTGATATTCGTGTGCACGTTGTGGTAGAGCTGTGGGCTATTGTTGTGGAAATATTGATATTGTAGAATATTGGCAAATTGTGATATATGAGCACATGTGGTGCATGTTGTTATTGTAATTTGATATTGACGCATATACGGCGGTATGAGGATTGGGGTTGATGTGCATTCGGCAGTATAAGGTGGGACTTATGTGCGTGTTGCTTGTAGAGGAACTATGTTGTTACAACCCAAATTTGCATACCATAGATCACGCCGTAAGTTAGTCGACGTAAATCCAGGAAGAGATTATCTTTGAGATGATAAGAAGTTAATCCTATTGGTCTTAAACGATACAAGGGTGTATAAGAGTGGTTAACAAGTATTAGAAGTTAAACGAATCAAGGATGTTGTAACCCGTATTTTTGGGTAACACTAGAGGTGATTAACTGTCCCAAGAGGTCTTGTTTTAATGTATTTGAATCATATAATATCCGTATCATATGTCTTGATGTCAAGCGAGTTATGAAACAAAAGTCGATAAAAGTTGTCGCAACTTAGGTTTATAATTTTACTTAAACTTTGGGTCATATGTTACTGCATTTGTCTCCCAATGTGCTTGGAATTATGGGGTGATCTACCTATCAAATTGAATATCTATGAGTCTAGTTTCCAACACATTAAACCGTTCATCGATACGATCTCGGAATAGAGAGATATTCGCATTTTCGTGAGAGTGCGCCAAGCTGCTCTCTATGGGGCCCACAAAGGCGGTTTAAGACATATGGACATATATAAGATACCTCAACCCCGTTTTAAGTCATTATTTTTCAGCATATTCAGACCTTAAAACCCTAAAAACAGTCTCTCAAGGTTCTCTCTTGATCCAAGACGCAAACAAAGGGCAAACAATACAAATCAAATGTCGGGAATCCCGTGGGGCAAGTAAGTTTCTTGTTCTTCTTGTTGTTGCTGATTTTTGTGTTGTTCCATCTCGTGTGGGAGGTTGTTTTAAGTGTTTTATGTTCTGTAAATACACCTTCATGTTTTTAATATCAACCCTAGGTGATTTCAAGTCTTCTAAAGTAATTCTAGTGCTGAAAAACCCGAATTAATTGCTAGTTTCGCTTCCTTGTTCTTGTGGCAGAATTGAAGGGATATTTCGTGGAAAATTAAGGTCAAATTGGAGTTGTTCTTTCTGTTTAAAGGTAAGGAACCTCTTACTCTATATATATTTAAGATTATCTAAGTTGTGGCTAAGTCGTTGATGCTAGAACTTGTGAAATATATATCGAAAGGCTTGGTAGTAATGTTGTTAGTTGGTGGACTGTTTTGGAGGCTCAATATGATTATTAATGATGTTGTTTGGGCTGTTTGGTGATTGTATTGACTTGTGGGAAGTCATATAAATAGGGGAGGTGCTGTCCGTTTCATCGTAAAATAGGTTGCGGTCGATACATAATAGTTACGACGCTTAAACGATAATGATAGTGTCATTTCTCTTATTGTAGACTAAGGAGTCGTGACATTTGCATAGCTTGAGGTTGGGCAGTATATACAAGGTATGTGAGGCTATCCCCTTCATTCTTTTGCACGACTCCGATTGTACATAATGTAATGAACGAGCTCCCAAAGATACTCTACTCTTAGAAGCTAGCAGTACTTACATTGCTGCCCTTCTTATGAAACGATTGATATTGATGTTACTTCTCTTATTCTTATATTATCAATGTTGTTGGTAGTTCCTGATTCTTATAAGATTCTTGATGAAAAGTTAATCCTAATAACGTGTACGAAGGATACCGACCTTATGTCACTCTGAAAGGTTCAAAATGTGATTCCAATGAGTCCAGCATGCATCATATATATGTATCTATTTTACTCTACCGAGCCGCGCTATAGTTGGCCGGGTATGGCACCTATTGTGTAACCACTGATCAGTTGGGTTTTACCGAGCTCCACGTGGCCGGGTACGATTCTACCGAGCCCTATGATGGCCGGGTATGTTTTACCGAGCCTATTACAGCCGGGTACGATATGATGATGGTGATGCCCACAAAGACATATGTTTTAAAAGTTTATGTATATATATGTATGTATGTATTTCATGTCAGTAGCCCTCAGAGGTACCCTGATGTCACAGGTTGTATATTCTCTATCCCTGTTTACATTACTGTTCTCACTTATGCTCTCCTGCCTTACATACTCAGTACTTTATTCGTACTGACGTCCTTTTTATTTGTGGACGCTGCATATCGTGCTGCAGGTCCTGGTAGACGGGTAGACGCAGCTCCCCCACCACAGTAGGTTGTCCAGTTCAACGGTTATTGGCGAGATCCCTTCTCCGGACTTGCCGTGGTCATGGTATGCATTTTTGTTATAGACATTATGGGTATGTCGGGGCCCTGTTCCGGCAATGTTGTAGCACTTATGTTCCTTTAGAGGCTCATAGACAGGTGTCGACTTATGTATGATTTAGAATGCCTTGTCGACTGATTTTTGTTGTATAGTCTTTCATGGCAGCATGGTAGCTCGTACCTTATATATAGTTTCTTGACAGTCTTGTCGTCCCATGTTATGTATGTTCATGACATTATCTTTCATTGTTGGATGTTCATGATCCATGTCTACTATTTATATTGATATTGTCGGCCCTTAAAGATAATAAGGAAGGTTAGATAAAATGTACGTTGGTGCTCCGCAAGTATGGCCCGGGTGCTAGTCATGACCCTCCAGTTGGGTCATGACAAACTTGGTATCAGAGCAAGTCTTTCCTAGGGATTGTCTATGAGCCGTGTCTAGTAGAGTTTTGATTATGGATGTGTAGCGCGCCACATTTATAATCAGGAGGCTACATGACATATAGGGTTGTTACCTTCTTCCTAAATCTAGATCGTGCATAGAGTTGAGTTGTAAGTGTTCATATCTAATATTCACCTTGTTTTCTTTCAGCGATGCCTTCGGTTAGGAAGCAAACGATTAGTAAACAGCTTGATACAGCTGTGGGAAAGGGTAACATTCAAGTCCCTCCAGCCAGAGCAGGCCAAAGTGAGGCTCAGAGTGAGATGCCGTCTCATACCTCTCCGTCTCCTTCAGAGGATATTAGGAGGCACCCAGTACATCCAGTTCCTCCGTCTGGCACTACAGACCATGATATGCGCAGTGCGGTGCAATTGTTGACTAACTTGGTAGCTGCTCAGGCTCAGAGGCAGAATACCGGTGCTGCTGATAAACCGGTTAGTGCGAGAGTTCGTGATTTTATTAATCTAGACCCTCCATTGTTTATCGGATCAGACCCCAAGGAGGACCCACAAACATTTATTGATCAAGTTCATCGTACATTGCGGGTTATGCATGCTAGTGATATGGATTTAGCGGTTTTCTGGTATGATAGTTGGGAGAGATCTAGGGGTCCGAACGCTCCTCCAACCGTGTGGAAGGAATTTTCTGAGGCCTTTCTTCGTCACTACTTGCCAGTTGAGATACGACGAGCTAGAGCTGATAAGTTCTTGAACCTTCGACAGGGTAATGTGAGTGTACGAGAGTATAGTATACAGTTTGATTCTTTAGCAAGGTATGCTCCCCATATGGTGTCCGAGATGAGTGATAGGGTGCATCTGTTCGTGAACGGGTTGGGACCACATCTGATAAATGAGTGCACAACAGCCTCCTTGGTAGAGGGCATGGATATTTCCCGTATTCAGGCTTATGCCCAGACCCTAGAGGATTGTAAGCGCCAGCAAAGGGCAGATAGGGAGCAGGATAGGGGCCAACATAAGAGGGCGAGATTTGCAAGGTATTCTGATGAGTTCAAAGGCAGTATCAGGCCCCAATCTTCGAGGAGTTCGGCGCCACCTGTAGCTAGTGCTCCTCCATAGTTTTAGAGGACTCGGTATGATCGATTTACCTATTTTGGTTCAGGTCAGAGTGTGAGGGCATCAGGCTCACAATTTCATAGAGATACTAGTCAGACGAGACCCCCAACACCTCGTTGTGATCAGTGCGGCAAGGCCCACTTTGGACTGTGCCGTCGAGGTTCCGATGCGTGCTATTCTTGCGGACAGCCTGGCCATATGATGCGGGATTGTCCTAACAGAGGAGGTGGTGGTATGGCTCAGCCGACTGGATCTGTGTCTGGTTCTTCCTCATCAGTTCGACCTCCAGCACAAGGTTTTCAACAGTCGACAGGTCGTGGTAGAGGTAGAGGTTCAGTGCCGAGTTCGAGTGGTGCTCAAAATCGAACCTATGCTCTAGTAGGTCGACAAGATCTCGAGTCGTCTCCGGATGTTGTTACAGGTATATTGTCTGTGTTTTCCTATGATGTATATGCGCTAATTGATCCAGGATCTACCTTATCATATGTTACACCCTTTGTGGCTAATAAGTTTGGTATTGAACCTGAATTGATAAGTAAACCACTTGCGGTATCCACTCCGATAGGAGATTCTGTGATTGCTAGAAGGGTATATAAAGGTTGCACTGTGATGATTTGTAGTCGTCAAACCTCGGCAAATTTATTTTAGTTAGAAATGATTGATTTCGATATGATAATGGGAATGGACTGGTTGGCCTCATGCTATGCAAATGTTGACTGTCGTACGAAGATGGTTAGGTTTCAGTTTCCGGGTGAACCCGCCATTGAATGGAAGGGGAACATTGCTACGCCAAAAGGTAGGTTTATTCCCTATCATAAGGCAAGGAAGATGATCTCAAAATGTTACATTTATCATCTTGTTCGCGTTAGGGATGCGGAGGCGAAGCCGCCTACTCTACAATCAATCCCCGTGGTCAATGAATTTCCAAATGTTTTCCCAGATGAACTCCCAGGCCTTCCTCCTGAAAGGGAGATTGAGTTTAGCATTGATGCGCTACCTGACACTCAACCGATCTCTATCCCTCCAGACAGGATGGCCCCGGCAGAGTTGCGAGAGTTGAAGGCGCAGTTGAAGAACTTGCTGGATAAGGGTTTCATTAGGCCTAGCACTTCACCTTGGGGTGCACCAGTCTTGTTCGTGCGGAAGAAAGATGGGTCGTTAAGGATGTGTATCGATTATCGACAGTTGAATAAGTTTACAATAAAGAACAAGTATCCACTTCCAAGGATTGATGACCTGTTTGACCAACTCCAGGGTGCCAAGTATTTCTCCAAGATTGACTTGCGTTCAGGGTATCATCAGGTAAGGGTTAAGGAGAAGGATATTCCAAAGACGGCCTTCCGGACAAGATATGGGCACTTTGAGTTCTTGGTGATGTCGTTCGGGCTAACAAATGCCCCATCAGCTTTTATGGATCTCATGAATAGTGTATTCAGGCCCTATCTTGATGTGTTCGTGATCATATTCATTGATGACATTCTGGTGTATTCTCGTTCGGAGGCGGAACATGCGGGCCACTTGCGGATAGTATTACAGACCCTTCAGGATCATAAGTTATATGCTAAGCTCTCTAAATGTGAATTCTGGTTGAACTCAGTAGCATTCCTTGGCCATGTGATATCTGATAAGGGTATTAGTGTCAACACTCAAAAGATCGATGCAGTGAAGAATTGGCCGAGACCTACAACACCGTCAGAAGTCCGCAGCTTTTTGGGGCTAGCAGGATATTATAGGCGGTTTGTAGAAGGGTTTTCCTCTATATCAGCACCATTGACTAAGTTAACACAGAAAGCTACCAAGTTCCAGTGGTCTGATGCTTGTGAACATAGTTTTCAGGAGCTAAAGAATCGATTGACATCCGCGCCAGTGCTCACTCTCCCAGAAGGAACAGAAGGTTATGTGGTATATTGTGATGCCTCAGGTATAGGTTTGGGGTGCGTATTGATGCAACGTGGGAAGGTGATTGCTTATGCATCAAGACAATTGAAGAAGCATGAAAAGAATTACCCGACTCATGATTTGGAATTGGCTGCAGTAATATATGCTTTGAAGATATGGCGGCACTACTTATACAACGTCCATGTTGACATCTACACAGATCACAAGAGTTTATAATACATCTTCAAGTAGAAGGAGTTGAATTTGAGGCAGCGTAGGTGCTTTGAATTACTGAAAGACTATGACGTCGAGATATTGTACCATCCCGGTAAAGACAATGTTGTGGCAGACGCTCTCAGCCGTAAGTCAATGGGAAGCTTAATACATATTGAGGTAGGTAGACAAGGGTTGACCAAAGAGCTTCACCAGCTGGCCAATATGAGAATCAGATTGTTGGACTCTGATGACGGAGGTGTTACTGTACAGAATACAGCAGAATCATCTTTGGTAGCCGAGGTAAAAGCACGGCAATATGAAGATCCTACCTTAGTAAGATTGAGAGAGGGAATTCAGCAGTGTAAGATTACAGCTTTCATGATCGGAGGAGATGGGACACTGAGATACCAGGGCCGATTATGTGTGCCTAGTGTGCCAGGGTTGCGAGAGAAGATTATGATTGAGATTCATCAGTCCCGATATTCTATCCATCCTGGCTCGACAAAGATGTATCATGACGTTAAGGAGCAGTATTGGTGGGATAACATGAAGAAGTCTATTGCAGAATTTGTAGCCCAGTGTCCTAATTGTCAACAAGTAAAGATCGAGCATCAGAAACCCAGTGGATTGATTCAGAATATAGAGATTCCGACCTGGAAATGGGAGGTGATTAATATGGACTTCATTATTGGATTACCTCGCTCTTATCATAAGTTTGACTCCATCTGGGTGATAGTTGATCGACTTACAAAATCTGCCCATTTTCTACCAGTTAAGACAACTTACACGGCTGAAGATTATGCGAAGTTGTATATCAAGGAGATTGTTAGGCTTCATGGTGTGCCGGTATCTATTATATCAGACCGAGGAGCTCAATTTACGGCTAACTTTTGGAGGTCTTTTCAGAAGGGTTTAGGCACACAAGTAAATCTCAGCACTGCATTCCATCCGCAGACTGACGGACAGGCTGAACGTACCATCCAGACGCTTGAAGATATGCTACGAGCATGTGTTCTAGATTTCAAGGGGAATTGGGATGACCATCTGGCACTTATAGAATTTGCCTACAATAATAGCTACCATTCCAGTATTAAAATGGCCCCGTATGAGGCACTGTACGGGAGGAGATGTAGATCACCAGTTGGATGGTTCGAAGTCGGTGAGACAGAATTATATGGGCCAGATTTGATTCACCAAGCCATTGAGAAGGTGAAAGTGATACAAGAGCGACTGAGGACGGCACAAAGCAGGCAAAAGTCTTATTCCGATGTCCGACGTCGTGATCTGGAATTTGAGGTTGGTGATTGGGTTTTCTTGAAGATCTCGCCGATGAAGGGTGTTATGCGTTTTGGGAAGAAGGGTAAGTTGAGTCAGGTATATTGGGCCGTACAAAATTCTTCGACGAATTGGACAGGTTGCTTACGAGTTAGAATTGCCATCTGAATTGGAATTTGTCCACCCGGTATTCCATGTATCTATGTTGAGGAAATGTATTGGAGACCCTTCTCAGGTCGTCCCTATCAAAGATGTACAAGTTACAAAGGATCTATCATATGATGAAGTGCTAGTGGCTATATTAGATCGACAAGTCCGCAAGCTGAGAACAAAGGATGTAGCTTCCGTGAAAGTATTATGGAGGAACAAGAATATAGAAGAAATGACATGGGAAGCAGGAGAGGAGATGAAGTCTAAATACCCTTACCTATTCCAAAGTGAAGATAACGAGGATGCCGGGGGAAAGAAGGACGCAATATAAGGTGAAACGGCTCTATGAGGTTAGCAATAGCTTGTGAATACTCTTTTTTTTAATACAAAATGGTGATATGCAGATAATGTACATATCCATAATGCTTTGTATAGTCTTGTAAGGCCATAGGTTGGGTTTAACTGCTTGCAAGTTTGGCTAGTGTCCATTTTATAGGGGAAACTCAGCCGGAAATCTCCGTCGGAATCCACGATGAGTTAGAAACCCCATAAACCCTTACATTCGAGGACGAATGTTCCTAAGGGGAAGAGGGTGTTACAACCCAAATTCGCATACCATAGATCACGCCGTAAGTTAGTCGACGTAAATCCAAGAAGAGATTATCTTTGAGATGATAAGAAGTTAATCCTATTGGTCTTAAACGATACAAGGGTGTATAAGAGTGGTTAACAAGTATTAGAAGTTAAACGAATCAAGGATGTTGTAACCCGTATTTTCGGGTAACACTAGAGGTGATTAACTGTCCCAAGAGGTCTTGTTTTAATTTATTTGAATCATATAATATCTGTTTCATAAGGCTTGAAGTCAAGCGAGTTATGAAACAAAAGTCAATAAAAGTTGTCGAAACTTAGGTTTATAATTTTACTTAAACTTTAGGTCAAATGTTACTGCATTTTTCTCCCAATGTGCTTGGAATTATGGGGTGATCTACCTATCAAATTGAATATCTATGAGTCTAGTTTCCAATGCATTAAACAGTTCATCGATACGATCTCGGAATAGAGATATATTCGCGTTTTTGCGAGAGTGCGCCAAGCTGCTCTCTATGGGGCCCACAAAGGCGGTTTATGTCATGACCCAACTGGAGGGTCATGACTAGCACCCGGGCCATACATGCCGAGCACCAACGTACATTTTATCTAACCTTCCTTATTATCTTTAAGGGACGACAAGATCAATATAAATAGTAGACATGGATCATGAACATCCAACAATGAAAGATAATGTCATGAACATACATAACATGGCACGACAAGACTGTCAAGAAACTATATATAAGGTACGAGCTACCATGATGCCATGAAAGACTATACAACAAAAATCAGCCGACAAGGCATTCTAAACCATACATAAGTCGACACCTGTCTATGAGCCTCTAAAAGAACATAAGTGCTACAACATTGCCGGAACAGGGCCCCGACATACCCATAATGTCTATAACAAAAATGCATACCAAGACCACGGCAAGTCCGGAGAAGGGATCTCGCCAATAACCGCTGAACCGGTTAGCCTACTGTGATGGGGGAGCTGCGTCTACCTGTCTATCAGGACCTGCAGCACGACATGCAGCGTCCACAAATAAAAAGGACGTCAGTACGAATAAAGTACTGAGTATGTAAGGCAGGAAAGCATAAGTGAGAACAGTAATGTAAACAGGGATAGAGAATATACAACCTGTGACATCTGGGTACCTCTGAGGGCTACTGACATGAAATACATGATACATACATATATATACATAAACTTTTAAAACATACGCCTTTGTGGGCATCACCATCATCATATCGTACCCGGCCATAATAGGCTCGGTAAAACGTACCCGGCCATCATAGGGCTCGGTAGAATCGTACCCGGCCACGTGGAGCTCGGTAAAACCCAACTGATCAGTGGTTGCACAATAGGTGCCGTACCCGGCCGACTATAGCGCGGCTCGGTAGAGTAAAATAGATACATATATATGATGCATGCTGGACTCATTGGAATCACATTTTGAACCTTTCGGAGTGACGTAAGGTCGGTATCCTTCGTACATGTTATTAGGATTAACTCTTCATCAAGAATCTTATAAGAATCAGGAACTACCAACAACATTGATAATATAAGAATAAGAGAAGTAACATCAATATCAATCGTTTCATAAGAAGGGCAGCAATGTAAGTACTGCTAGCTTCTAAGAGTAGAGTATCTTTGGGAGCTCGTTCATTACATTATGTACAATCGGAGTCATGAAAAAGAATGAAGGGGATAGCCTTACATACCTTGTATATACTGCCCAACCTCAAGCTATGCAAATGTCACGACTCCTTAGTCTACAATAAGAGAAATGACACTATCATTATCGTTTAAGCGTCGTAACTATTATGTATCGACCGCAACCTATTTTACGATGAAACGGAAAGCACCTCCCCTATTTATATGACTTACCACAAGTCAATACAATCACCAAACAGCCCAAACAACATCATTAATAATCATATTGAGCCTCCAAAATAGTCCACCAACTAACAACATTACTACCAAGCCTTTCGATATATATTTCACAAGTTCTAGCTTCAACGACTTAGCCACAACTTGGATAATCTTAAATATATATATAGAGTAAGAGGTTCCTTACCTTTAAACAGAAAGAACAACTCCAATTTGACCTTAATTTTCCACGAAATATCCCTTCAATTCTGCCACAAGAACAAGGAAGCGAAACTAGCAATTAATTTGGGTTTTTCGGCACTAGAATTACTTTAGAAAACTTGAAATCACCTAGGGTTGATATTAAAAACTTGAAGGTGTATTTACAGAACATAAAACACTTAAAAAAACCTCCCACACGAGCTGGAATAACACAAAAATCAGCAACAACAAGAAGAACAAGAAACTTACTAGCGCCACGGGATTCCTGACATTTGATTTGTGTTGTTTGCCCTTTGTTTGGGTCTTGGATCATGAGAGAACCTTGAGAGACTATTTTTAGGGTTATAAGGTCTGAATATACTGAAAAATAATGACTTAAAACGGGGTTGAGGTATCTTATATATGTCCATATGTCTTAAACCGCCTTTGTGGGCCCCATAGAGAGCAGCTTGGCGCACTCTCGCGAAAACGCGAATATCTATCTATTCCGAGATCGTATCGACGAACGGTTTAATGCGTTGGAAACTAGACTCATAGATATTCAATTTGATAGGTAGATAACACCATAATTCCAAGCACATTGGGAGAAAAATGCAGTAACATATGAACTAAAGTTTAAGTAAAATTATAAACCTAAGTTGCGACAACTTTTATCGACTTTTGTTTCATAACTCGCTTGACTTCAAGACTTATGATACGGATATTATATGATTCAAATACATTAAAACAAGACCTTTTGGGACAGTTAATCAACTCTAGTGTTACCGAAAAATACGGGTTACAACATCCTTGATTCGTTTAACTTCTAATACTTGTTAACCACTCTTATACACCCTTGTATCGTTTAAGACCAATAGGATTAACTTCTTATCATCTCAAAGATAATCTCTTCTTGGATTTACGTCGACCAACTTACGGCGTGATCTATGGTATGCGAATTTGGGTTGTAACAGTTTAAGACATATGGACATATATAAGATACCTCAACCCCGTTTTAAGTCATTATTTTTCAGTATATTCAGACCTTATAACCCTAAAAACAGTATCTCAAGGTTCTCTCTTGATCCAAGACGCAAACAAAGGGCAAACAACACAAATCAAATGTCGGGAATCCCGTGGCGCAAGTAAGTTTCTTGTTCTTGTTGTTGTTGCTGATTTTTGTGTTGTTCCATCTCGTGTGGGAGGTTGTTTTAAGTGTTTTATGTTCTGTAAATACACCTTCAAGTTTTTAATATCAACCCTAGGTGATTTCAAGTCTTCTAAAGTAATTCTAGTGCCGAAAAACCCGAATTAATTGCTAGTTACGCTTCCTTGTTCTTGTGGCAGAATTGAAGGGATATTTCGTGCAAAGTTAAGGTCAAATTGGAGTTGTTCTTTCTGTTTAAAGGTAAGGAACCTCTTACTCTATATATATTTAAGATTATCCAAGTTGTGGCTAAGTCGTTGAAGCTAGAACTTGTGAAATATATATCGAAAGGCTTGGTAGTAATGTTGTTAGTTGGTGGACTGTTTTGGAGGCTCAATATGATTATTAATGATGTTGTTTGGGCTGTTTGGTGATTGTATTGACTTGTGGGAAGTCATATAAATAGGGGAGGTGCTGTCCGTTTCATCGTAAAATAGGTTGCGGTCGATACATAATAGTTACGATGCTTAAACGATAATGATAGTGTCATTTCTCTTATTGTAGACTAAGGAGTCGTGACATTTGCATAGCTTGAGGTTGGGCAGTATATACAAGGTATGTGAGGCTATCCCCTTCATTCTTTTGCACGACTCCGATTGTACATAATGTAATGAACGAGCTCCCAAAGATACTCTACTCTTAGAAGCTAGCAGTACTTACATTGCTGCCCTTCTTATGAAATCGATTGATATTGATGTTACTTCTCTTATTCTTATATTATCAATGTTGTTGGTAGTTCCTGATTCTTATAAGATTCTTGATGAAGAGTTAATCCTAATAACGTGTACGAAGGATACCGACCTTATGTCACTCCGAAAGGTTCAAAATGTGATTCCAATGAGTCCAGCATGCATCATATATATGTATCTATTTTACTCTACCGAGCCGCGCTATAGTCGGCCGGGTATGGCACCTATTGTGCAACCACTGATCAGTTGGGTTTTACCGAGCTCCACGTGGCCGAGTACGATTCTACCGAGCCCTATGATGGCCGGGTACGTTTTATCGAGCCTATTACGGCCGGGTACGATATGATGATGGTGATGCCCACAAAGACGTATGTTTTAAAAGTTTATGTATATATATGTATGTATCATGTATTTCATGTCAGTAGCCCTCAGAGGTACCCAGATGTCACGGGTTGTATATTCTCTATCCCTCCAAAGCTGAATAGTCCTTCAAACAAAGAAAACTGGACAAAAACTACAGCATAACCAACATATCCAAATACAACAAAATTTACCAAAGCAACCACAATCATCAAAGGGACCTTATTTTCCTCCACCAAACTACTGACCACCTATCTACTACCAACACCAACTACAACCCCCAATCACACATCAACCACCACAAGTACCTCAACTAAAAACATATCAAACTTCACCACTACCTAGACCACAAGTAACTTGTCAAGAGTCTCGGATGATGAATAACCCACTCTTTCAACATGATCAAGAGAACACCTTAAATGAGTTGGGCAACATCTAACAAGTTTTCAATGACAAATGTATACGGGCGAAACCAAGTCCATGGGATGCCTTGATTTTTGATGAAGTAAACGGAGCGAGAGACACGACGGTATGGAACTGGAATCAAGGCAAGGAGCCCCTTGAGCCGGGGTCCGGGCAAAACGCCTACCCTCGGGAGTATCGGGATCATTATCCCTTGGTTCGGTTGGAATCCCAAAGGCCTCGGAGATCATTACTGGATAATCGAGCACGACCAACAAAAGGCTGTGATATTCGTGACCATCCGGATATTACAACGTGAATCTCGATACGTATCGACAAAGAACTGGTGAATAGTTAAACTAATAATTTTTACCTTTTATGGAATTGTACTTAGGTTAAAATAGAATTGTACTTAGGTTAAAACACCCCTACTATATAAAGGAGGGGTCTGATTATTCATTAGAGACCATGGCAAAAACAACAACATGGAACCCAACAATGAGGTGCCCCCTGCTAACCCCAACGGAGTCCCAGTTGCTGATCCGATCGATGCTAACTCACACATGGCTATCGAAACAAACTTGCCTACTAACCCCGAAAACAACATTCGCGGGGGAGCCTGGTCGATAGCCCGGAGTACACACGATGACGAAGGTGATTGGATCAACTTGTGTGTGATCTTCTAAATATTACATTCTCAACAGGAAGCCATAGCCCAGTTGCAGAACCAAAGCTGCGTCCCCAGAAGAGTTGACCCCGAATCGACCCGGGAAAATGCCCACATAAATGAACCGGCCACAGAAAGGCCGGGTAAAGCAGAACTCGGGACCAACCCCTAGATAATAAAGATGCTTGAAGAGCTGACAAAATGGGTGGAATCGGGAGAAAAGAAAATCGAAGCCAACGACAAAAAACTGGAGACCTATAACTCTAGGGTTGACCAAATCTCGGGAGCGCCACCGATACTAAAAGGCCTAGATTCCAAGAAATTTGTCCAAAAACCTTTCCCTCCGAGCACACCTCCGAAGCTGATCCCAAAAAAGTTCCGTATGCCCGAAATTCTGAAGTATAATGGGAAAACCGATCCAAACAAACATGTAACCTCTTATATGTGCGCCATCAAAGGAAACAACTTGGAGGATAATGAAATTGAATCTATTCTGCTAAAAATGTTCGGGGAGACCTTGTCGAAAGGAGTTATAATATGGTATCATAACTTACCCTCTAATTCTATTGACTCGTTTGCTATGCTTGCAGATGCCTTTGTAATAGCACACGCCAGGGCTGTCAAGGTCGAGAGCAGGAAGTAATACCTTTTCAAGGTAAAGCAAATAGATAACGAGATGCTTAGGGAATTCGTATCGAGGTTTCAAATGGAATGGATGGACATGCCTCTAGTTGCAGATGATTGGGCCATTCAGGTCTTCACCTAAGGACTCAATCCTTGACTCCGATGCCACCAAGTCAACTGTCAAGGAGCTGGAGCAAGTCATACTGATCGAGCACTTGCCTAATCGGAAGGTATACCTAGGCACGGGGCTCATACCCGAGCTCAGGAAAAGACTCATTAAATTTCTTATAGCTAACATAGATTGTTTCACTTGGTATCATGTTGACATGACAGGGATTCCGCAAAATATTACTACACACAATTTGAGCTTAGATCCGAAGTTTCACCCGGTTAAACAGAAGAGGAGGCCTCAGTCCAAAGTCAAGCATGCATTCATCAAAGACGGGTATCCAAAATCCTTAAAATAGGATCCATTCGGGAAGTTAAATACCTAAACTGGTTAGCAAACGTAGTGGTAGTGCCTAAAAAGGGAAATAAATTCAAAATGTGTGTAGACTACAAAGACTTGAACAAGGCATGCCCTAAGGACTCTTTTCCTTTGCCTAACATCGATCCCATGATCAATGCGCCAGCCAGCCATGAGATACTCAGTTTTCTCGACGCCTATTCCGGGTACAACCAGATCCGGATGGATCCTGGTGACCAGGAAAAGACTTCCTTCATCATAAAATATGGCACCTATAGTTATAACGTAATGCCATTCGGACTAAAAAAATGCTGGTGCCACTTTCCAATGCTTAGTAAATCGGATGTTCGAAGAGTAAGTAGGAAAATAAATGGAGGTTTACATTGGTGATATGTTAGTTAAATCCCTGCAAGCAGAGGACCATATGAGACATTTGCAGGAAACCTTCAACATACTGAAGAAATACAATATGAAGCTATACCTAGAGAAATGCACATTCAGAGTCGGGTCCGTGAAGTTCTTGGATTCATGGTGTCTAACCGGGGGATCAAGATCAATCCCGACAACATCAAGGCCATAGTAGACATCACCGTGGTGGACAATGTCAAGGCCGTTCAAAGACTAACAGGCGTATAACCTCCTTGGGTCGATTCATTTCAAAATCTTCTGATAAGAGCCATCAGTTCTTCTCGTTATTGAAGAAGAAAAATAACTTCTCATGGACACCATAGTACCAGCAAGGTTTGGAAGACCCAAACGGTACCTTTTGAGTTCGCCTTTACTTCATACTCTAAAGGCAGACGAGCAGTTGTACCTGTACTTAGCGGTATCCGAGATAGCGGTAAGTGGAGTCTTAGTCCAGGAAGAAGAAGGTACAAAATTCCCTACATATTATGTTAGCAAGTCTCAAGGCGAGGCCTAAACGAGGTATCCTCACCTGGAGAAATTGGTGCTCGCTTTGCTAAGCGCCTCCAGGAAGTTAAGGCCATATTTTCAATGTCATCCCATTTGTGTCGTGACTACTTACCCATTAAGGAATATAATGCACAAACCCGAGCTCTCGGGACGGTTGGACAGATGGGCCGTGGAAATTAGTGGGTACAATATTGAATATCGACCACGAACCGCAATTAAGTCTCAACTTTTGGCAGACTTCGTGGCCGATTTCACACCAACCTTAATACTCGAGGTAAAAAAGGAATTGTTGTTAACCTCGAGGACCTCCTCGGGGATCTGGACCCTCTTTACGGATGAAGCTTCGAACGCAAAGTGGTCCGGACTCAGCATCGTGTTGAAGCCGCCCACGGGTAACGTAGTTAGGCAATCTATTAGAACTGTGAAATTAACTGACAATGATGTCGAGTATGAGGACATGATTGCAGGTCTCGAACTGGCTAAAAGCCTGGGGGCCGAGGTGATCGAAGCTAATTGCGATTCCCTCCTTGTGGTGAATCAAGTCGATGGGACGTTCGAAGTGAAAGAGGAACGGATATGAAGATACTTGGATAAACTACAGGTAACACTACATGGATTCAAGGAGTGGACCCTACAACATATAACCCGGGATCAAAACAGCGAAGTCGATGCTCTAGCTAACTTGGGGTCGTCGGTTGATGACGATGAGTTCAGCTCAGGAACGGTCGTACAACTCATGAAATTGGTAGTGGAAGAAGCCCACACCGAGATAAACTCGACAAGGTTAACCTGGGACTAGAGAAACAAGTATATAGATTACCTGAAGACCGGGAAGCTACCCTCGGATCCTAAAGAATAGATAGTTATACGCACAAAGGCGGCCAGGTTCAGCATGTCATAAGATAACACCCTATTCAGAAGAACGTTTGATGTCGTGTCTTGAGAGAAATTCACGAAGGCACCTACGGCAACCATTCAGGTGCCAATTCGTTGGTTCGAAAGATAATCAGAGCCGACTATTACTGCATCGACATGGAGAAAGATGCGAACGAGTTCGTATGGAAATGCGACGGGTGGATTCGGTCTTCTCACCTTAGCCATTCATGAAATGGGGAATGGACATCGTCGGTCCTCTGCCATAGGCACCCAATAAGGCTAAATTTATATTATTTATGACTCACTATTTTTTTTAAATGTGTTGAAGCTCAGGCATTCGAGAAAGTCAGAGAAAAAGAAGTCATTGATTTTATTTGGGACCACATAATATGTTGGTTCGGAATGCCGGCTGAGATCGTATGTGACAACGGGAAGCGGTTCATCGGCAGTAAGGTAAGCAAATGTTTCGAGGACCATAAGATCAAAAGGATCGTGTCAACACCCTATAACCCTAGTGGGAACGGGCAGGCAGAGTCTACAAACAAGACCATATTCCAAAATCTTAAGAAGGGATTGACTGACGACAAAGGAAAATGGAAGGAAATTTTGCCTGAAGTCCTGTGGGCATACCGTACGACCTAAAAGTCTAGTACCGGGGCTACCCCATTTTTGTTGGTCTACGATGCCAAAGCGTTAATACAGGTCGGGGTAGGAGAACCAAGCTTCAAGTTCCGATATACGACCGAAGAGTCAAATGGTGAGGCCGTGAGCACGAGCCTGGAACTATTGGATGAAAGGCGCGAGGCCGCCCTCGTCCGGTTGGCCGCCTAGAAACAACGAATCAAAAGGTATTACAATCGGAGAGCCAACCTCGGACACTTCAATATCAGGGACTTGGTGTTAATAAAAGTGACACTGAACACCCAGAACCCGAACGAAGGGAAGCTAGGACCGGAGTACGGAACGGTGAGCAGCTACCGACCAACTGTAATGTAACCCACTTAAAACGATACTGCTGCTAAGGTACGATCCCGTTCAATCATTTTTTTATTATTACATATATTACGAATTGGACTAACACTTGCAGGCAACATCCAAAGGAAGGTGTAGTTAGGCTTGAAAGCACGCGTTACACCTTTTTTTCCTTGAACCGGTTTTGTCCCAAATGGGTTTTCCGGCAAGGTTTTTTACGAGACAACAGTGGATCGTGCTAACTTAGAATCAAAGACTGGTTGTGAACCAGAGTCGATGGTCACATCATTAGTATCTAAGCCCTCTCGACGATCGACCTCGAATACTGGGGGCTATCACCCTCGGGTATTAATTTTTAGCAAGGAAGGAAACTTTGTGCTTGAGCAGTCTAGGCTCGGAGGATAGGAGTTATTGTAAGGGCCAAATTGTCAAATGAACCATGCCCGCGTAGACCACCTAAGCCATAACACGAAGCTTATATACACTTATAGTCTTGTATATTACGCACAGGAATGAAAGAAAGGTTTTACCTTGCAGATACATATTTTGTCCCTTAAGAGTATTACATTTTGTTCCTTAAGGATATCGAGCCCAAGGTCCGCCTCTATCTGGGTCCAATAGATCACCCCCACTCAGGGACTGTCATCCAAGACAAACTCGGATGGCTCGGGTTATCAAAGCCAGAAGGCACAAAAGCCTATTAGGCAGTGCCTAAACTTAAAAGGCTACGACCACCCCCACTCGGGGAGTGTCGTCCGAGGCAAGCTTGGACGGATCGGGATATCGAAGCCCGGAGGTACAAAGCCTATTAGGCAGTGCCTGAACTTAAAAGGCTACGGCCACCCTAGAAACGGCTCGGAGACGTCCGTATCCTGTAATCAAAACATAAGGCCTTCAAAATTCCAAACCGGTTCAAAGGTTACCCTTTGCAAAATTATAGTCTAAAATCATCTAAACAAGCACTTCGGGGAAAGCCTCCGATCATACTGAGCCCCCATAAGTTCCAAAACAAATTCATATCGAGAACAAGTCTGGTTTGAATCTCCGAACAAAAACTTATTACTACGTTTTACTTCGTGCCAACGCAATTGAAATCTTTGCAATTATAAACAGGATGCCAAAAGTAACAGACTCGAAAATTGCCAAAAGGGAAAAAAACCTTATATATTTTCCCAAAAAGCATTTACAAAGGCCAACGAAAATGGCCTCAACAAAATAAATGTACAATATACAAAAACAAAGATTCCTAAGGCACCTACGCCTGATCTTCACATGAACCCGCCTCGTCACCAGAGCCGTCAGGGTATTTTCTATCCTCGGGGTCGCCGGAGCCCTTAGAACCTTCCTCGCCCTCGGGTTCAGCCAGCGTTTTGGCCTCAGCCTCGAGCTCTTTCGCTTCTTCAATCTCGGCCGACGGGATGAAACCTCGGGCATGGATCTCCTCTAGGGTCTCCATTCGAGACAACCGCTTCACATACTCAACAGTAACTTTCAAGTGGGCCTTGACTGTATCAACATCAGCCCTATACTAGGCCACTATCTCTTCAAAATTAGCCCTGGTTATTTTTGACACGGACTTCACTCTTTTGAGCTCCTTGCCGAGGGCATTCCGCTCAGCAATGGCCGAGCTCAGTTGAGACTGGAGGTCTTTGATTTGTTGAGCCCGTGCTTGGGCCTTCTCTTTCGCCCCTCAGAGTTGGACTTCTTCCGATGCCAGCTGTTCCCGAGCGGTCTCCTTCTCTGAAGCTAACCGGTCCATTTTTTCCTTCCAGACATCGGCCATGGCATTGACTTCATTCATTTTAGCCCGGAGTTGGTCGACCCGATCATTTTTCTGCTAAGTTGGCACCAAGTCTTTACCTGTTCCACCAAGTCGGCATGCTGCTTCTGAGCCGCATCTAACTCGGCCCGGAGACACTTGACAACTTCTTCGTGTTGCTCGCTGAGAAGCTTATATGTGTCCCACTTCTCAGCGAGCTCCCTAACCTCAGCCTCAAGCTAGTTAGCCTCAGTCGGGTACCTGAGAAAACTTTCAAGATGAAATACCGAGGCCTGCCAAAAGTTAAAAGTGAGAAGACATGAGTGACATCAAAAACTAAGTCAGGAGACGAAAGAGCGTAATGACTCCTTACCCGGTTCAGCGCCTGCTACGCTTCATTGAACAAGCACAACAAATCCACCTCGTTCATTTTCACCTGGCCTTCTTCGGTTACCAGGCACCGAAGGTAGCTCGCTACTCCAACATGGGCGTAAAGAACCCGGGCATCCTACGGGATGTTGATGATTATTGACCGCTTTCGGCCAGGATCCGTACTCAGGGAGGGAAACTGGTTGATCAACTTTGGTCTTGAATTCAGCCTGTCGGTTTCTGAAGACGGCTGCTTCCTCGACACCTCCAGGTCGCCCAAACCGATGAAGTCTTCCAAAGAGGCCGAATTTGCACCCTCGAAAAATAAACAAAGGGGATCATTTGTACCATGCGCCCTTTTGTTGGATCGCTCCTTCAACGTTCGAGCCTCTTTAAGCATGGACTCGGTATAAGAAGGCAACCCTGAAATATCTATTACATCGGGTACCTCCTTCGTGGCATGGCCAACATGCCGGGATGTCTCGGCCTCCATCTCCTTATCGACCTCCCTAATTTAAGGGAGATCGGCCTCATGAATCTCCTGTTCAACAGCCACCCGATCTTCGGAGGAGATCAGTTTACGGGCCACACGAATATCATCCTCCTTAGACTCATCCCTGTGCCGAAAAAGCGAGTTCGAGTTGGGTGCTCAAGAGCCAGAATACTCCTTTGGTTTGCGGGCCAACCTACTCCTTGGCTTCTTCTTCTCAGAGCTTGGGGAACCCAAAGCCTTTCTTTTCTTCTTCTCTCCTGTTGTGGCCCCGAGCTGCCCCGAAGCGGAGGTATCAACGGACAAGTCCTCGTACCCTACTGGAGGCTTAAGCTCAATGGTCTTAGGCAGGCCTGCGAAAAGAAAAGAAAGGAAATGAGAATGTGATGATAAAAAGGGAGCATAATATTACTTATCCGGGAAAGAGATCTTACCGTGAGAAAGGGCCTCCCAACGGCCCTTCGAGAGCTCGCACCATGAGTGCTCTGAATAAGGCATCTGTGAACAAATAACCTAGATCCACTCCTTGAGTCGAGAAATGGCGTTTGGGACTCGAGGAATAGCTGCACCACCGCAAATACCGGTAAGGAAAAGAGAGATAAACGTAAAATCGACATTTAAAGGAAAGTTGTGCCTATGTGATACATTCTACTTCTCGGGGAATGGCCTAAATTTGGCAGGGTTCAAGTCCGAGGTCCTCACCCGGACGAGCTTTATCAGTCCCCCTCGGAAGATTCGGGGACTGTACAGGTGGAGTAGATAATCGATGGTGAACCGACATGAGTCGATTTTGTTCATGAAGTATCAAAGGAGGATTATGATCCTCCACATCGACGGGTGGATCTGACCGAGGCATACTTCATACCTCTTACAGAACTCCAGAATGACCGGATCCACCGGGCTCAGTGTGAAGGGATAAGTACAAATATCCAGATACCCTTCCACGTGGGTAGTAATGGCTTCTTGGGGCCCTGGGATTACTATGTCCTTATATGCCCAGCCGCAGTCCTTTCGAACCATAGGAAGGACTTCTTCAGTGATGGAGAAAATATACCTAGATAATGCCTCACATCGGCCTTGCACCGACGAGGGAATTTTGACCTTAAAGTCATCCGCAACCGAACATCCCCTGCGGATGAATATTTTCAAGGGAGGCTCGGCAACTGGTTCATCGGGAGCCGCACCCGGAGCGGATCTCTCAAGGACGACCATATTGGGAATGGCCTCCTCGACTTCGGTGGTCGGCTGCGAAGAAGAAGAAGTAACTTTTTGGGGAACAATTTTGAAAGTTTTCGTCATTGTTATCTGGGAAAAGTCTAAAAAATATGAAGAAAGATTGGGAGATGAAAGGTAAAAGCTTTGCTGAGAAAATCAAGTGCGCTGGTTTGGGTCGAAAATCAGTAAAAGCTTGCAATTTAATAAGAAATCTTGAAGAACGGAGGTAAAAAAGTTGGAGTATGAAGAAGGGCAGTAATATCCTGAAGATTCGAAGGTAGAAGCTTGGCCAAAAGGTAAAAAATGAACAAATGAGGGGAGAATTTGTAGAGGCTTCGCGCCGTTCCGCATCAGGGATGGCGTGATGATGGCTGACATGCATTTGAAGTCATTATGATGTGACTGACGAGACGTTCTGAATTCATTGTCGTTTCCGTCACGACGTGTTGAAGAAGGGATCAAGGTGCACATGTCATTTCTCATCATTTCCGTAAAATTATTCTTCGATAAACCAGGGGACTCTCTGTATACGGGCAAAACTGAGCCCATTGGACACCTCAATTTCTGATGAAGTAAATGGAGCGAGAGACGTGACAGTAAGGAACTGGAATCGAGCCAAAGAGCCCCTCGAGTCGGGGTCCGGGCAAAATGCCTGCCCTCGGGAGTATCGGGACCATGACCCCCAGGTTCGGTTTGAATCCCAAAGGCCTCGTAGAGCATCACCGGATAATCGAGCACGACCAACAAAAGGCCGTAATATTCGTGACCAGCCAGATATCACGACGTGAATCTCATTACGTATCAACAGAGAACCAGTGATTAGTTAAATAGAAGAGTTTTACCTTTTATGGAATTATACTTAGGGTAAAACTCCCCTACTATATAAAGAGGGGTCTGATTTTTTGTTGGAGACACTGTAACACGTATATCAAGGCAATATACTCTTATTTTCTCTATTATTTAAAGTACTTACTTTTCTTCATCAATCAATTAGTAATGTGAGTGTGGATCGAAGGCAGGCATTTCATTAAGCTGTCACTAAGTTCGAGATCACTCCTCTTGATTGGTTTGACAATTTATTCGTCCTTTATCTTTTTAATCTAACGCAATTTATCGTTTGTATTGAATTAACCCGCGTATCCTTAAAACCACTTATAAATTTAATTGGTATCCATTTTTTAGGGTAAACAACAAATATAGGGGGGATGAAGTGAACCAAAGGGGAAGAGTCCAAATGAGTTTGAGATCATCCTTGAAAATGCGAAGAGAAAAAGTAGGATGAGAGACAAAAGATAGAGAGAAGTGAGGGAGAGAAAAGTGACAACTCTAGAGTGGAAAAAGGAGAGAAAATGTGGAGTGAAGTGAGTGAGTTGTCACAATAAAAGAGTGAAGAACTTGAAAAGAATATGAGAGAAAAGAAAGAGAGAAAACAAAAGGAGAGTGAAGATTTTTCTTATTCTAATGCTAATAATCTTTCTTCTTTCTCTAGCATTGTATCTTGTGAAGGAACTTTTGGAGATGAGCCATCAAGTGAAATTCAATTTACTTTGATGAACTTGGAAGAAGATCAAGCTACCTTTTCAAGAGACCTTTTGAAATTCAATGAGCAAGTTCAAGGTAAAGAGAATTTCACTTTAGAAGAGCTTCAAGCTAAAATAGCTTATCCTTTTACTCATGACACTTTAGTTAATTTTGGTGAAACTTTGAGTTTGAAAGATAACTATGACATTGATGAGTTTGATACTTCTTTATCTTGTAATGAGAAACATAATTATGGCTTGTAACTAGCTAGGAGTCCTTCTGCATTATTGGATTGTTCTAGTTCTTTGTTAAATGACTCCTTAGCTAGTGATGTGTGTGACGTCGAATCTTATGATACTCCACCTTTATGGGATGATTCATGTGATGATTCTTTTGACTCTACTTTAACTTTGTTGGACGGAAGTTTTGACCTTTATGAAGAATTGAGTCAAGAAGAATGTGTTGATGATTCTTTTGATTTTATTTTCATTCTTTTGGCAAAAAAATTTAATTTTTATGGTGAAATGAGCAAATGTGAGTGTGGAGATGCCTTGTTGGAGAGTAAACAAGTTACTTACAATGACATAAACATAGAAGAAGAAAACATCCATTTGTATCCCAATGAGTTGACTTCTCTTGTATTTGATCTTCATGACTCTTATGTATATTTATGTGATAATTTTTTTGAGTGTGAAAAGGAAAGTAAAGTTTTTGATGTTAACACTAGTATTAATTGCTTTACTAATTTTAATACTACTTTTGAAAGAACATTCTCGTTTGATTTTGCTAATGCTTCTATGAGAAAAGGTAAGAATGTTTCTTTTGGTCTTTTGAGTGACCATTTTAAGCAAAAAGAACCTAACTTTATTGATTATTTTGTGAAAGTTCAACAAGAGAAAGTTCCTAAGGGAAAGAAAAGCCTTGAACTAACACTTTGGTACATGTTTTGTCAAGAACTTTTTCTTTTGTCCAGAAGCAAGAATGATATGTATGTTTGGCTTATGATTATCTTGTGTTTATCTAAGGCCATTGAGGTAAAGACTCTTAATTTTTGGTATTGTGATATTCTTTATATGATGATTCATGATGAGCTTGGCATATCTCTTAAATTGTCATGTGAAGTTGTTGGAAAGTGGGTAGATATTTGCGGATTAAAACTTGTGTTTAACCCCAAAGTTGTTTCTTATCATGGTGAATTTCTTTCTTTAGATTGGAGAGTATGATTTTTATTGCTTCTTATGACACTTGGTTATACCATAAAAGTATGCACTTTTTCGAGTATTTTACAAGATTGTGGTTTTGTTGGAAGCATGAAACTTTACACTCTCTTGATTCTTCTCATGAGTATTATTTTTCAAATAGTCAAGTTTGTGTCATTTGTGTTAGAGATGTGTTCTTTATAGATTATGACAGTTGGCCATATCATTGGGGTGTTACTTTTGAGTGCAAGATTGTAATCTTTGATCTTTTAGCTTGGACATACAATGCTTTGATTGTGATTGGCTTGGTACTTGTGTTTGCCCCTTTCTTGGTTTTGCAAGGTCCAAATTCGAGGACAAATTGCTTTCAGGGGAGGGGAGAGGATGATACACGTCGGATGAGCATGCCTAATGATTTTCAAGTCAACATCATAGCATTGGAGCGCTTTAAAGGAGTCAAGATCAAGGAGGCTATACTTGTAATAATTGACTACACTTAGCTCCTTAGAATTAGCTTAGGGGTATTTGGGTTATTTGTGACCAAATACCCACTCTAGTATAAATAGCCCTTAAGGCATTTATTTTAGGTAGACTTGATGAATGATAAGCTTGAAGACATGCAAGTCTCACACTCTATCCCTATCTTTTAATTAATGCATTTATGTTTATGCCTTTAATTCCTTTATTGCTTTGTTTATGTTTCATTAGTGCTAAATTAGTATTAGTTAGTAAGAAATTAGTAGTGAATGCTTAATTACTTAATTACTTTATTCGGGTTTTCAAGAGTTGCCAATCTCTTGTGGGTTTTCATAGCTTAGGATTACAATTGATTGAGTTTATAAAGGTAATTAGGCTTCATATCCTAGTGGGTTCTTGTTCTTTCAATCAATTGTAGGTCTAGCACTTATTTTCATAGCTTAGGGTTACAATTAATTGAGTTCATAGAGGTAATTAGGCTTCATATCCGAATTGGTTCTTGTTCTTCCAATCAATTGTAAGTCTATCTCTTATTTTTGATTCCGCATATTTTGCTATATTTGTGTTTTCGTTCGTAGTTCGTACAACCTTTTGAAGTTGTTTATGGATTTAATCCCCTCACTCCCCTTGATTTGCTATCTTTACCTACTAATGACATAGTTAATCGTAATGGTAGGAACAAGGCTTGCAATTGAATGGAAGAGTGAACAAACTGCCTTAAGAAGAAATAAGGGGCAAAAATCTATTTTGTTTAAGCCTGGAGATTTAGTTTGGGTGCATTTTAGGAAGAAAAGATTTCCTGCCAAATGAAGATCCAAATTAGATCCAAGAGGAGATGGGTCATTTGAAGTCCTTGAAAGGATTGGAGACAATGGTTACAAACATGACCTTCCTAGTGAATATCAAGTTAGTGCTACCTTCAATGGTTCTTATCTTTCCTTGTTTGATGCAGGCTCGAATTCGAGGACGAATTCTCTTCAAGAAGCGAGGAATGATAGAATCCATGGAAGCTCAACATCATTAAAAGAGAAGGATGAAGCTCTGGAATCTCCAAGAAGGCCCATGATAAGGTCTCAAACAAAGAAATTTCAAGACAAGCTCAATGGGCTTCAATTGACTATCAAAAAGTGTCTTAAGATAGAAGAATGTAATGACCAGACTGGTCGTTTTGAGCATTTGCTCTTCGCTCGGTGGTTTGCGGGCATGAGTAGCTCCGTATGGTGTATTATGACTTGTGTGTATCATCGGTTTCGGTTTTCAGGTGATTCAGAATTACTTTGGAAGAATGATTCTCAACTAGGAAGCTTTAAGTTGGAAGAATTGATCAAGTTTGACTTTTGAGTATTTGACTTTGGATCGGAGTTTTGATGGTTCCGTTAGGTCCGGATGGTGATTTTGGACTTTGGCGTATGCCCGGATTTGCATTTGGATATTTCTAGAAGGTTTCGGCACTCATTGGCGAAAGTTAAAAATTTGAAGGTTTGGAATGTTAGTAAGTTTGACCGAGAGTTGACTTTGGTGCTATCGGGTTCGGATTGTTGTTCCGCGAGTTGGAATAGGTTCGATATGTCATTTGAAACTTGTATGCAAAATTCAGATTCATTCTGGATTGGTTAGGCTTGAATCAGATTCTTGTTTCGAAGTTTAAAGTTTATGAACTTAAGAGATTGATCTTGATCGATGATTCATTATTTTGATGTTGTTATGTGTGATTTGAGGCCTTGAATAGGTTCGTGTTATGTTTTGAGACTTGTTGGTATGTTCGAACGGGGTTCTAAGGGGCTCGAGTGAGTTTCGGGGTGGTATCAGACCATTTCTAAGAAATGTTTAGCTACTGGCTTTTGGATAAAAGGGGGTACATTGCGTTCACGTAGAATTGGTCGTGATCGCGAAGAGTAAAATAGGAAAAATGGACCTGTGAATCACGATCACGGAAGCCTTTTCACGATCGCATAGAAGAACATTCAGCTATCACTGACCCGAGTTTGGAAGCTTATATCTTGCAATCTATAAGGAATTTGGAGATGATCCAAAAATTAAAGTTGTATCTCTTTATGTCTAACATTTAGAAAATCGAACCACTTTTCATTTGGAATTTTGTAGAAAAAGTTATGGCTGATAAACTAAAGGCAGTCTGAGAAGAATTTGGGAAGGGTTAATGGAAGTTTGTTCATCGCGATCGTGGTGTAATGGCCGCGATAGCATAGGGTTAAAATTGTCCTAAAAGGTTTTTAATCGTGATCGTGAGGTTTGTGACCGTGATCGCGAAGGGCACCTCGGGAATAGTGTATAAAGTACTCTATTTCGAAGGTCTTGGTTATTTTATAATATTTTGAGCTATGGAGCTCGAATTTGGGTGATTTTCATCACATGGATTGAGGTAAGTATTTTCTAATCGGCTTTGATTATATTGTATGAATATACCTTTGATTTTGGCATTTGGATTATGAATTTTAAAGAGAAATTGGGGATCTTTGTCTAAAATTTCATAAAGCCAATTTTTGAGTTTTGAACATTGATTCAGAGTCGAATTTGAGTGAAACTAGTATGGTTGGACTCGCAATTGAATGGGTTATCGGATTTTGCAATTTTTTCTAGGTTCCAAGGTGCGGTCCCGGGTTTGACGTTTTAGTTTATTTTGGGCTTTGGATTAAAGATTCCACCTTTATCGATTGGGTTTGTATTCTTAGGCATTATTTGATGTTCTTCAGTTGCTTTTGCTTAGTTTCGAGCTATTCGGAGGTCGGTACGTGCGGGGAGGCATTTTCAGAGTATCGTTGACTTGCTCGATATTGGATCTGGCTTATTTGAGGTAAGTAACACTTCTAAATTTGGTGTTGAGGCTATGAACTCCTAAATATACGTATTGTGTGTTTGATGTTGAGCTGACGCACATACTAGGTGACGGGCGTGTGGGCGTGCACCGTGTGAATTATGACTCGATTGATTCTGTGGTACTGTGTAGTGCCCTAATCTTGTTTCTATCTATGAAATTTCTGTGTGCTAGAGTAATAGAGCTGTGATCCATGTTAAAAACCATTTTTAGGCTATATGCTTATCCCGTTGGGGCCCACTAAGATCATTTCTACTGTTGAGTTATTTGCTTAAATTGCAATTACATATTCAATCCTACTCATTCAATGCGTAGCATATCTCAGTCTCTGTTATCATTTATCTCGCATCATATTATCATTGTTCAGGCTGATCGGCATGAGATTTGTGAGGCCGAGAGACTGGAGAGGATGATGACTGAGTGAGGCCGAGGGCCTGATTATGAGTGATATTTATGGGATCGGGCTGCACGCCACAGCAGGATTTATTGATTCATGCCATGATTGGCTTATATTAGCGCTTGGGTAGGATTCGCTCCTCCGGAGTCTGACATACCAGCAGTGAGCGCAGGTACCTACTGAGTGCGAGCGCCAAGCGCGAGTGTCGAGTGATTGGGAGGTCTGAGTGATTGGGAGGACTGAGTGAGGTTGACTGCTCTGAGAGCATGAGCACATGAGTTTATCACTGTGGTGCATTGCACTTGACATGCATACTTGGCACGTAGGCATAGAGATGTATTTCCTCATGCATTACGATATTGTGACATTCGTGACTTCACATGCACACTAACATTTAGGCATAGAGATGCGCTTTCCTCATGCCATCTGATAATGAAACATACTATATGTTGTTGAAAGTTTCTGGGAAAAATCACAGTTTTCTGATATACTCACATTTTGATGATTTCGGCGAAAGATTTGGGTTTATACCGTTATACCTGAAAAGCATGACTATTTTTCGTAACTGTGAACAAGCTGAGCATCATATCTTTGAGTTATTATTTGTCCTGCTTTATTTATATTGTTATGAGTTGTTCCTGGCTATTGGCATTGGACTCTGACCGTTGTCCAAGCTCGTCAGTACTTTCAACCTAAGGTTAGGTTTGTTACTTATTGAGTATAAGGGGTCGATTGTACTCATACTACATTCTGCACCTTGCGTGCAGATTTTTGATGCTGATGTTGCTGTATATGGCGGAAGCAGATGTACCTGCATTCCAGTCGTAGTTGCCTCTTGTTCTTGGTAGCTTTAGAATTATTAATTTATTCGTGTATAATTTAAATAGATGATGTATTTATTTCATACCAGCTTTGTAAACTCTAAATCATAGAAGCTCATGATTTGTACTACCAGTCCTTGGGAAGTGGATAAAAGTTCAGTTATTTCATCATTTATTTTCTCAGTAAATCTCATTGAATTAGATTGTTGTTAATTAGCTTACCTAGCGGGTTGGGTTAGGTGCCATCACGACTAGTTGAATTTTGAGTTGTGACAAGTTGGTATCAGAGCTCTAGGTTCCTAGGTTCTACGAGTCGTGAGAAAATGTCTAGTAGAGTCTTGTGGATCGGTATGATGACGTCCATACCTATCTTCGAGAGGCTACAGGGCATTTAGGATAAACTTTCCATCTTTCTTTCCTTATCGTGCGGCATTGATTCAGATTGAAGCATATCTCTTTTAATTCCTTCCATTCACTCGTATGCACATGTGAGTGCTCGGTATCAGCTATACATCGATGGCTGGTGGATTCCATGGATGAGGTGTGAGATGTGTTTTCTGTGTTTTGGTGATGGGCTAGTCTGGAGGACTTGTGGCCCGGTTTGGACCGCAACTTAGGCTCAGTAGTTTCAGTTGTGTGAGCATGTGCTTTTGGACTTCTATGTCCGATAGTGTCCTTATGAGTGGAATTTATGGCTCGGTGAGCGGTTGAATGACTATGTGATGAGTATGACGTGATTGCGGTATGCGTTCAGATGGTTTGGATATGGCAAGAAGAGTTTGCATGGGATGTGGAAAAGACTATTGAATGCTCGATTTATGTGGATGTGTTGTACAACCTCGAGTTATGATCGTGTTGAGGGATCTTTTATGCTGTCCAGTTATGGGAAGAAGTAGATTCGCATGTCTTTTAGATGAGTTCAGACATAGGAAGATTAAGTGATTGCTTCGTAATTATGGATGTGAAAGGTATAAGGAGATGTCAGTTTGAGGCTAAGCAGGTGGGTTATCACCTGTGGGGTAATATACAGATGTGTGATTCTTATGATGTTATGTGGAGAGTTTCCTTCAACCAGTGGGTTATATGTGTTGCGATTTGAGTTTGGATTGGTGGTGAAAGTTGACCTGACCGTCACGAGGATGAATGCGAGCTTAGCAGATGATTTGAGGCACTATAAGGTTTGTGTTACATGAGCTTTTGAAGGATTTAGTTGAATCTCACCGCAGAATTATGGCAGTAATAAAGTATGGTCATTGTGAGTTATCGAGTGTTTTGATCTATGGCTTTGAGCCAAGCGTGGGAGTCTACTATCGACGATTTGATTATATGGTTACATGTTGCATTAGTTTCGGTCTAAGGCATACTTGTGGATCGGTTGTGACTTGCAGAGGCTGGTTTTGAGGATGATTTAAGCAAGGAAATTTCTGGATGCATGGTATATTACACTTTATGGGTATATGGGAATCATGGAATGATTTGAATTGTTATTCGTGAAGGATGTACTGTGCATGGAGTAGGAATTTACTCGGTTGCTTAGAGGTGTGGATTACTTCTTTGGGTGTTATTATGCTAATGGGGCACATGTCGTTCGGCCTGTTTGGGCGGTGCAATTGAGATTTGAGCAGAGTGGATGACTCTCGAGAAAGTTCTAAGGGATTCAAGATTTATATGTGGCAATTGAGAATTTTTCGGATTTGTATATGGCTAAGATCTGGGATTTACATCGGATGGTGTCAAGACTTGCAGTATTTCTATATCATTATGGATTCTGTATTTCAATATCATAAGGATTAAGGAAACGACTTTAGATTCACATAAGGTCTCTTCAGAAGGCAATTCAGAAGAAACTCGGAAGAAATAGGACAGCTTGGTAGTAGGTTGGATCAGTATGGTAATGGTATGCTCGATTCTTTTGGTTCTTACGATGTGATGAGGCTTTACAGGTGTTTTGTGGCAATACTCCTGGGTTTGGCGACCTGCATGACTTGGTTGAGTTAGAGAGATTCAGTTCTGATAGCTTGGTTATGTGCATAAGTTCTCGATGATTTCTACCACGGATTAAGATGGATATTTTCTATAGGAATGAGGGGTATGTTGCGTGTTGTAATTTTCTCCTCAATGGGATCAAATGGAAAGTTTCTGCCTAATCGGGTATGTATTCTGCTGGTGACTCAGAGTTGATTATGAGATTCACATGCTTTTCATATGATGGCGTGATAGACGCGGTGTGTGTGGGATTGAGATTTGCATGTGCAAGGTCACGGTTCATTTTTAAAGGGAAGGTCATGAATTCTTAGACAACATGGACAGTTATAGATGACTAGATGAATGCTATTACTACTTGGTATTGCTTGAGAAGGGTGCGCATTTCAGAAGGGCACATTGTGTTTTGACTTACAGAAGCTTCATTGGTATTGCAGTACTCACCTGGTTGATCCACTACTGATGTTCAGATTTTGCTATGTGGCATGGAAGATTTATAGAAGTATTTCTCGTGGGGATGATTATGTAAGAGAGATGTGTTAGTCATTCGAGTGGCGGAGTTGGGATTGACTATAATGATTCATATGTTCTATGGATTTGGAGACTAGGAGTTCTCAGAAGCAGATTGTTTCGGGATTGCGGACTGTGAAGAGATGGCCAAAGTTAGCTAGATGATAGCACGTGCTATGGTTAGATCATTGTGGATTTTGGAGGGCTACTTTCCCATTTGGGGATGACCGGAGTTGATACGGGGGCCCATTAGTAGGCCCAATGGAGAGGTGTATTCCACACCAGGTCGGATTTGTTGACTCAGAACTGTTAGTGTTGAGGGGTGTGGCATTCGGTTAGAGTTGAGCTTATTTGTGCTCTGATATGTTCTATATGTTACTCTTCTATGCTACGAAAGGTTGTGATTTATTGGTTATATGCACACATGATGCGGTTCTGTTTGGCCCTTGCAGCGGAATTCGAGCGAGATGGTTATTGGGGTGTTGAATGGTTTATTGTGCCTTGGTTATGTTCTTTCCGGGCCATGGTATATTGTGCCATTTTCTTCTCCATGGTTATGGTCATGCACTTGTGTACTTGATGTCGAATTGCCTGTGGTTGTTGATTTTGAGCATTGGGGCTCGAGGTATTTCATATGGATCGGTGTTTGAATGGGTCACGTATTGCAACAGGGTTATGATGGGAAATGATTCTTTGTGATAGATTCGTGTGTCTTGGTTCTACTGTGTGTGATTGGTTCTTAGCATTGCGTTGTGGTGGTACTTGTTGAGCTTGCGGGACGGTTCTCTCATTTGAGTCATTTTCCATTATTGGGTGCATTTGAATTGTTGCATATTGGTGCACGAATTGCAAAATTTGTGGCTTGAGATTGTATTGGTGTGGCATGTCATTAGATGGCTGTATTTGATGAGATGAGGTCGTTGGACCTAGAATGGGCGCTATCAGATTTGATTGTGGTATATTTGGAAGGATAATGTTACTGATCGGCTTAGAAATTGGCTATGGTTCTTGTCGAAGGAGGGAGAGCTCCAAGACTTGTTAATATGATGGGTGATTACGAGTTTCTATATGTTTCTTTCATCATTAGCAGTGCACGAAGGTTCAAAACAAGATTTTAGTTGATATGAGGTTTTTTACCGGTGTCGGGTATGTTTCGAGGAGCTATTGTGATCAAAAATTATTGCTACGAGCATGCGAGTTATGTGGTATATCATGTGATTACGTCTTGGGTAATGGTTATGGCTTGATATAGCTTGTTCAGACTTATTCAGTGTGTAGATACGAGATTCGGGTCTTTTAAGGATGCGGATGTTGGAAATTTGGGTTCTAAGGTTTACGGACTAAGGTTGGAGTAATGATCTCCAGTAATGTTGTGTTACCAGGCTTACATGGTTTGGAGTAACATGGGATCACCCCCGGGTATGTGCATGGTAAGGTTACATGGCGATTTGATGGCTTTGGAACGACTCTTGGCACGTTCAACGACAAACGTATGTTTAAGTGGGGGAGGGTGTAACAACCCGACTGGTCGTTTTGGGCATTTGAAGAATGATTCTCAACTAGGAAGCTTTAAGTTGGAAGAGTTGACCAAGTTTGACTTTTGAGTATTTCACCTCGGATCGGAGTTTTGATTATTCTGTTAGGTCCAGATGGTGATTTTGGACTTGGGCGTATGGCCGGATTTGTATTTGGATATTTCTAGAAGGTTTCGGCACTCATTGGCGAAAGTTAGAAATTTGAAGGTTTGGAATGTTCATAAGTTTGACCGAGAGTTGACTTCGGTGTTATCGGGTTCTGATTGTTGTTCGGGGAGTTGGAATAGGTTTGATCTGTCATTTAGAACTTGTATGCAAAATTTTGATTCATTCCGGATTGGTTAGGCTTCAATCGGATGCTTGGTTCGAAGTTTGAAGTGTATGAACTTAAGAGGCTAATCTTGATCAACGATTCATAGTTTTGATGTTGTTATGTGTGATTTGAGGCCTCGAATAGGCTTGTGTTATGTTTTGAGACTTGTTGGTATGTTTTGGACGGGGTTCCGAGGGGCTCGGGTGAGTTTCGTGGTGGTTTCAGACCATTTCTAAGCCATTTTTAGCTGCTATTTTTTGGCTACATGGGTGTACATTGCGATAGCTTAGAATTGGTCGTGATCGCGAAGAGTAAAATAAGAAAAATGGACCTGTGAATCGCGATCGCGGAAGCCTTATCGCGATCGCATAGAAGGAAATTCTACTGTCACTAACCCGACTTTGATAGCTTATATCTTGCAATCTATAAGGAATTTTGAGATGATCCAAAAATGTAAGTTGTATCCCTTTGTGTCTAGTTTTCAAAATATTAAACCGATTGTCATTTGGAGTTTCGTACAAAAAGTTATGGCTAATACACTATAGGTTGTCTGAGAAGAGTTTGGGAAGGGTTAATGGAAGTTAGTTCATCGCGATCGCATAGGGTTAAAATTGTCCTGGTAAATTTTATAATCGCAATCGCGAGGTTTGTGACCGTGATCACGAAGGGCACCTCTGGAATAGTGTGTAAAGTACACTATTTCGAAGGTCTTGTCATTTTATCATATTTTGAGCTATGGAGCTTGGATTTGGGAAATTTTGGAGGCGATTTTCACCACATGGATTAGGGTAAGTATTTTCTACGTGGGTTTGAATATATTTCATTAATCTACTTTCCATTTTGGCATTTGGATTAAGAATTTTAAAGAGAAATTGGGGATTTTTTCCTAAAATTTCATAAAGCAATTTTTTTAGTTTTGAACATCGATTCGGAGTCGGATTTGAGTGAAACTAGTATAGTTGGACTCGTAATTGAATGGGTTGTCGGCTTTTGTAATTTTTGTCGGATTTTGAGTTGCGGGCCTGGGTTTAAATTTTTAGTTGACTTTGGGCTTTTGATTAAATATTCCACCTTTATCTACTGGGTTTGTTCCTTTGGTATTATTTGATGTTCTTGAGTTGCTTTTGGCTAGTTTTGAGTCGTTCGGAGGTCGATACGCGTGGGGTGGCATTTCTAGAGTTATTATTGGCTTGCTCGTTATTGGATTTGGCTTATTCGAGATATTTTACACTTCTAAACTTGGTGCTGAGGGCATGAACCCTTGAATATACATGTTATGTGTTTGGTGTTGAGGTGACACACATGCTAGGTGATGGGAATGTGGGCGTACACCGTGTGAATTATGAATCGATTGATTCTGTGATACTGTGTAGTGACATAATCCTGTTTCTATCCATGCAATTTCTACGTGCTAGAGTAATTGAGTTGTGATCCATGTTATAAACCATGTTTAGGCTATATGCTTATCCTGTTGGGACTCACTGAGGTCATTTCTACTGTTGAGTTATTTGCTTAAATTGCAATTACATACTCATTCATTGCATATTATATCTCGTTATCATTTATCTCACATCATATTTGTCACGCCCCAAACTCGGGGAGCACGACCGGCGCTCAAGCGAGAGAACCTGGCCGAGAAAGCCTATTAGATTTCCTTCTACCCAAACTCATCCATGAATAAAGAGGAGATGTACTCTATTAATCAATCACTGAAAAGATTTTATTAACAACTTCCTTTTCATTCCCATTAACAGCTTCATTCATAATTTCCAAAACATTTCGAGTTTAAAGAATTAATGAAACACATGATTATTAAATACCAACATTTCTAGTTCAATTCCCAACATCAACCACAACCCACAACCTGTCTACGGAGCCTCTAAGTACAATAGAAGAGTAATATGGAAATGCCGGCAACAAGGCCCCGGCTATACCTCAAAACACAGTACATGAGAAACAAAAGATACATGACCCCGAATGAAGTGGGGCTCACCAAATCAGCTGAAAGGAGTGTACTGCTATCACTGATCATTGCCGCCTACTGTAGAACCACCTGCATCCATTAAAGATGCAGCGCCTCCGGCAAAAGGGACGTTAGTACTATCGAATAGCACTAGTATGTATAGCTAAAAGTCCTCTTTCAAAATAAAATGCCCATATAAGAAAAGGCAACACATGGAAAAAAACAAGTCACAATCAACAATATCCAAATGTCCAGTTAACACATAATATTTTTCAAAATACGAACTTCATATACAATTTTGGTTGGGAGATCATTAACACCGATATACCACCGTCTTTATTAGCACAGAGTCTAATCACGCCCGATCGGCTAGGCCATATCCCCATGAACAATGTGGTTTGACATGTGATGCAAAAGAAAGTTGTTACCAAGAGTAGTTCCACCATGTAAGCAACATGGCATCCGATCTCCACCCGATCAGCTAGGCTGCCTTCCCACACATGCTATGTTGGTTGACTTTTCCAATCCACAATTGTTACCAGTTTCATCCCAATTAAGGGAAATAATATCACAGTTTCACCAATATTTCAATTTCATCCCAAATAAGGGGAATAATCACAATCCGCTCCTACACCGACACGTGTAGTTTCAGGTGTGGTCCTTATGACCCACCCTTCCTCGGTTTTGCTAATGATTCTCCCAAAAATATTTTTGATTTGATTTGCACACAAAGGTAACATAAATACAATTGTACTCACCTCAACCTCTTTCACATTGTATAAATCCTCATTAGTATTTCCAGTCACTCACAACAACAATATTTCCTTGGCTCATTTGGCCATTCACAAGATTCTTTATTCCTGGCACGATGGCCGTATTTCATATTCCACACTTTCACCTCTTTCAATTTCAAAGATCGCCATCAAATATCAACATATAGAATATTTTAGAAATCATATACTTCAAATCCATTTGTAATGGAAATTTTAAACACAAATGGTTTCTTCCCAAAGAATGGAGCATACCAACCAGCAATAGAAACATACATCAAAATCATAAATAATCAATACACCACTTATTCTTGCAATACTCTTCCCCATAAATGACAATGTATAATTTCAACACATGAGTATGTAAGAACTCGAATCACACTGGATATATTTATAAAGTAAAGCATTAGTTAAAGTAGTCATTTATGGGCATTATAACACCCCGGAAAATTTTGAAGTACTTAAGTGTAAAGGCCGGGAAAATTTGCAAAGAAAATAATGTTTCATGGTACCGGACTAGGCTTACGTGTTTGAGGACTGTAGAACAATACACCGGAAAGTAAAGGAAAATTTTTGGCGGAAAAGCGCATTTATGCGGTCCATTATGCGACCGCATAATCACTCTCTGGGCCGCATAATGGCCGCAGAAGTGAGCAGGAGAGGGCCATTCTAGAAATAGCTATGCGGTCGACTATGCGACCGCATAACTGTTATGCGGTGCATTATGCGACTGCATAATAGTTATGCGGACCGCATAGTGACCGCATACACAGATAGATTTTTGATCATTTTTGTCAGCAATTATGCGACCGATATAAGGTCCGCATATCCATTATGCGGTCGCATATGCGACCGCAGCACCGTTCCGGAGCTCCATTTTTGGGTTTTTAAAAACCCGGCCCTATTTCGTTAAATACACTCTTTGGGCCATATTTGAGCTATAATCTAATATTTTAGAGTGAGAGAGAGTGCCCTAGAGTGAGAAGGTGTTCTTCAATAATTGTTCTTCAATTCTTGCCCAAGTTTTGGAAGATTAAGAAGGAAAACTCACTAGGTCTTCATCCTAGAGGTAAGATTCTACACCCTAACCCTCACTTTCGAATTTTATGTAGAAATGGACAATTAACAAGATAATTTCTGGGCATGAGGGTTGTTTATTTACATAAATGTGCTATAAAAGTGTTTAGGAAGATTGTTGAGCTAAAAATGGTAAAGATTGGGTTGTGGGATGATGGAATTCTCCATATAAGGACCTTGAAACCTTTTGCACACCTAGTATTTGATAAAATATTCAAATGAGCTAGAACTATGATCATCTTCCTAATTTTGATTTAATTTGTTATATTTCTACAATAGATTGAGGTTGCTAAGAATTTCGGAACATTTAGAGTGTAAGGAAGCTCAAGTGAGGTATGTTGGCTAAACTCTTCTCTTAGAATTGGATCCCACGATATTCATGTGAATTATGTAAGTCCCGAGTGGTTCATTATAAAATTGGCTATTCCGAGTAAGATTGGGTTGAAAGATATATACTCGACAAGTATCTCAAATGCTTTATTCATGTTATGTTATTAATTGAGGATGTGTTAAAATATGGGTTGTGCATTAATAATGTTTCGACTTCAAGTCAAATTCAAACGAAGGTTATTATGCCAAATTTTGTGGAATATCTCTATGTGCCTTAGACTCTAAATTGCTCACATGTATACTACACACCTTGATTTGAATTGTATTTGTTGTTGATGATGATGATGATATTTGAAATTGAAAAGGTGAGCATGAAATACTAAATACGGCCAACGTGCCAAGAATGATTTATATAATTTTGGCCACTAGTGCCAATGAGATGAAAAGATGTAAAAGAAGTATGGAATGCGATGATTGATATAAAAAGGTTGATGTCTCGAATAAGATAGCCTGGCCGATCGGGTTGTGATCGGACACCATGCCACACACATGGTGGTGATTGTGTTGGAAATTGTAATTGAAATTGAGATTTTTGTTGATGTCTTGAAATAAGACAGCCTAGCCGATCGGGTCGTGATCGGACTCCGTGCTAAAATTACGGTGGTATTGGTATTTATAGTAATTATGGTTGATTCTCTAAGGAGATAGCCTTGCCGATCGGGTCATGATCGGACTTCGTGTTAAAGACAGTGGTATTGATATTGAGATTAAATTATGGTTGATGTCTCTAATGAGATAGCCTAGCCGATAGGGTTGTGATCGGACTCCGTGCTGAGAGTACGGTAGTACTGGTATTGTTAATAATGGTATTGTGGACAATGGTATATCGATACTAAAAATCTCCCAATGTGAGATATGGAAATTAACTTGAACACTGTCTTGATCCTAAATTGAGGTTTGATGTTGATTAAGGCTTTCATTGATATTATGATAATCTTGTTTGTATTATTTGTCATTCTATTGAGAGGGTGTTTAGTTATACATACTAGTGCTATTCGACAGTACTAACGTCCCTTTTGTCGGGGGCACTGCATCTTTCAATGGATGAAGGTGGTTCCACAGCAGGAGATATTGATCATTGATAGCAGTGCACCTTCTTCCCAACTGACTTGGTGAGCCCCACTTAATTTCGGGATCATGAATCTTTTGTACTTTGTGTATTCTGTTTGAGGTATAGCCGGGGCCTTGTTGCCGGCATTATCATTGTACTCTTCCTTATCTATAGAGGCTCTGTAGACATAGTATGGGTTGTGTATTGGTGCTGGAAAAGTCAAAATATATTATGTTGTGGTTGTATCATTTGTCCATTTGAGACTTTAAAAATGATGAAACTACTGGAAATGAATTGGTATTGTAGACGTGAACACCTTTTGTCTAATTAATGAAAATATGTATCATCTTCATTCGTGGATGAGTTTGGGTTAAAGAAAATCTAACAGGCTTGTTCGGTCGGGTTCACTCGGTTGAGCGCCGGTCGCGCTCCTCGGTTTTGGGGCGTGACAGACATGAATTGAGTACAAAAGCTTTTAGGCAATTCTATTTTCGAAATCATTTTTAAACAATTGAGTCAAGGCTCATTTCATATTCTTTATCGCATCCTCTCAAATTATTTGCACTACTAGCCACAATCATAACTTAAATTCTTGGCACTTTGGCCACACTCTATATCCCCAGTTCACGTATTTCACTTCCAACTATCTTTATAGATTATCAACAATAAGACATTTCCAAATCAAGACTTAGGTACACATATGAGCAATTAAGAGTCTTAAGCATATTGAGTTTTTCTCACACAATTTGGCATACTAGCTTTCATTTAATACACATATCATTCATGAACACATTCCCGAAGGATAACATAATGTGATAGGAACATTCGGAACAAGTTTTGATTACACAATTCTCATCACTTTTCTTATTCGGGACAACCAAATTTATTTGGAACAACTCGAAACATAGAATAAGGAACTTGAGACAACCATACTTGGAACTTACGGGAACATCATGGAATTCAATTCCAAGAGAGAAAGTTTAGCCAACATACCTCGCTTTAAGCTTTCCTTAAATTACTACAACGTTCCGAAAATTCTAGCAATCCCAATCTATTTTGAGACATAACAAAATTGAACCATAATTAGGAAGATATTCATGGTCTCAGCTCATTTGAGCATTTTATCAAACACTAGGTGTGCAAATTTACCTACAATGTTCTTCTACAAGATTTTCTTCACTCCACAACCCAATCTTTACTTATTTGAGCTCAATAATCTTTCCACAAACCTTATTAGTACAAGCATGTATAAATAATACTTTTACTCCCGAGAATTATACTCCTAATCACACATCTTTTACCCCAAACTCGAAATTGAAGACTAGGCATTTGAATCTTACCTCTTAGATAAAGATCTTGTGGGGTTTACTTGTCAATCTTCCAAGACTTGAGCAAGACTTGATGAATAATTAGCATAGGGTTTCCTCTCTGTCTAAAACACTCTCACTTCTCTCTAAAACATCAGATTTTGACTCAAAAATAGTCCTTTGCGTGTACTTAACGAAGTGGGGTCGGGTTATAAAAACCCAAAAACGAAGCTCCGGAACAGGACATGTGGTCGCATATGCGACCGCATAATGGATATGTGGTCCGCATATCGGCCGCACAATTTGACCCCCCAAAGCTGATGTCTCTTGCCTAGGTCTGCGGTGATTATGCGGCCCGCAGACCTATTCTACGGTCGCATAATGCACCGCAGAACTGGTCTACGATCGCATAATGTACCACAGACTTCCTCTAAATTTTTACCGCTCACCTGCTTCACTCTGCGGCCATTATGCGGTCCACAGAGTGATTCTGCGACCGCATAGTGGGCTGCAGAAATGCCCTCTTCACCCGAAAATTTTCCTTTACTCCCCAGTGCATTCTACTCCGGCACCATGAAACCTTGAATTCATTTGCAAAATTTTACGGGGCTCTACACTTAAATACTTTAAAATTTTCCAGGGTGTTACAATATTATAATTGTTCGGGCTGATTGGCATAAGATTTGTGAGGCTGAGAGACTGGAGAGGATGATGACTGAGTGAGGCCCAAGGCCTGATTATGAGTTATATTTATGAGATTGGTCTGCACGTCGCAGCATGATTTATTGATTCATGCCATGATTGGCTTATATTAGCGCTTAGGCAGGATCCTCCCCTCCGGAGTCTGACATACCAGTATTGAGCGCAAGTACATATTGAGTGCGAGTGCCGAGTACCGAGTGATTGGGAGGATTGAGTGACTGGAAGGACTGAGTGAGGTTGACTACTCCGAGAGCATGAGCACGTGAGTTTATCACTGTGGTGCATTGCACTTGACATGCATACTTGGCACATAGGCAAATAGATGCATTTCCTCATGTTGTACGGTATTGTGACATTCATGACTTCACATGCACATTGACATGTAGGCATAGGGATGTACTTTTCTCATGCCATCTGGTAATGAAACATCTTATATGTTGTTGAAAGTTTTTGGGAAAACTCACAGTTTTCTGATATACTCGCATTTTAGTGATTTCGGTGAACGATTTGTGTTTATACTGTTATACCTAAAAAGCATACCTGTTTTCCATAACAGTGAACGAGTTGAGCATCATATCTTTGAGTTATTATTTTTACTGCTTTGTTTATATTGTTACGAGTTGTTCCTAGCTTTTGGTGTTGGACTCTGACCATTGTCCAAGCTCGTCACTACATTCAACCTAAGGTTAGGTTTGTTACTTATTGAGTACATGGGGTCGGTTGTACTCATACTACACTTTTGCACCTTGCGTGCAGATTTTGTATGTTGATGTTGCTGTGTATGGCGGGAGCTGGCATTGAAGATGTACCTGCCTTCCAGTCGTAGCTGCCTCTTGTTATTGGTAGCTCTAGAATTATTAATTTGTTCATGCATAATTCAAACAGATGATGTATTTATTTCATACCAGCTTTGTAAACTCTAAAATTTACAAGCTCATGATTTGTACTCCCAAACCTTGGGAAGTGTATAAAAGTTTAGTTATTTCATCATTTATTTTCTCAGTAAATCTCATTGAATTGGATTGTTGTTAATTGGCTTACCTAGCGGGCTGGGTTAGGTGCCATCACGACTAGTTGAATTTTGGGTCGTGACAAAGAAGAGCTCCAGCACAAGGAGAATCTTTGGGCCAAGTCTTACAATTATTTGGAGGCCCAAATTAAAGTCCAAAAGGAGATGGAATGAGACCCAAATGTGCCCCAAAAAGAGGCATTTTAAGCCACCCAAATAAGCCTAAAAACAGTTTCTATGTTGACTTACATTGGTTTATGTGTATGTTGACTCATTGGTCTTAGTGTAGGTAGTCTTCTATGCTTCTAGAGAATATAATTTTCATTTATTGAAGTCTTGACTAGCTCCTTATTTACTACTATATAAAGGGGTGCTTGTCTTTCATTGTAGGCTACAAAATTGAAGATTAATATTATTATTGTGAGTTCTTTTTGAACCTTTGCGAACTTTACTTTGAGATTTATCTTGCAACCCTAACTAGTTCATAGCTTAAGGTAGTAAGTTTCTTTTGATACTCTTCGAAGGCGACTAGTATCTTTTACTAGTTGTTGTCGTAAGTTATTCAAACTAGAAGTGAAGATCTGAATCAAGTTACTTCATTAGTTTATCTCTAGTGAAGGAAATTGGTTTCATAACCAACTTGTTGTCATTAGGATCTTGTCAAAGTTTAGATTACGATAATCTCGGGGTTCTTGGACCTTTCCTTGAATATCTACATATTTAGTTTATTTTCTTGCTTTCTCAAGTCAATTGCTTCTCTTTACTACTTCTGCAATTCTTCTACTTATTTTCTTTAAGTTCTTGGATATACCAACCTCTGTGTTATCACCTGGGGCAAAATTTTGTGACATGCCTTAGATCCCCACAAGTATAACAAGCCCTCGACTGAAATGACTGTTGACCTTGGAATTGTCCCTGTCGACTTGAATAACCACCTTGGTAACTCTGTATCGGAGATGCACTAACCGGAGCTGTAGGTACACTGTATGCTAGCTACTCAGGACGAGATCCAACAATATTGTGGCTGCTTGAAGCACCCTGGTTGACCTATAGAGCTGATTGAATCGGCCTGATATGATGGCCTCTACCAAAGGAACCCCTGCCTCTAGACGAGGCACCACTGAATCCTCCAAAATGACGGGGCCTGTTGTCAGATGTCATCTTCCTAGCCTGGCCTCTGATACGCTCGATCCTCATGGCGATCTCCACTACATGAGTAAACGAAAACTCATCCTCGGTCTATCGAGACATCTGAAGTTTGATGCCATATGTGTTACACCCCATATTTTCGTACGTGAGAATACGTCGTAAGGCAATTGATGTAAGCTCAAAAATGAGATTATATTTATAAATTCATAAAGTAAGTTAATCATGTTACCTTAGAAGCTACAAATATTTAAGATCATGAATAACAAGTACCAAGAGGGTTGGAACGCTTAGAAGCTAAACAAATCAAAGAAAATAAGTTTTCTCCAAAGTCGACAAGTTGGGAATGTCATAACATGTACTTTTGGGGTGATACTAGAGTGCTTAACATGATAAGGAGGTTATGTTATGAGTTATTTTATTTGTATGATAGTCGTGTATTACATTTTGAAGTCAAACGAGTTGTGGAAAAAATGTTGGCAAGGTCATCACAAGTTTTATTCGTAAATTTGCTGAAAATTAGGTCAAATATAGTAGAGTTGTTCTCCCAATATATGTGAAATTATGGGAGGATCCACCTACCAAATGGATGATCTACGAGTCTGGTTTATAGCTCATAAAAACCATTTGTCGATGCACATCGGAGTAGAGAGATATTCGCATTTTTGTGAGACCGCACAAGTAGCTCCCAAAGGGACCGACTTAGGCGGTGGACGAGCCTTGAACGTTTTAAAGGGGTTGGACGTCTCATATTTGGTCATTTTAGAACATTTTAAAGGGCTTACCAAACTCTCTTAACACCTCTCTAATAGTTCTCCAAGGTTCCAAGTCGAATCCAAGGTGGTTTTATATAGACCTAACCTCAAAAGTTGGCCTAAGTGAAGAAAAGAGTCTCTATGGTGTTGTGATGCCATTAAGGATGCTTGTAAGCTAAGGGAAGCTTTGGTTCGAGTTTATTCTGATTATTTAAGGAATGTATAACACCCTATTGCTTGGTCTTAAGCTTATCTATGTGTTGGTTAAGTTATTTGGATAAAGAATTACAAGATAGAACTTGAAGTGTATAAGAAGTTGTTGTCTCTTATTAGACTATTTTGCAGTAGTGTATATGGCTTCATATGGCTGGAAATGGTGGGGAATAGCTTGGTTATAATTTTATTATTGTTGTTATGCTTTTCCATATGTTGAGTATGTTCATGATGTGTTACACCCTATATTTTCGTACGCAACAATGCGTCGTAAGCAAACTAATGTAGGACCAAAAATGAGATAATATTTAAAAGTATATAAAGTAAGTAAATCATGTTACCTCTGAGGTTACAAATATTGAAGATCATGAACAACAACTACAAAGAGGGTTGGACAGTTCAGAAGCTAAAGCAATTAAATAAAACAATGTTTCGTCGAAAGTCGACAAGTTGGAAATGTTATAACATGTACCTTTGGGGTGAGACTAGGGTGATTAACATGATAAGGATATTATGTTATGATTTATATTAGTCGTATGACATCCGTGTGTTATGTTTTGAAGTCAAGCGAGTTGTGGAACAAAAGTCGATGAAAGTCATCACAAGTTACATTCATAAGTTTTACTGAAACTTTGGGTCAAATGTAACTGCGATTTTCTCCCAATATACTTAGAGTTATGGGGTGTTCCACCCATCAAATTAAAGATCTATGAGTCTATTTTCCAATGCATTAAACCGTTTGTCTATACGACATTGGAGTAGAAAGATATGGGCATTTGTACGATACTGCGCAAGCTGCTAGGTGACAAGTAGGTGTGTCACCTACTTGCTTAAATGAAAGCCCAAAAATGGGCCATTTCGGGTCGTCCAAAGAGGCCTTTTAAGGGCCTATTTTCTTCATATATTAGACTTAAAATAGAGCATAATAACCAGACATAAGCTCTGCAAAGAATCCTCCCAAAAATTTCCCACAAACCCTAATTGATTTTCTCTCCCTTTCAAGTTCCAATTGGAGGTAAAACCTAGAGTTTGAAGAACCAAGATAAGAGCTGAGTTATCCAACAAATGAGGTGAGTTTACTTCTCTCTTTCATCCAATTTTTCTTCTGTAAATTCATGGTAAGTCGTTCTATACTTGTAAGAACTCACGGGACGGTGATCGAAAGCCGTGAGTTCGAGTTATTCACTTGTAGCGGACTGTTTTGTGGACTGTTTTGTGTTGCTGTTGGGCTGCGTGTTTTACTACTATTTTGTGGAGTTTTGGAGGAGGAAGGGGGTTTATAAACACCATATAAATGTAGGGTGGTTGGCTGGTCGTTCGTCATAACATTTTCGGGTCGTTTGACACTACTACGGTGGTCGTTTTGTGTACGAAGAGATTGGGGTGTGTTGGGCTGTTTTGTAGTATTTGATGGTGTATATAGGGCTGGAAAATGATGTATATATGTTTTTATTGTTCTGTTCTTGTATTGTTGGTGTTATCTTGAATTTGGAGGAAGTAAGGATTATAGGGGAGATGCTGCCCGTTTTAATACAAAATAAGTTTGTCGTTCGTTGTGCGATAGTTGTACCTTTCGTAACTTAACGATAGTATTATTATCATTCTTGTAGATTAAGGTGCAAAGAGGTGAGTTCAACTTGGTGATTGGAAAGATTGTGATAAGGTATGTTAAGGCTAAGCCCTTCCTTCATTTTGGCATGATCTCGTAGCTACATGTGTTAATAATGAGACATAAAGAGAAGTTCGTATTCATGAATTTATTCACATTATTCTAGTCTCATAAGTTACAATATTATTCCTTATCGGGACTTCATATTCAGTTTAGTTTTGTCTTTATTCAGTCAAGAGAGCAGAGGGTCTATATATATATACAGTATTACACTATTTTCACCACCATCGAGCTATAATCGGTGGGCAGGCCCCTATTGGGCAACCTCTGATCAGATGGAAAGTTATATACCGAGCCTACTGTGGCCGAGCGCCTATGAGCGAGCCCAGCATGGTCGAGATACATAGCCTAGTATGGCCGAGCGCCTATGAGCGAGCCTACTATGGCAGAGCAGTTATATATACCGAGCCTTATAAGGCCGTACAATTATTTTACTTACTATATTGAAGGAGTTGAGTCAGTATCAGCAGGTAAGTATATCTCCAGATCATCTTTGACTCCCAGTTACTTCCAGTTATTATATTATCAGTTCAGTTTCGATTTTCAGTTATGTTATTGCCTTACATACTCGGTACATTATTTTGTACTGACGTCCCTTTTCCGGGGACGCTGCATTTCATGCATGCAGGTTCAGATAGACAGACGAGTAGATCTCCTCAGTAGGTGTTTCCCGAGTTCAGCCTGATCGGTAAGCTCCACGTCTTTCAGAGTTGCCAGGTCTAGAGTGTTGTGTACATCTTATGTATATCTGTATATATGTTATGGGTAGGTCGGGGCCCTGTTCTGATCATAGTACATCTATCAGTAGAGGCTTGTAGACATATCCTGTTGGTTAGTGCAGTATGTTGGGTTTGTAGGCCTGGTATGTATAATTTGGTGGTTTGTCAGCTGTAGTAGCTATGACGGCCTTTTCAGCCTAGCTTTATATTAATGTTTAGTTAGCGCTAGTTTCCATTCAGTTTTATATTTTGCTTCGCAAATTGTCTTGCAAGGTGGCCCCATGGCCAAAGTATGACATTATGTGTTAGAGTCCCTTAGTCGCAATTTGGTACGCCAGGTTAGGTGAGGCACCGGGTGCTTGTCTCACTCCTAGGTTCGGGGCGTGACATGATGTAAATAGGAGAAGAAGCAATCACACAATACCTAGAAGTTGTCCATGTTGTTGTTATATTTTGTTGAGTTGTTTGATGTTATATTTATGATGGATATAAGGTTGGAATGTCATGTCAATATATATGTTTGTATGCTGGACCTTTTGATGGTGTTGTATGTACATGGGAGATGAAAAAAAGAGTTGGGGGTTTGGTTCCAATCCAAGCTTGCCGCTCCTAGTGTTAAATAGTAGTTTCGTTAGTAACGTTTATGCACTTGTTGTTGTGTAGATTGATTGGTGTGGTTGGGTTGTTGGGTGTGTTATGGTGCTGAAGGTATGTAGTTGAAGGTTGGATGTGTTCTTGTTATTTTTATGGACTTGGGGAAAGCAAGGAAAACAATAGAGATGCTACCCATTTTAATATATTATAAGCTTGTCGTTTGTTGTACACTAGTTGCATTTTTGGTAGCTTAACGATAGCATTATTATCGTTGTTGTAGATTAAAGTGTGATGAGACGATTTCAACATGGTTATTGGACAGACTATGATAAGTTATGTTAAGCTATCCCTTCTTTCCTTTTGGCATGATACATATGATACAAACGAAACGAGTAAACGCCCAACTTTTACAAATGACTCTATTCATAGAAGTACTAGGGGTACCTATATTCTTGTTTCCCCATGTTTCCTATTATTATATCATATGTTCATGGGTCTCATAAGATACGTAAGTTGATAAAGTTTCTTTCGTGATATTAACCGAAGGCATATTGATCTTATGACATTCCGAGAGATCTTATTGACTTACTTCATTATACATTGCATTCATTTATACATGTACATTGACCCATGACTAGATGGCATTATATACGCGTATATTATATATATATGGGGTATGGGGAAAGGTTACAACGTTATATATGCATCACCACCTGATCAGCTGGCATACGTTTATGATTTCACCCACTGAGGCCGAGATGATATGATGGGATGCCCTCAGAGGCTTGATGATGCAATGTACGCATATACCTATGCATGATATGACATATATATGCATATACATGGCACTATAAATGTTCCATGATTCACAGAGCTATTCAAACTTACAGGTTGAGTCCTTTAATCCATGTTTCTTTCATGTCTTTTAAATACTACTTTTCATGCATTACATACTCGGTACAATATTCGTACTGACGCCCTATTTCCCGGGGACCTGCGTTTCATGCCCGCAGGTCCTGCTATATAGCTGGATAGACCTCCCCAGTAGACAGAGCCAAACATCAGCTTGATTGGTAAGCTCCACTTCCCCAGAGTTACCATGTTTAAACCTTGGAGTATACAGGTTTGATAGGTAGGTCGAGGCCCTGTCCCAACCATGATACAATTTAATTATCTCTAGAGGCTTGTAGAAGAGTCTGTATATTTTGTATATTAGTAGATGTTCATGGCAGTCTCGTCGGTCTACATAGTTATGTATATGAGCTTTTGGGTATATTTACCCCTCAGATGATAGAAAACGTTATTTTCAGATGATTTAGAATATGACCCCATCGGCCTTGATTGGTATTGTCAGCTTGCAGGTAGGCCTCGTCGGCCTCAGTTGAGGGCTACCCCTTCGGAGTTCACAGTTATTTAGTGGTACGCTCAGGCCGAGTATGGCATCAAGTGCTGGCCATGCCTCCCTAGGTTTGGGGCGTGACAATATGTAAGACAATCAATGAACCTCCTCTCCTTCTCCCTCTTAGAAAGGATCAGGATAGCTGTATGGCATGACAAAACCACAAATGTGGTCTCATACTGAGTAACTGTCATGTTACCCTACTGAAGGAGCTCGAACTAATTGTAGAACTCCTCTCTTTAAGTGAAGGGAATGAACTTCTCCAAGAACAACTACGATAACTTAGCCCATATGAGAGGAGGTGATCCCCCTGGCATGACCTGCACATACACCTGCCACCACTTCTTGGTAGAACCATGCATCTGAAATATTGTGAAATCAACTCTGTTGGACTGCACTATCCCTATCCCCATATTGTGTAGAATCTCAGGGCAATGGTCCAAGAAGTCCCAGTGGTCCTCAGAAGGCGTACCACTAAAGTGAGGGGGATACACCTTGGTGACCCTGTCCAACCTCTTCGGCTCATCAGCTGACATCACGGGAGAGCCTCGAGCGATGTAGCAATAATAGGCTGAACTGCCCTAACTGGTAGAACTACTGGGATTTGATAACTGTGAGCCATCTGCTCTGGAGTGTGAGTAGCGGGAGTCTAGGCTCCTCCCCCGGCCGAAGAAATGACCGGTGCTAGAGGAAACACACCAGCTTGAGCCATACTCTCCATAAGACCAGCCATGCAGACTAAGGCATCCTGAAGCACTGAGGTAGCAATGAACCCCTCTGGGACTTGAGCTTGTCCTACTGGCTTGGCCAAAATAAGGATCTCATCATCCTACTCTATCTGAGTCTCAACAACGGGTGCCGCTACATGTGCTCTAGCCTGAGCTTTGCCTCTACCTCGGCCCCAGCCCTTACCCTTAGTAGTGGATGCAGTCTAGGGCTCCGGCTCCTGATCAGCTGCATATGCCGTAAGAGTCCTCACCATCTATGAGGGAATAAGAGAAAAATGATTCAAACTCAGTTATAGAACAAAATCACACAATAGGGAAAGAAAGAAAGTGAAGTTCCTAAAGCCTTATAGCCTCTAGAAGATAAGTATAGATGTCTCCGTACTGATCCTTAAGATTCTACTAAGCTTGCTCATTACTCGTGATACTTATGCAACCTAATGCTCTGATATCAACTTCTCACGATCCAAAATCCCTACAAATCGGGGTCGTGATGGTGCCTAACACTATTTTTTAGGCAAGCCAACACATAAAAGATAAATATGAAAGACTGCAATGATTAACTAGCAATAGAGTAATAACATAGTGTAAAAGCAACTCAGAGATATACATAATGCGTCTAAAACCAATATCTAATGCAAGTCATCCCAAGATGTGAAGTCACAAGTACATGAGCTACTAGAGTATACTAAATACAATATTTCGAAAGAAGTACACCTCTATTCGGGAAATGGAATCATTACAATAGAAATAAGATGATGACTATGCAGCTCTACCTCGAATCACCAACCCGTTATCTGCTAAGCACCTCTCAGGACTCTGTTGGTACCGATATCCAGATCTACGTAAGAAGTATCGAAGCGTAGTATGATTACAACCGACTCAATGCACTTGGTAAGTGTCGAGCCTAACCACAACGAGGTAGTGACAAGGCTAGGACAAGGCACCCGCATAATCCTGTGCAGTTATATATCAAGAAGTAACAAAATAACAAGTATAGAATCAGATATAACAACGGGATAAGGACATGTGAAATGGGTTAACAATTACACAAGTAAGGGAAACAAACGAAACATAAAGTAAAGTATCATAGAGTAAACCTCTTTCGAGAATAAATAACGATACCACAAAACCAAGTCCACATTCCAAATATCAAAGTAAAAGTAATGAAATCAACAAAGTTGCACGGTATCATCCTTCGTGCTTTTACTCTCATCCTCACATATAATAGAAAAGCAAGTGCACAACATCACCCTTCATGCTTTTACTCTCATCGTTATATAATAATATAAAAGCAGGTGCACGACATCACCCTTCGTGCTTTTACTCTTATCCTCATGCAATAATAATAAAGCAAGTGCACGGCATTACCATTCGTGCTTTATCCTCACAATCACTCAAGCAATGATACCAATATGTAAATAACACGCGGCGCCACCCTTCGAGCAATTAACTCTTCCTCACCAAGTAATCATATGAGAATCTCCCAACCATTACTGCCAAAAACCAATCAACAATTTCCACGATCTCAACTACCATTATCACAATAATCTCAATATAAGAAACATCATGAAAGCGAGTAATCAAAGAGTTAAACAATCAATCTAAAACATGGAAGACAAAATACACAAAATAATATGGCACAAGTAAGGCTAATGCTACCTACATGCTTATCCAATGGCCAACACATATACACTTGTCATCTTAGGTATACACCACTCCAACACATAGTTCACAAAGCAAATGGACTCGATTGTACCTTATTTCCCTCAAACCAAGGTTAACCAAGACACTTACCTATTTCCGGAACACAATAAAAAATCCAACACGACTTTTCCTTTAGAACAAGCCTCCAAACCAATCAAATCTAGTCAAATATCATTCAAACAATTCAAAATAAGCTCTAGAAACTACCCACGAATGAAAAAGGTTCAATCTTTATCATAATTAAAAATTCCAACAAAAGTCAAACCGGACCCACATGGTCAAAATTCGAAATTAAGACTAAATACCAATTACCCATTCACCCATGAGTTCGAATATGTGATTTATTTCGAAATCTGACCTCAATTTGAGATCTAAATCTCAATATTTTACAAAATCCTAAGATTCAACTCTAAAAATTCTAGATTTGATGATGAATTCATGAAAAAGTAATGAAATTGAATGAAATAAAGTTAAAGTTGCCAACCTATAAAGTTTGGAAGAAATTGCTCTCCAAATATTTCCTCTATGGAGTCTAGGTTTCAAAATGGTGTAAAATGATCTAAGTCCCGAAATTCCCACATTTTATCTAGCTGCAGATATCGCAATTGCGAACTCTTGATCACAATTCAAATGTTCGCAAATGCGAACCACGGATCGCATGTCCAGTGCCTCTGATGTCCCAAATGTTACTCTTCCTTTGCATTTGCATAGGACCCTTCATTGCAAATGTGGACCAAGCTTTGCATTTGCGAAGCTGCCTTGCCCTTGCTCGACCCTGCCATCGCAAATGCGACCCCCAATATCGAAAAAGCAATCCCGACATTGCATGTGCAAGAATCACATTTGCGAGTAGGTTCTCGCAATTGCGAGACCCACAGTTCAACAACACCAGTTGTTGCATCAACTATTCAAAACTATCCGCAATGCATCTGAAACTCACCCGAGCCCCTCGGGCTCCAATTCGAACATCCACACAAGTGTAATAATATCTTACAAACTCGCTCGCTAACTCAAATCATCAAAATAACATCAAATATCAAGAATCGATCATTAAAACTCAAGATTTTCAAATCCAAAACACATTTTTCCAACTTTTCACATAAAGCACTGAAATGGCCTCAGGTCACCCCGGATCCCAACCAAACATGCGATACAAGTCCAAAAATTTATATGAACTTACCAGAATCGTCAAAATACCGATCCGAGGTTATTTACCAAAAACGTTGATCGTGGTCAACTATAGCAACATTAAAAGCCAAAAATCAATTGTTTTTCAAAATTTCACATATAAACGTTCCGAAAATCGACATGGACCATGCACGCAAGTCATGAATCATCAAATTTATCTATAAAAGTTCTCAAAACACAATAAAGGGAGCTAGTACTCAAAATGACCTATCGGGTCGTTACATGCTCCCACTTCCACTTCGATATATCTTGTCTCTGAAGCAAACCACCCGGTCTCTTATGCTCATACTTAACCTGCTGACAGTTCAAATACCGAGCAACATAACCAACAATGTCTTTCTTTATCCTCCGCTACCAATAATGCTTCTTCAAATCATGTAACATCTTCGCAGCACCCAGAAGAATGGAACTTTGAGCCTCATCAAGAATCAACTCTCGCAACCCATCCACATTAGGAACAAAAATCCGGTCCTCAAGCCGCAACACACCATCATCACCCATAGTCACCTCCTTGGAACCACCTCATGATAGAATCCTAGGAAGCTCACCTCTATTCAAGGACAAGGATGAAGTTTTGGAATCTAAAATAGAGAATTTAAAAAGATATCAAGCTAAAGACTTGCAACACAAGGTCATTAAACTTCAAGTGTAAATAAAGAAGTTGTTGATTGGGAGGAAGAGCTCAAGGATAAAGGATATGAATTGGCTAGTTTCTACAATTATTTTGTGGCCCAAATTTATGCCCAAGAAAAGGAGGATTGGATCCCAAGAGACATCCTTTGAATAAGGTCCTAATCAATCCACTTTTGGACCCATTTGGCACCTAAAATGTGTCCAAACTTGCAGCCCAATAAGTACTACATGAAGACACATTTTTATAATATAAAAATGACTTACTTGCTTCCCAAGAAGGGTTTAATAGACGTTCTAAAATTTGAGTGCATGTTCGTGCCAAGTTGCTTGCAAGTTGCCTTCAAGATTTCCAAGATTTCCAAGATCCTATCCAAGATTGGTTTGGGACTTTCAAGATCCTATCCTAGATTTATTTTAACTTATTTTCATATATTTTGGTACTAGATTTATTGCTTTTCTAGGTAGTTAAGGTTATGTTATCCTTTTTCTAAGATTGTTGGAATTACTTTCCAAAATTGACTTTGTTTTTGGTTCCTAGTATTTTTCCTTTTCCTAAGGTAGTTGGACTTGTTGTCCAAAGTAGTTTAGGATTTTATTTCCTTATTTTTTTAGACTTAATTTCGTGAACCCTACTACCTATATAAGGGGTGTCTTATTTGTTTTTAGTTATATTATTATAGACAATATCAATACAAATTATGAAATTTTTCTTGCACTCTTGTGTGTGGCTACTGTTGGATTTATTCTTCAACTTTCAAGACTCAACATAAGGTGGTAAGATAAGTTCTCCGAAATCTTAGATCACTTCTAGGTGTTGATACCTAATTTTGCCCTCATATTTTATAAAGTATTCTATATGCTTTCAAAATATCATTTTGCATTATTACCCAATTTACAAGAGTCATATAAGTATTTTCTATAATTTTCTATAATTTTTAAAGCTTTAGAATTTATTTTCTTGCAATAATTTGTTCAAATATTTATCAATTATCCCTTTAAATTATTTTAGGGTGATTTAATCATCAAAATTTATCATTTTATACCCACATGCATTTCATAATATTTTATCTCATTTCACTTAATTATATTTGTATTTTTTCTATTTTATCTACACTAGTTACTATAATAGCCTATATATAAAACAAAAATTGCGTTTATTGTATTATTTATGATAAAATAGTATTTATATTTTTAAAATGATGAGTTATCATTTTCAAGTGTTTTCAATATCTTTTACTATTTATTAGACATTTTAATAATTTTATTTTAATTAATTCCAGGTATTTTTAAGAGCTGGCCCAAAATAGGCAATTTCCTGACCAATGTAATGGCCCAAATGCTCAAAACCCTGGCTCAATCCTTTTTAGCCCTAACCAAATGGTCCCTTCAGTTCAACCCGGTCGCGACCCGCCAAACGACTCGCCCCGCTCAGCCTTTTAATCCTGGCCATTGACCTCTCAAGATCAACGGCCCTCGCCTACCCTACCCCCTTTAATTACTCAAAACCCCCAAACCCTACCCATTCTCTCTAAGCCGCCGCTCCCAAAATCTACTCATCCTCTCATTCTCTCTGAAGAACCCTAGCCGCCTCCCCCTTAAATCCCACTCCTAATCCTGTTGATAATAGGATTCCTCCATTATTGGTTTACCATATCTATGTTCCTCCGCTACTGGTCACGTGTTTGTAGTATTACCTAGGTATTTGTCCGAGTTTGGCAAGTACCATCTCTTAGATCAGACTGGATTGACCACAATCTTTGAGTTTTAGATAGTATTTTATCCATATACATGAAGAAGGTCATGATTCCTCACACTAGTTGACTGATTTCTAACATTGAACCCTAAATAGGGTTTGGGATTCGATTTCTTTCCTTTTCGGTTACTTTACTGATTGCACGTATATTTTTTTTTCCTTGTTTATATTTGCTTAATTTCTTTTCTTGTTTACTCATTTGATTTAACTACTATAAAACCCATCCTCTAATTCCCTAAATGAATCGGAATAACTACTACTATTCTCTCACTCTCACTCGTCATATACTACTCTAAAACTTAAGCTCTTGGCCGGCTGAAAGACAAGGCCACCAAAATTTGATTATTGGATCTTTCTCAGTGTGAGCACTGCCCGGGGTTCATCTGAAACTCTTGGGAACTCTTATGCACTAATATTCTAGGGTTCTACTACTCATCTTGCCATTGACGATTGAGATATTGATGAAATTGTTCTTCTTGTTTACTTGTTTGTCAATTGGTAACTGGAAAGTCCTTTGGCCTTCGCAGTTTCATCTTTTGTTTGTGTTTATGCTCCGTACCTCTGGAACTTTTGTGAACCAATGTGTTACCATGCTATCTCTGTTTACAGCCCTACTTGCCTTAAAGTTATTTTGTGGTTCTGAACTTTTTTTAGCACTAGAACTTGCCTGATTTTAACCCTGATTCTAGATTTCTTAAGCATGTTTAGCTTAATGTTCTGTGTGTTTAAGAGTGCTTATGCCTGCTGCCTATTATGATCCCATCTCCCTACCTTACTTAAGACTCTTGTGAGGAACCAGTTCATTGCCCTAAATATGTTCGGATGCATTACATTTATTAGGTCATTCATGTGTAGGCTGTTAACTTCCTCAATGATCATGTAATTTCTGAATGTCATTACTGCCTGAATCTCTAAAAACCAATATGACATGTTTTCTGTAACTCTAATGTGTGCTCTTTGACCTGCTCAATTATGTGTTTCTAAGTATTGCCCAAGACTTTCTAGGGTGAATCTCAATGTTTAGCCTCTTCCTGCGTATGATCAATTGGCATTAGGCTTGATAATTACCTATCATGTTAACCTAGGGTTGATGTTTTCATCTACAATGAATCCTGGCATTGTTTTGAACCATTATGCTATGATCAATATTTAATGTGTTAAGTCTCTCGTATTTGAACTAAGTGGTTGTTTGTAAGCTGGTTTGAACTATGTCTACTAGTCTTCCTACTTTTAAGAAATCCTGCTTGACTACCAATTAGTTGTGACCATTCCTTCCTTATAGTCCCTATACAGTTATGTACAGTCTGCTAATTTGTAAGGCCTCGTAAAATTTTGCAAAAAGAAAAATAATATTTCATGGTGCCGGATTGGCTCGGACTTTTTGGGTTGAACAATGCACCGGAAAGTAAAGGAATATTTTTGGCAGAAAAATGCGTTTCTGCTGTCTATTATGCGACCGCAGAATCACTCTGCGGGCCGCATAATGCCCGCAGAAGTGAGGCAGGAGAGGGTCAGTCTGGAAGCAATTATGCGTTCGACTATACGACCACATATCTGTTCTGCGGTGCATTATGTGACCGCAGAATAGTTATGCGGACCGCATAGTGACCGAAGACACAAACAGATGTTTGCCCGTGTTGGACACCGATTATGCGACAGATATGCAGTCTGCATATCGATTATGCGATCGCAGACCTTGTTCCGGAGCTCCATTTTTTAATTTTTAAAATCCGACCCTATTTCGTTAAATACACTCTTTGGGCCATTTTTGAGCTATAATTTAATATTTTAGAGTGAGAGAGAGTGCCTTAGAGTGAGAAGGTATTCTTCAATAATTGTTCTTCAATTCTTGCTCAAGTTTTGGAAGATAAAGAAGGGAAACTCATTAGGTCTTCATCCTAGAGGCAAGATTCTACACCCTAACCCCTAATTTTGAAATTATCTGAAAATGGGTAATTAGCAAGATAATATTTGGGCATGATAGTTGTTTATTTTTCGTGCATGTGATATCAAAAGTTGTAGGAAGATTGTTGAACTAGGCATGGTAAATATTGGGTTGTGGGATGATGGAATTCTCCATAAAAGGACCTTGAAATCTTATGCACACCTAGTATTTGATATAATGCTCAAATGAGCTAGAACCATGATCATCGTACTAATTTTTGTTCAATTTGTTATATTTCTAAAATAGATTTAAGTTGTTAAGAATTCCGGAACATTTAGAGTGTAAGGAAGCTCAAGTGAGGTATGTAGGCTAAACCCTTCTTTAAGAATTGGAATTCCTATTATCCTTGTAGGTTCCAAGATGTTGATTACAAATCGAGTATTCCGATAACTTTTGTGATGAACATATATGTTCAATTCATGTTTCAAATGCTCTTATCATATTGCATTATAAATTGAGGATGTGTCCCAAACTATGGGTTGTGTATCCACATGTTATAATTTCAAGTCGTGATTTATATGAAAGTTATTATGCCAAGTTGTGTAGAGACTGTGATTGTGAATACCTCCACCCGCATATATTGGGGTGAGGCAGCATGACCGCTTTGTGTGGGGAGTATGGTATTGTGGGACTGCACCTCCACCCGCATACATTGGGGTAAGGCGGTACGATCGCTTTGTGTATAGTTTTGGTATTGTTGTGGCACCACCACCCGCATACATTGGGGTGAGGCGGCATAACCTCTTTGTGTTGGTAATGGTATCGTTGATGTATTTCCACCCGCATACATTGGGGTGAGGCGGCATAGCCGCTTCGTGTTGGTATTGGTATCGTTGATGCATTTCCACCCGCATACATTGAGGTGAGGCGGCACAGCCTCTTTGTGTAGGTTCTTGGTACTGTGGTTATACATCCACCCGCATACATTGGGGTGAGGCGGTAGGGCCGCTTGAGTAGAGTTGTGGTATTGCACGTACACCTCCACCTGCATACATCGGGTGAGGCAGCGGGGCTGCTTTGTGTGAAGATGGTTACAGAGGATATAAATGTTATTGATAGCTTTTAATAAGCTTGCTCTGGTTTAAACGGTTATCTATATTATTCTATTGCCGCCCCGATTCATCATATTCATATTGTATTTCTAAATTCTTAAATTGGTGTTTGGTTTTCATACTAGTACTATTCGACGGTACTAACGTCCCTTTTGCCGGGGGCGCTGCCTCTTTAAATGGATGCAGGTGGTTCCACAGTAGGAGGTATTGATCAGTGATAGCAGTACACCTTCTTCCCAGCTGACTTGGTGAGCCCCACTTCATCCCGGATTCATGTATCTTTTGTTCTTTGTGTATTCTGTTTGAGGTATAGTCGGGACCTTGTTGCCGGCATTATCATTGTACTCTTCTTTATCTATAGAGGCTATATAGATATAGTGTGGGTTATGTATTGGTACTGGAAAAGACAAACTATGTTATGTTGTGGTTGTATTATTTGTCCCATTTGAGACTTTATAATGATGAAAACCATTGGTAGTGAATTGGTATTGTAGACATAATCACGTTTTTATCTAAATTAAGGAAAATATGTATTATTTTCATTCGTGGATGAGTTTGGGTAGAAGGAAATCTAATAGGCTTGCTCGGTCTGGTTCAGTCGGTTGAGCACCGGTCGCGCTCCTCGGTTTTGGGGTGTGACATAATTTCCCTTATAATTAATCCATGATCGTGTGACCTTATACCATTTTGAAACCCTGCCTTCTAGTGTTAAATTTAGTTGAGTCTAATACTTTTGGGCAATCTTGGATGCATAGCTGAATTTGTCATGTGTGATCAACCTGTAGTATCTCTCGATTTTTTTGAAGTAAGTGAATACCTGTTATTTGCTCTGTCACCCCATGGAACTGTGTTTATATGATTGCTTTGCCTTGGACTTTCATGATAGGGATCTCTGTTTGGTTGTAGGACTAGTTCCAAGCATGTCTTACCTTAGGCCCTCCTGTTAGACCTTCTATGTATGAACTCCTATTGAATCAGTTCTGCACCATGTTTGTTTTAAACCCCTGTTTGTTGAAATCTTTTGAGTTTTTATTCTATTCTAATTCATGTGCTTCTTTACCTTTGGGATATCATGTTTAACAAGTTCAGTTTCCTTATTAGCTATGACACCTAAGTATTCCCCTGTATATGTGTCTATATCTGAGGTTTGTGAGCAATTAGTTTGCATGGGTTGTTACTTGTGTCATTTGTTGTTGGTTACTGGGTAAGAAAGACAATTGTCTTCATGTTTGGGCCTGGTTTGTTGGGTCGTATGTGTTGTTGGACCTAAATACTGGACTCAAGTACATTCTATTTGTCGTGTGAGCTTGGAATTTTGGCATGCTGGTTGTCCGGAGAGCAAGACTAATGAAAGCCCAGATTATCACTTGGTTACCTTGTGTTGGGCTTATAGCTGTTCTACTGGGCCTATGATTATTTTATTCTATTTGCATTATTTATTTGGCCTGTAATAATTTATAATAATGAATGATGGGGGAAATTAGTAAAAGGGGGGTCGGGTATTCTAATTCTCGCATGAATGGGTAAAAAATATGTCTATAGGGTTCAATTGCTTTGTTTGCTTTTGTTTGACATGCTTTATTTTATACACTAATAGAAATCATGCCTATAGGAACTAAACACTTCACTCACTTTACATGTCCTATTCCCGCACACTTTCAGAAACATGTCTATAAGAACTTATGTGTTTCATTTGTTTACATGCTTACTTCTATGCACTATTAGATAGCATGCCTATAGGAATCAAACATCATTGATTATTTTTCAACTCTTGCAATTGTAGTGTGTTAGATAACATGCCTATAGGATCATGTTAAGTAATTAAGATATTCTTCCACCGATACTCATCTAGGAACCATGTCTATAGGGCCTTAATTGATTAACTAATTGTCCGTTTCGTTCATACTGCCCTCCTAGACAACGTGCCTATACGAATAAGCATGACGAATATGTGTTCAAATACCAACTATTAGAAAACCTTCCTATAGGACACTGCTACTCGCTTAGAAAGCATGCCAATAGGATCAAAAATGAGTAATTCTGAGTTTTTCCAATGGCTTCACTGCCCTAGGAGCGAATCACTTTGAGATCATGTCTATAGGTTTTTATAACACTTGTATGTGATTTCGACAATCTGAATAGCAACACTGCCCATGAGATGTTTTTATGTTGTGTGGTCACATAGAAGCTCTGCCTATAGGTTTTAAATGACTCTAATCCATCTCGATTCTAAAACTGCCTACACCAGAATCTGAAATCTATCCGCGTGCTTTTGTTGCTTATGTGTGGCGGCTAACTTGAGCCATTCATTGCTATTATGTGTAGTCCTACTCGTTTTAAATGAGCGCCATGTTTTATCCTTTTGAGTACCCTAAGTAAAGTCTAGAACCACCCAAATAGTAGGTCCAAAGCCTCCTAGACCATAGGCTTGGGATCGAAGTGCACGCGTAGGACATGGTTTAAAATTGAACTAGAGTGCTTTAGGTAAACAACTTTAACATAGTAATTGGGTAGCAGAAGATGACATCCTGTCCCCATTGAATAATATGAGCAACCCCTACCTTAAGGAAGTTGGGAAGTATTATTTATGTTGCACGAGGTGATCCTTTAGGCTAAACAACTTACGAACCCCCCCCCCCTCCCCCTTTTATGTTTTGTCACATCCCGACCATGGAAAACACGACCGGTGCACAACCGAGATATCCCAGTCGAGCAAGCCTACTTGATGCCCTCTAACCGACCTTACCCATGAATAAAGTGAAGATGTATACTGTAAGGCCCCGTAAACAATTACCTAAAACCCGAGGTTTTGTGGTGCCGAGGTAAGCTAATGTGTTTGAGGATTGTAGAAAATCTTCGCGGGGAGAATGCTCGCCGCGGTATAGACTTTTGGGGTTGCTCAATGGTCGAGGAGTTGAAGGAAAAGGTTTGCATAACATGGCAGTTCTGCGGTCCACTATGCGATCGCAGAACCAGTTTGCAGACCGTAGATCAGCCGCGGATTGAAGCAGAAAGATTTGCCAATTTTTAGGACCATTATGCGACTGTAGAATCGTTTGTCAGGCCGCAGATCCAACATGAGGAATTTTGGAAGGAGGTTCTGCGGTCATGCGACCACAGAATTGGTTTACGGACAGCAGACCTGTAGCAGAGTGAAGTAGAAATGCCCAGTTTTGGAGGGCCATTATACGGTCCATTTTGCGGACCACAGAAGTGTTATGCGGTCGCATATGCGACCGCAGATCTTCGTCGGGGATCTATTTTTTCCAATCTTATAACCTGACCCCCATTTCATTTATCTAGCCTAAGGGTGCATTTTTGGAGGATTAACTGACATTTTAGAGAGAAGAGAGCTATTTTAGAGAGAGGAAAGGGAGGACTAAGGATTTCACTACCCTAATTTGATTAAACCTTGGAATTCCATCAACAGGAACTTGCTAGGGCTTCAAAAAGGTAAGAATTTCTTCGCCCAAATTCTTCAATTTCGGGTTTGGGTTGATTATGGGTGATGACGATTGATTTATCACATGCATGAGCTAATAGAGACTGTGGGGAAGTTGATGAACCATCTTAGGTGGTTTTGTTCTTGAATTAGTTGTGGAAACGGTCGGGTCATTGTCGTAACAGCCCTTGCCATGTGAATTCCTCTAATCGTGCTTATATTTCTCTACTCCTCTATCGATTGGCATCGTTAGAAGTGTTGGGACATTATTGTGGATCTACGAAAAGCTCTTTCAACCTATGAAGACTAAACTCGAACCAAATCTATGCCCAATAACCTAGACTCACCCATCTAAAGCCGACCAACTGGAGAGCACCACCGTCTCCCATACAGGGCCTCATAAGGAGCCATCTGAATACACATTTTGGTAGCTGTTGTTGTAGGCGAAGTCTGCAAGCAGTAAGAACTGATCCCAAGAACCCCCCAAAATCCATAACACAGGCACAAAGAATACCCACTAATATATGAATGGTGCTCTGGGACTGTCCGTCCGTGTAGAGTGAAATGATGTACTCAACTCAACCCCTGTGCCTAACTCATGCTGTAAAGCCATCTCGAAATGCAATCTGAACTACGTGCCCCGATCAGAAATAATGGATATCGGCACACCGTAATGACGAATAATCTTGTGGATGTATATCACAGCCAGCCGCTTTGATGAATAGGTAGTCACAACCGAAATGAAATGTGCGGACTTGGTCAACCGGTCCACATTCACCCAAAATGCATCAAATTTCTTCGAAGTCCGTGGGAGCCCACCAACAAAGTCCATGGTAACATGCTCCCATTTCCACTCGACAATCTCAAGTCTTTGAAGCAAACCGCCCGGCCTCTGATGCTCATACTTCACTTGCTGATAGTTCAGGCACCGAGCCACATACTTCACTGTATCTTTCTTCATTCTCCTCCACCAATAATGTTGCCTCAAATCCTGATACATCTTAGCGGCGCCCAGATGAATGGAGTGCCGCGAACTGTGGGCCTTCTCCAGGATCAACTCACGTAACCCATCTACATTGGGCACACATAACTTGCCTTGCATTTGTAACACCCCGTCATATCCAATAGAAACCTCCTTGGCATCGCCGTGCTATATCGTGTCTTTTAAGACAAGCAAATGGGGGTCGTCATACTGACGCTCTCTGATGCGCTCATATAAAGAAGACCGAGAAACCAGGCAATCAAGAACCTGACTGGGCTCTGAAACATCCAATCTAAGAAACTCATTGGCCAAGGCCTGAACGTCCATGGCTAGTGGCCTCTCTGCTGCTGGTAGATATGCCAACTACCCAAACTCTCTGCCTTTCAAGTCAAGGAATCGGCCACCACATTGGCCTTTCTGGGATGATATAGAATAGTGATATCATAGTCTTTAAGCAACTCTAACCATCTATGCCATCGCAAGTTAAGATCTTTTTGCTTAAACAGATGTTGAAAATTCCGGTGATCAGTATAGACCTCAGATGGCACACCGTACAAGTAGTGCCTCAAAATCTTCAAGGCATGGACAATAGCTGCCAATTCCAAGTCATGGACAGGATAATTCTTCTCATGAACCTTCAGGTGCAGAGATGCGTAGGCAATCACCCTATCGTCTAACATCAACACTGCGCCAAGGCCAACACATGACGCATCATAATACACAGTGTAAGACCCCGAACCCGTAGCCAACACCAACACTGGGGTTGTAGTCAAAGCAGTCTTGAGCTTTTGAAAGCTCGCCTCACACTCCTCGGACCATCTGGAAGAAGCACCCTTCTGAGTCAATCTGGTCATAAGTGCAACAATGGATAAGAAGCCCTCTACGAAACGACGAGAATATCCGGCCAAACCCAGAAAAATCCGAATCCCAGTAGCTGAAGACGATCTGCGCCAACTCTGAACTGCCTCAATCTTCTTCGGATCTACCTTGATCTCCTCACTTAACACCACATGACCCAAACACTCAACTAAATCGAGCCAGAACTCACACTTCGAGAATTTTGCATGTAACTTCTTCTCTCTTAAGGTATGGAGCACATTCCTCAAATGATGCTCATGATCCTACCGGCAGTAGGAGTACACAAAGATGTCGTCAATAAACACAATGATGAATAAATTAAGACATGGTTGGAATACACTGTTCATCAGGTGCATAAATGTTGCAGGGGCGTTGGTCAGCCAAAATGATATCACAAGGAATTCGTAGTGACCATACCTAGTCCTTAAGGTAGTCTTTGTAATATCAGAATCCCAAATCTTCAGCTGATGATACCCTGACCTCAAATCAATATTTAAGAACACTCTAGCACCCTGTAACTGGTCAAATAAGTCCTCAATGTATGATAATGGGTAATTGTTCTTCATTGTAACCTTGTTCAGCTGCTTATAATCAATACACATCTTCATAAAACCATCCTTACTCTTCACAAACAGAACCGGAGCACCCCAATGTGACACGCTAGGTTGGATGAAACTCTTATCAAGCAACTCTTGCAGCTACTCTTTTAACTCCTTTAACTCCGCTGGTGCCATATGATATGGTGGAATAGAAATGGGCTAATTGCCCGACAACAAGTCAATACCAAAATTGATACCTCTATCGGGCGACATGCCCGGAAGATCTGCTGGAAATACATTTGGGTAATCTCTGACCACTGGAACCGACTTAACGGTAGGAGTATTACCACTGACATCTCTCACAAATGCTAGATATGCATCATACCCCTTCTCAAGAATTTGATGTGCCTTAAGGAAGGACAAAACCTTGCTAGGAATATAATCCAATGTACCTCTCCACTCTAACTACAGCAAACATGGCATAGCTAATGTCAGGGTCATGGCATGACAATCCAGAATAGCATGATAGGGCGACAACAGTCCATGCCCAGGATAACATCAAAGTCTACCATACTGAGTAACAATAGATCAAATCTGGTCTCAAAACCACCAATTACAACTGAATACGACTGATACACACGGTCCACAATAATAGAATCTCCCACAAGAGTGGACACATATATATAGGAGAACTCAAAGAATCACGAGATATATCCAAATACGGAGCAAAGTAAGATGACACATATGAGTAAGTGGAGCTAGGATCAAATAAGACAGCATCTCTATGACAAACCGAAACAATACCATTGATGAATGTGTCTGATGCAACCGCCTCCGTCCTACCCGAAAAAGTATAGAATCTGGCCAGGTCTTCCAATCTAGGGCGACCTATACCTGCCTGACCTCCAACCCTAGATGGCTATGCAGGTGGAGTGGCAGCTGGAGTAGCAACCATGGCCTGTGAAGTCTGTGGACCAGGTGGAATCTAGGGAGCCTGAGTAGTCTGTGGAGGTGCAACCCTCCTAAGTCTAGGGTAGTCCCTTACCATATGTTTGGTATCCCCACACTCAAAACAAGCTCTCGGTAGGTATGGCCATCTGGTAAAACTGGCTTTGGCCAGTTTGGCTAGACTAACCGCCAAAGGCACCCCATGTAGGAGGTGCATTAGATAGTGGCTGAGCAAAATGTTCAACCTGAGTCCTCGGAGTAGCCGGAGTACCACTAGAAGCTGGAAGTACTGAATGGACATGACAGCTCACATAGCCCCTGCCACGACGGGCTATAGATAGGGCACGGGCACCACTATATCCTCCAGAATCTCGAGGCCTCTTGGCCTCCTTATCTTCCCTCTCACGGCCCCGCATACCCTCCAACCTCCGCGCAATCTCTACCAGCTGATGGTACGTAGTGTCTGTCTCCAATTCCCAAGCCATGCTGAATCTAATACCATAGTTGAGCCCCTCGATGAATCGGCAGACTCGCTCCCTAACTATATAAACCTAGCCAGGTGCATGTCGGGACAAATCACTAAATCTAGTAGCATACTCTGACACTGTCATAGTACCCTGGTGTGGCTGCTCAAACTCCACGCGCCATGCATCCCGAAGGGTCTGGGGAACAAACTTTCTTAAGAACATCTCTATAAACAGAGTCCATATGAGTGAAGCTGCATCGGCTGGGCTACCTTCCTTGTAAGCCCGCCACCACTAATATGCTGCTCCTGACAGCTGGAATGTGGTAAAAGCAACCTCACTCGTCTCCACAATACCCATGGTGCGGAGAATATGGTGGCACTTCTCTAGAAAACATGCGCATCCTCTGTAGCTACGTTACTGTAAGTAGGAGGATGATACTTCTTGAACCTCTCAAGTTTAAGCTACTCCTCCTTAGATGCCACTGCCCTAATCTCGAGCTGGCTGGAATAACATGCAGCGATGGCATAACTTCTAGGACCTAATAAACATTGACCCGCTGCTCTAGAGTACGGGCCGCAGGAGTCTGAACTCCTCCCCCAGCTTAAGATATAGTAGGAGCAAGTGGAATCAGGCCCGCCTGAGCTATAGTACCGAACATGCTCAAGAACTGTGCTAGGGTTTCCTAAAGTGCAGGGGTGACAACAGGCGCCTCGGGTGCCTTTCCCCCAACTAGATATACTGGTGTCTCCTCAGTCACTACTTGGGCAGGTGCTCTAGCTACACCACGTGTCCCTCCTAGGCCTCTGCCCCGACCTCTCGTGGCTCTAGCAGGGGGTGCAGGTGTCAAATCGTCGGATCCAACAGTGCGTGTCCTCACCATCTGTGAGAGAATAAAAAGACAAAGATTCAAATTTCAAAGTCAACAAATTCGCAAGATAAGGGATCAAACAAGTGGAGTTTCCTAATATTTCTGTAGCCTCTCGAAGAAAAGTACAGACGTCTCCGTACCGATCCGCAAGACTCTACTAAACCTTCTTTTGACTCGTAACACCTATGAACCTAGAGCACTGATACCAACTTGTCACGACCCCAATTTCCTTCCATAGGATGTCGTGATGGCACCTAGTCTCTAAGACTAGGTAACCCTAACAAACAAGAGAATATGACAGAAATAAGGACTGAAAACATTATATAAACTACTAAGCCACAAAAAGATATCAATAATGAACCACAATACAACATTTCCCAAAACCCAGTGAGACTAAGTCATACTCTGAAACTGTCATAGTACCCTGGTATTGCTGCTCAAACTCCACGTGCCATGCATCCCGAAGGGTCTGGGGAACAAACTTTCTTAAGAACATCTCTATAAACAGAGTCCATATGAGTGAAGCTGCATCAGCTGGGCTACCTTCCTTGTAAGCCCACCACCACTAATATGCTCCTCCTGACAGCTGGAATATGGTAAAAGCGACCTAGCTTGTCTCCACAATACCCATGGTGCGGAGAATATGGTGGCACTTCTCTAGAAAACATGCGCATCCTCTGTAGCTAGGTTACTGTAAGTAGGAGGATGATACTTCTTGAACCTCTCAATTTTAAGCTACTCCTCCTCAGATGCCACTGCCCTAATCTCGAGCTGGATGGAATAACATGCAGCGATGGCATAACTTCTAGGACCTAATAAACATTGACCCGCTGCTCTAGAGTACGGGCCGCAGGAGTCTGAACTCCTCCCCCAGCTTAAGATATAGTAGGAGCAAGTGGAATCAGGCCCGCCTGAGCTATAGTACCGAACATGCTCAAGAACTGTGCTAGGGTTTCCTAAAGTGCAGGGGTGACAACAGGCGCCTCGGGTGCCTTTCCCCCAACTAGATATACTGGTGTCTCCTCAGTCACTACTTGGGCAGGTGCTCTAGCTGCACCACGTGTCCCTCCTAGGCCTCTGCCCCGACCTCTCGTGGCTCTAGCAGGGGGTGCAGGTGTCAAATCGTCGGATCCAACAGTGCGTGTCCTCACCATCTGTGAGAGAATAAAAAGACAAAGATTCAAATTTCAAAGTCAACAAATTCGCAAGATAAGGGATCAAACAAGTGGAGTTTCCTAATATTTCTGTAGCCTCTCGAAGAAAAGTACAGACGTCTCCGTACCGATCCGCAAGACTCTACTAAACCTTCTTTTGACTCGTAACACCTATGAACCTAGAGCACTGATACCAACTTGTCACGACCCCAATTTTCTTCCATAGGATGTCGTGATGGCACCTAGTCTCTAAGACTAGGTAACCCTAACAAACAAGAGAATATGACAGAAATAAGGACTGAAAACATTATATAAACTACTAAGCCACAAAAAGATATCAATAATGAACCACAATACAACATTTCCCAAAACCCGGTGAGACTAAGTCATACGATCTACAATAAATACTAAGATCTCAGTGCACATCACTATTTGAATAAAGGAATAACAGTAATAAGGGATAGTAGAAGGTGACTCCCAGGCCTGCGGACGTCGAGCAGGTATACCTTGAAGTCTCCAAAAGTAACAATCAATCACTAGCGTCTGGCATTGGTAGATGTACTTGGATCTGCACAAAAGATATACAGAAGCGTAGTATCAGTAAACCATAATGGTACCCAGTAAGTATCAAGCCTAACCTCGGTAAAGTGGTGACGAGGCCAGGTCAAGACACCTACTAGGACAAAATAAATAGAACAATAATATGATAACGGGATGTAATGGAAAGCGGAGAAATGAGTGATAACAAAGCGGTCTAGCACGTAAGCTAATGATAGAATTCTAAGCAAAGAGGCAACAAGAAGGAATTACATAATGAGAACCACAAATAATCAAATATGGACAAATAAATATACAACCCCTTAAACTTGTCCAATTTTTTTATTTAGACACTTAAACTATGGCTTGTTTCAATTGAACACTTGAAGTGAAGATAAATTGTGTCAATTAGACACAAACTGCTGACATGGTACAGTATGTGTAAAATGGACACAATTTATATTCACTTCAAGTGTTTAATAGGAACAAGACTAAGTTTAAGTGTCTAAACCAAAAAATCTGGCAAGTTTAATGGGCTACATATATATTTATCCTAACAAAGCAGTCTAGTACGTAAGCTAATGACAGAATTCTAAGCAAAAAGGCCAAAAGAAGGAATCACATAATGAGAACCACAAATAATCAAATATGGACAAAACTGGTAAGAAAATGAAGAATAAAAGCAACAAGAACTATTCAACCAATAAATCCTTACAATACGAAATGTACAATAAGAATCACAACCGGGGTACCGCCTCTTATTCACATTTCATAATTTCAATCACAACTTTTCTTTATATAACCGCATGAACCTTATATTTAGTTTTAAAAATCATTTTTCCTGAAATAGCTACACGCGATTTAGCCCACCTTATCTCACCACGTGGCTTCAAGTAGTTCCTCTACTAGGAACACGCGTATCAAGATACCTTATCTCACCGCATGCATTTCAACCCCTAGCCTTATACTACTGCATGGGCATCAATATCATAACACAATCACAACTCGCACCACAAGTGCCCATATGCCACAACTTGTCACAAAGTCAACAATATCAATGTTTCCACAACAAATTGCCCATGGCTTAACCACAATGTGTACAAAAATCTCAACAATAACAAAATGAAAGTGAATTGCTCATCAAGAAGTATATCTCCACAATTAACAACTTCATCTTAATGTGATAATGACTTTTACAACTTCAACACCAACAACTCAACAAGAAGATATTCCATTAAATAACAACTCTAAGTAAAGTAATTCAACAGTTAAGGAAGTAAGAATACACTAAGAAAGGCAATAACTTGAACTAAAGCATATAAGAGCAAAATAACAAGTAAGAGGTAGAACAAGTTTTAGCAATGTCAAATAAAGCATGTAAGGGTAGATTAACAATGAAAGTTACAACATGTTATGACAATTCAAATAAAGTCATGGAAAGAGTATAAATAACCTAAACCGGTCAAATACAACATATGCTCGTGTACACACCCATCACCACGCGTACACGTCTTTCACATGATACAAATAGAACATTCAACCCAAATCCTAAGAGGTAGTTTCTTCTACACAAAGTTAGGCAAGATACTTAGCTCAAACAAGTTAAATCAGCCCACTAATAAGTGTATTCAACGAAAGTCCAACTCCAGGCGGCTCGAATCTAGCCAAAATAACTTAATACTATAAATACAAACAAGAGGAAACTATTCCGGATAATAAAGTTGCAATCTTTAAAGAAATTCAATAAGTCAACTCAAATATTTAACCCCGGGCCCGTTCCTCGGAACCTGATCAAACTTACAAAATTCGAACACCCATTCTGATACGAGTCCAGCCACACTAAAATTATCTAATTTCGATCTCAAATCGGCCTTCAAATCCTCAATTTATAGTTTAGGAAGTTTTCATAAAAATTCACAATTTTTCCAACTCAAAACATTAAGTAAATGATAAAAAAAAATGAAGGATTCATGAATAATAAGAAAATTCGAGTCAAAAACACTTACCCCGATCCAATCCTTGCAACTCCCCTCCAAAATCACCTAAAAGCGAGCTCTCTAACTCAAAGTGTGGAAAATGAAATAAAACGCTCAACTCTAACTCTTTTCTGCTCAGTTATTCCACTTCTGTGGACACTGGGTCACTTTTGCGACTTCACACCTGCGAAAAATCCATCACGGGTGCGGCCTCAATTAAAGTCCAGAGATTTCCGCTCCTGCGGACCGAACCCGCACCTGTGGTTCAGCTTTTGCGGACTAGAGTTCGATTTTGCGAGTCCGCTTTTGTGGAAGTCTGACCATACCTGCGGTCCATAGGCAACTGACTAAACTTCCCTTCTGTGGTAGAATATCTGCATTTGCGGACACGCACCTGCGCATGGGCCTCTGCACCTGCAGTCCCATTTCGCACATGCGGCCACTTGAACGCTTCTTCGGTGCCGCACATGCGGCCATGCCTTCGCAGGTGTGATTGCACCAGAACTTAGTTGTTCATCAGCCACCATCCTAAGACCAAAATGAACCCGATTTCAATTTGAATCACAATCGAGGCCCCCGGGACTCCATCCAAACATACCATCGAGTTCCAAAACACATAACGAACCTGATCGAGGTATAAGATCACATCAAACAACATCAAATCTACGAATCGCACCCCAATTCAAACCTATTGATCCATGAACATTCAACTTCTAAAACTAACAACGAATCATATAAAACCAACTCCGAAACCAAAATTCGGACCCGATATTCATAAAGTCAATTATCGGTCAAACTTCTCAACCTTCCTAACCTTGAACTTTTCCATTTTTTCCATTTCAAGCCAAAACGACCTACGGACCTCCAAATCAATATCCGGGCATACTCCTAAGTCCAAAATCACCATATGAAGCTATCGAAACCATCAAAATTCCATTCCGGAGTCATCTACACCAAAGTAAAACTCCGGTCAACTCTTGCAACCTAAGCTTCCAACTTTGGGACTAAGTGTCCCAATTCACTCAGAAACTCACCTGAAACTAAGCCAACCACCCTGGAAAGCCACATAACCACAATGTATTATGGAGGAGGCAATAAATAAGGGAACGAGGCTAGAATAGTCAAAACAACCGGCAGGGTAGTTACATTTCTTGAACTCATTCCACACTCTCAAGTTGGTGAGCATAATGACCTTCAACCAATTATTTCATTTGATCTTCTAAGGTGCGGATGGTCTCATCACTTCGATTTAATACTCCTTTCAAGTCTCGAGTGCCATGTTCCGTTTCTCCTCATTTTTAAGGATGGCCTTTAACATGAGCATTATCCTCTCATTTTGAGCATTTGAGAGTTCTTCTTGATTTTTATCAAGTGCCAAAGAAGGATTTTTGGTTTCAGCCTCTAAGGGAGGTTCTTGGATATCATCCATTTCTGATGCTTTTGGACCTCTAAAGCTTCAAGCATTTCTCCCATTTGTGAGTTCAACCTTTCAAGCGCCAAATCATTTTAGAGACTATTTTCCAAAAGCTCTTTTAACGCATTTTGCTCTCTATTTACTCCTTCAAGTAGGCATTCCATCATGAGCTTGAACTCTCCATTTGATCATGCTCAACTTCTTGCACTTCCATGTCCCTATAGTTGTCATCACAAAAATTAGAATCGTCATAGTGGGGTTTCGAAGAAGGGAAGGACAAATAAACACAATTAACCCGACAAAATTCAAAAAATCCGAACACCATTTCGATAAGAGTCCAACCATACAAAAATCATCCAATTCCAACCTCAAATCGGCCTTCAAATCATCATTTTATATTTTAGAAAGTTTTTACAAAAATCCCCAACTTCTCCAATTCAAATCACTAGTTATATGATAAACACAAAGATGAAATCATGAAATATAACCAAATACGAGTCGAGAATACTTAACCCAATCCAAATCGTGAAAATCCTCTCCAAAATCGCCCAAATTCGAGCACTCTAACTCAAAAAGTGATAAAACAAAAGCCCTCGAAATAGAGTACTTATAAGCCTGTCCAGATATTCCTTTTCGCAATCGCAGAAGCTCAAAAACATAAGCTGCCAAATAACCTTATGCAGATGCCATATTGAGGTCGCGAACGCGATGCCCAGCAAGGAAAAACTACGCGAACGCAAGGTACTAACCATGAACACAAAGGCTTATGCTGACCAATCCCAGGCTGTCCTTCTACACGAATGCGTAATGATGCCCGCGATCGCAAAGAGCTGCTAACTGATCCTGCATCCCAAAGCCCCACTCGAACGCGATAATCGACTACCTATCGTGAATACGAAGACACCAGATATCAGAACAACAATCCAAAATAGGAGGAAATAGCCCACAGCCTATTCGAAACACATCTGGGGCGCCCGGGACCCCGTCCGAACATACCAACAAGTTCAATAATATAATATAGACCTGCTTGAGACCTCAAATCACATAAAACAACATCAAATCTACAAATCGTACCTCAATTCAAGCCTAAATCGTACCTCAATACAAATCGTACCTCAGTTCGCCAGTACCGAGCTATTCTAATGGTTATTTTAGTTCACGGGGTCCGATGCAGGCCCCGCTATCATTACCAGTTTGAGGTTGCTACGAGTGTGGGGAGTTGGGGCATGTGAGAAGGTATTGCCCCCGTTATCTCGGAGGTCCCGTGCAGCAAGGAGGCCAGACTATGACTCTTGCACCAGTTGTTTAACCACCCGCTCAGCCAGTTCGGTGTTGAGGTGGTACAGGATGAGGTCGCCCTGTAGATGGAAGTCAGTCAAGTGGTGGACAGGCCCATTGCTATGCCTTTCCCTCTAAGCTAGAGGTAGTTTCTTTCGATGCCGTGATCACAAGTATTGTTTTCGTGTGCCACGGAGATGCTTTAGTGTTATTTGACCCTGGTTCCACTTATTCATATGTGTCATCGTACTTTGCTCGTTATTTGAATATGCCCCGTGATATTTCATATATGTTTTTTCATGTATCTACATCGGTGGGTGATTCTATTATGGTGGACTACATGTATCGGTCTTGTGTGGTGACCATTAGGGGTTATAAGATTAGAGTTGATCTTTTGTTGCTCAGCATGGTGGATTTTGAGGTGATTTTGGGCATGGATTTGTTGTCGCCACTTCACTATATTCCCGATTGTCATGCTAAGACTATGTCCATTATGAGTTTTTGATAATGTCATTTGGGTTGACCAATGCCCCAGCAACCTTCATGCACTTGATGAACAATGTATTTTAGCCATACCTAGATTCCTTCGTCATAGTTTTCATTGATGATATATTGATGTATTCTCGCAGTCGGGAGGATCATGTGCAGCACTTGAGGATCGTGCTTCAGACTTTGAGGGAGAAGACGTTATATGCTAAATCCTCCAAGTGCCAGTTTTGGTTAGACTCAATAGCATTCTTGGGCCACGCGGTGTCCCGTGAGGGGATTAATGTAGATCCCAAGAAGATCGAGGTAGTTTAGAGTTGGCCCGGAAGTCTACTGCTACCGAGATCTAGAGGTTCCTTGGGTTGGCTAGGTATTAATGTTGTTTTGCGTAGGGGTTTTCATCTATTGCAGCCCCATTGACTAGATTGACGCAGAAAGGTGATCTATTCAGGTGGTCTGATGAGTATGAGAAGAGCTTCCAGAATCTCAAGACTACCCTGACCACATCTCCAATTCTAATATTTCCTTCGGGATTGGGTTTTTATAAAGTATATTGGGATGCTTTACGACTTAGCATTGGGTGTGTGTTGATGCAGAAGGGGAGAGTGATTGCTTATGCTTTGCATCAATTGAAGCCCTATTAGAAGAACTACCAGTGCCCGACTTAGAGTTGGCAACCATTTTTCACGCGTTTAAGATCTGGCGGCACTATCTTTATGGCGTGTCTTGCGAGGTGTTCACGGATCACTTGAGTCTCCAGCACTTATTCAAGCAAAAGGATCTGAACTCGAGGCAACGTAGATAGTTAGAGCTACTAAAGGACTATGATATTACCATTCTTTATTATTCAGGGAAGTCCAATGTGGTGACCGATGCATTGAGTAAGAAGGCCAAGAGCATGTGAAGTCTTGCTTTTATTTTAGTTGGGGAGAGACCGTTAGCTTTGGATGTTCAGTCCTTGGCCAACAGGTTCGTGAGGATGGATATTTCGGAGCCTAGTAGGGTTCTTGCATGTGTTGTATCACTGTCGTCATTGTTTGAGCATATCAAGGTGCTTCAGTATGATGATTCCCACTTTCTTGTCCTAAGGGACACAGTGCAGCACGACGATACTAAGGATATTACTATTGGGGATGATGGGATGTTGAGGCTATAGGGTCGAATCTGTGTTCCAAATTTGGATGGATTGCGTGAGTTGATTCTAAAGGAGGCCCATAGTTCGCGATATTCAATTCATCCAGGTGTCATGAATATGTACAAGGATTTGAGGCAGTACAATTGGTGGTGAAGGATGAATAAGGATATTGTTAAGTATGTTGCTCGGTGTTTGAACTGTCAGCAGGTGAAGTACGAGCATCAAAGACCGGTTGGTTTGCTTCAGAGGCTAGACATTCCGGAGTGGAAGTGGGAGTGTATCACTATGGACTTTGTAGTTGGGCTTCCAGAGACCTTGATGAGATTTGATGTGGTGTGGGTTATTATGGACAGACTGACTAAGTCCACACACTTCATTCCAGTCATGACTACCTACTCTTCAGAGTAGCTAGATCTGATTTATCTTCGTGATATTGTTCGTCTTCATGGTGTGCCCGTGTCTATTATCTTGAATCGAGGCACTCAATTCACATCATATTTTTGAAGAGCAGTGTAGCGTGAGTTGGGCATACAAGTTGAGCTGAGTACGGTATTTCATCCCCAGACGGACGAATAGTTTAAGCGTACTAGCCAGATATTAGATGACATGTTTCGAGCCTATGTCATTGATTTCGGGGGACGATGGGATCAGTTTCTATCATATGCAGAGTTCGGCTACTACAATAGCTATCAGTCGAGTATCCAGATGGTTCCGTATGAGGCCTTATATAAGAGGCGATGTCGTTCTTGGGCTGGCTTATTTGAGCCTAGGGAGGCTAGGTTGTTGGGCACTAATTTAGTCTGTGACGCTTTGGAGAAGATGAAGTTGATTAAGGACCGGCTTCGTACAGCACAGTCCAGGCAGAAGAGTTATGCTGATACGAAAGCTCGTGATGTGGCATATATGGTGGGTGAGAAGGCTCTACTCAGATGTTTGCCCATGAAGGGTGTAATGTGGTTCGAGAGGAATGGCAAGTTGATCCCTAGGTATATTGGTCCTTTTGAGGTGCTAGAGAGAGTTGGAGAGGTGGCCTACAGACTTTCCTTTCCACCTAGTTTATCGAACGTTCACCTAGTATTTCATATTTCCATGCTCCGAAAGTGGGGATCTGTCACATGTATTAGACTTCAACACCGTGCAACTAGATGCGGATTTGACTTATTATGTGGAGTCAGTGGCCATTTTGGACCGGCACGTTCAAAAATTGAGATCGAAGAATATAGCATCGATGGAGGTTCATTGGAGAGGTCATCCGATCAAGGAGGCTCCTTCAGAGACTGCGCAGGAGATACGGAGCAGATATCCTCAACTTTTTGAGACTCCGGGTATGATTCTAGACTCGTTTGAGAATGAACGTTTGTTTAAGAGGGGGAGAATGTAATGAATCGGCTAGTGATTTTGAGTATTTTAGCCTCATTTCCCTTATATGATTCTTTACATATGTGTATTTGATGTTATGGGACTTGTGGGGTTGGATGGTTTGGTTTCGGGGGAGTTTTGGATTAAATTGGGACACTAAGTCTCAAGGTCGGGTGCTTAAGTTGAACGAGTAGACCAGAGTTTGACTTTTGTGTAGATGAGCCCGTAATGGTATTTTGTTGGTTCCAGTGGGTTCATATGGTGATTTTGAACTTAGGCGTATGTCCGGATTTAGATTTGGTGGTCTGTAGGTTGATTTGGTGCTTTTTGGCGAAAGTTGGAGAATTGAAGGTTTGGAATGTTCATAGGTTTAACCGGGAGTTGACTTTGATGATATCTGGTTTGTATTGCAGTTTCGGGAGTTGGAATAGGTTCGTTTTGTCATTTGGGACTTGTATGCACAATTTGAGGTCATTCCAAGTTTATTTGATATGGTTCGGCATGAGTTTTGGATGTTGAAGTTCATTGTTCCTTAGGCTTGAATAGAGGTGCAATTTATGATTTTGATGTTGTTTTATGGGATTTGAGGCCTTGAGTATGTCCGTGTTATGTTTTGGGATTGGTTGGTGTGGCTGGACGGGGTCTCCGGGGCCTTGGGTGTATTTCGGGGTGGTTTCGAACCATTATTCCTTGTTTTGGATTTGCTGATTTCTAGTGCAGAGGTTGTTCATCGCGGTCGCAGTTGGTGGCTCGCGATCGCAAAGTGGAGTTTTTGGCGGGCAGGTGCTACACTTTGCGGTCGTGTGGAATGCATCGCGTTCACGGAGCTCTTTGAGGTGATGATCTGCGTTCGCGCTCTGATGTCGCATTCGAGAAGCCGTGTGGCTAGGCTGGAGTTTTGCCTACGTGATAGCGCATGTGTGGTCGCATTCGCGGAAGCTTGTTTTGAGAAGGGATGCGTTTGCGTGAACGACTTCACGTTCGCGAAGGGCATTTTTGGGCCGGTGAGTTTTTATTCTTCGCGATCGCAATGTTGGTCCCGCGATCACGATTCATATGCCTGGGTAGATTATTTAACTTCTCTATCTCAAAGGTTTTGGCTATTTTATCACATTTTGAGATCTAGATCTCGAATTTGGGCGATTTTGGAGGGGCTTTTTACGATTTGGATTGGAGTAAGTATTTTTTACTCAGATTTGTTCATTATTCATGATTTCAACCTTGAATTTATCATTTGATTGATGAATCTAAGTGAAGAAATTTGGGATTTCAGTAAAAACTTTTCGAAATGTAATTTTGCGGATTTGTACCGCAATTCGGAGTCGGAATTGGATGAAACTAGTATGGTTGGACTCATATTCGAATGGGTGTTCGGGATTTGTGAGTTTTGATGGGTTTCGGGGTGCGGACGTGGGATTGACTTTTTGGGTTGATTTTGCATATTAGAATAAAGCTTTATGGTTTGGGATTGTTTCCTATGGCTTCTATAGATGATATTAAATTATTTTGACTAGATTCGAGTCGCTCGGAGGCCGATTCTCATGGGAAGGGATATTTAAAGTATTGATTCACGCATTGGGAGGTAAGTAACATATCTAAACTTGGTTTTAGGGTAATTAATTATCCATGTGGACTATGATATTTGAGATGTGTTGGAGTGACGCACATGCTAGGTAACAGGCGTGTGTGCATACATCGGGGTTTCATGATCCGATTAGATTTTAGGCTACAAAGAAAGGGCTTGTTTGCTTTCATGCCTCATTATATTCGTATTTTCTCTACTTGTATAATTATTTGAACTACTACTCATATTAGAAATCATGTCTAGGCTATGTACTTTTTTGTTTGAAACATGATAGGGCTATTCTTGTTGTTTGAGATGTTTGCCTTAATTATAGCCATATCCTCAATCATAATTCTCTATCTTCATGTTATATCTCAGTCTCTGTACATTATTTGTTTGTCATATCACATGTTGTTGTTGCCTTCTATATGTGATAATGAAGGGCTGAGTTCTATGAGATGTGAGCCATTGAGACTTGAGTGGTTGATGACTAATGTGGGTCATAAAGCCATCTTGTGAGTTATGTTGGATCAGGTTGCACACCGCAACTTGTTGATATTTGGATCGGGTTGCATGCCGCAATGCATTTATATTGATTATTGATTAGCGCTTGGGCTAGGATCCTTCCCTCCCGAGTCTGACATTATAGTGAGTGCAGGCACAATGATATGTATATGTGCTTTGGTGAGGGACATTTATTCCAGGCACCCGTACAGTGCTGAGTGATTGTATGAGTGTGATGGTGAGGGGCATTTGTACCAGGCACCCGTACAGTGCTGAGTGTGGTTGTGTGTGGTGGTGAGTGGCATTTGTGCCAGGCACCTTGAGTGTGTTGAGAGTGAGTGTACTTGATGACTTCACTATGATGTTGTTGACTTGACATGTTGGCATAGAGATGCATCTTCCTCATACTAGTTGGTAAACGAAATATCTTATATGTTGTTGAAAGTTTAAAAAACCACATTTTCCTTGTTAAACTCATGTTTTGGTATTATACATGGAAATCATGTCTTATTTTTCGAATTTATGAACGAGCTGAACATGATATCTTTTGAGTTATTTACTTATACTGTCTTCATTATATTATGAGTTGTTATTGATTATTGGTGTTGGACACTGACTTTCTTCCGAGCTCGTCACTGCTTTTAACCCGAGGTTCGGTTTGTTACATATTGAGTACATGGGGTCAGTTGTACTCACACTACACTCTACACTATATCTGCAGATCAAGGTACTTCCGGACGTGGTGATTTCTAGAGTTCGTACTGGTACCAGCTTGCGGAGACTACGAGGTAGCTGCTATGACATTTGCGGACATTGAAGTTCTCTTTTGGTTTATTTTGTTATCACTGTTCTAACATTCACACAATATTATAATGAGTATTGACTCTGTATTTTGAGATTCGGTAGTGTACATATACTAGTTGACACCAGATCTTTGAGATGGTTGTAGTTATGTTACTGCTGTTATTTCAGATATTTTATGATTACCCCCCTGTTGAGATTTATTTAGTTCCATTATCATGATTATTACTATTGTGAAATTGTTGTCTTGACTTGAGAGTAGTGTTAGGAACCATTACGACTCCGGTAGGAGTTTGGGTCGTGAAAAAAATCTTGACAATTCATTATAATTAGTGTGTAAAAATTTCAGCAACATGTGTTAGCTTTAAAATTGGTTAATAATAAATGACTCCAAATTTAATATCTAACACTTAAATGCAAATCACAATATTTTCAATGGTAAGGCTCAATCTAAGGTCTTCAATAGACATATCTTATTCTTTATCTTTTTCAGTAAGTTCTTTTCAAGTTCAACAAAATTAAGCAATAGATCTTCAATACCCAAATCTCATCTTTTACAATTTTAGTTATGCGCGCTCATAATTTATTGAAAGAGAAGAAGGAGAAAGAAGGAGAAGAAGAAATACTAGCAAAACTTTATATTTGCATATGTTTTCTTATGTAACGACCCGACCGGTCGTTGTGAGTTCTAGCATTTTGTTCGACGATCTGAGATTTTGAGCAGCTTCATACGATGCATTATGACTTGTGTGCATGGTTGACTTTATTTTTCTATAGGCCCGGGATTGGTTTGGAAGAGTAATTCTTGTTTTAGAATCTTTAAGTTGGAAGAGTTAACCAAGATTTGACTTTTAAGTAAACGACCCTATAATCGGGATTTGATTATTTCAATAGGTTCATATGGTCATTTTGGACTTGGGCATAGGTATTTGAAGTTGGATGTTCCTAGAATATTTTGACTCTATTTGTCGAAAGTTGGCAAGTTGAGGAATTGGAGAGTTCAGAAGTTTGACCGAGAGTGGACTTATGCCACGACCCAAAATAATAATTTGATCGTGCTGGTACCTAACACTGCTTGCTAGGCGCATAATAATAAATAAGAAAGAAAGGAATCTAATGGTTTACTGCATTTTTCTATCATATAATAAAGATAACTCAGAAACATACGATATGAGTCTAAAATCCAACACTACCGATCAACCATCACAATATGTGAAGTCACGAGTACATGAGCTACTAGAATTTACTACATACATTATTTGAAAGAAATACAATACCGTCTAGTAAGAAAAGAAATAGTACAGAAGAAGTGGGAAGAAGACTTTAAGGCCTGAAAACGGTATGCAGCACTACCTTGAGTCTCCTCTCTGGTATCCGCTAAGCACCTCTCGCGACTCTGCTGGTTTCATTATCCGAATCTGTACAAGAAGTGAAGAAGTATAGTATAAAAATAACCGACCCACTATAATCTGTAAGTGACGAGCCTAATCCTGACAAGGTAGTGACGAGACTCAAACAAGACACCTACATATGAACCTGTGCAATTAAGTGACTAGAAATAATGAAATAACTAGTAAAATAGCAAGTAAGATAACATAATAACAACATGCGAGAGAGTTAACAAGTGCATAAGTAAAGAGATATAAAACGAGAAAGTAAAGGAAGGTACAACTAGAGTAAACCACAACTTATGCTTCCACAACCAACTCCAAACAACCATTCAAACTAACATAGCCAAGCCCTCTGATCGTATAGTAAGAACACAAAACATAAGGTAACATAACAATAACACAGAAACACCTGTCATGCATGTACACTCTTCCTCACAAGCATATAAGCACCTGTCGTGCAATATCTCTCGCCTTATAGTATGGAAATACCCGCCGTGCAATATCTCTTAACCTCACAGCACGGAAAAACCGGTCATGCAATATCTCTCAACATCACAACACGAAAACACTTGTCGTGCAATACCTCTCAACCTCACTACAACACATAGAATCAGTACCAAACACGATGGGGAACAACAATAACAACAACAACAACAACAATATTTACGTAGTATGTATTATAAGAGAATATTCTCCACTTTTGCAACATTAGCCAAACTAACATTTCATGAATTTCCAACGTAGTTTAAATCATAAATAGCATCAAAGAAAATCTCACGATGTCACGCCCCAAACTCGGGGAGCGCGACCGGCGCTCAATTGAGTGAACCCGGCCGAGCAAGCCTGCTAGATACTTTCTACCCGAAACTCACTCATGGAAAAAGAGGTGACATATATTCATTAATTAGACAATATGGAGATCATGAATACAATACCAAAACCTTTCTATTAGTTACTTCACTTTTAAGTCTCAAAATACACACCTTTTTATAGTCTAAAGTGGAACAAGAGATCAAAATACAACATAATCTGTTTGACTTTTCTATCACCCATGTACAACCCGCATAATGTCTACGGAGCCTCTAAGAGGTACAAAAGAGAGTTATGACAGTGCCGGCAACAAGGCCCTGGCTATACCTCAAAACGTGATAATAAAATGTACAAAGACCCCGGAATGAGGTGGGGCTCACCAAGTCTGCTAGGAGGAAGGTGTACTGCTATTGCTGATCAACACTGTCTGCTATGGAACCACCTGCATTCATTTAAAGATGCAGCGCCTCCAGCAAAAAGGACGTTAATACTATCGAATAGTACTAGTATGTAAAGCTAAACACCATCTCAATAGAATGAATAATAATACAAGGGGAAAACAGTCATGAGTTCAATAAGGGCTTCAAACAATACTAAAACATCAAATACGGATCACATAAGTTTTCAAGTCAATTTCCATGTTATTAGGTTGGGTGATCTTTAGTGCCGATATTACATAATTCACAATACTTCTGTATTCTTACACGGAGTCCGATCTCGACCCGATCGGCTAGGTCGTCCCATTTGAGACATCAACCATAACCACAATTTCAATTACCATTTTTAGCATAGTCACCACCATGTGTGCGGCATGGCGTCCGATCACGACACGATCGGCTAGGCTGTCTCACCCAAGACATTACCTTTTTCAGTCAATCATCTCACATCATACTTCATTCTTATTCATTCGATTCATTGGCACTAGTGATCACGATTAAAAAGTCATTCTTGGCACTTAGCCGTATTTCATAGTTCTTGTTCCCTTTTCCACATTCAAATATTATTATCATTATCAACAACAATAGGGCTTCCCATTCAAGTCATTAAATTCACATATGAGCAATTTGGGAATCTTAGGCACATAGAGGCTTTTCATTTAATTTGGCATGACAATCTTTATTTCGATATTAACATGAAGTCTTAACATTTCTAACATATATTCCACATTTTGAACACATCCTCAAATGACAAGATGACATGATGAAGCATTTGGAATAAGTATTGAACATACATCCTTCAACACAACCACATTAGGAATAGCCAATTCAATAATTATCAAGGACTTACTCCAATTACATGAACACCATGGGATTCGATTCTAAGAAGAAAGGGGTTTAGCCAACACACCTCAATTGAGCTTCCTTAAACTTTACAACGTTCCGGAATTCTTAGCAACTTCGATCTATTTTAGAAATATAACAAGTTGGACTAAAATTAGGAAGATTATCATGATTCTAGCTCATTTGAGCACATTATCAAACACTAAGTGGGCATTAATGTTTTAAGGCCCTTTTTTGTGGATGATTCCACCATTCCCCAACCCATTCTCTACCATTTTTAGCTCACAACCTTTCCACATACTTCAAGGATACATGCATGCAAGACAACAAACCCCACACCCAAGAATTGTCTTTCTAATTATCCCCCATTTTAGAAGATTTTCGAAATTAAGAGCTAGGCATAGATTCTTACATTTAGGATGAAGACCTAGGGTGCTTCTCTTAATAATCTTCAAAAGTTTATGCAAGAATTGAAGAGTAACGTGATGAAGATCACTTTCTCCCTCTAGGACTCTCTCTCTCACTCTAAAGTATCAGGTTTTGCTCAAAAATGGCTCCTTACATCTATTTTAACGAAGTAGGGTCGGTTTTTAAAAAACCAAAATGAAGCTCCAGAATAGGTTCTGTGGTCGCATATGCGACCGCATAATGGTTATGCGGTTCGCAAAATGACAGCAAAATTGGGATGCCAAAACAAGAAAGGAACTGACCAGGTCTGCGGTCACTATGCGGCTCGCAGACCTGTTCTGCGGTCACATAATGTACCACAGAACGGTTCTGCGGTCGCATAGTGCACCGCAGAACCTCCCTCTGAAAAATCCCAAAGTGGGATACACGACAAGAGTGCGGTCCATGAAACGGTTATGTGGTCGCATAATTGGCCGTGAAATTGACTTCAAAATTGGCCAAAATGACTGCTTCACTTTGCGGCCATTATGCGGCCCGCAGAGTGATTATGCGGCCGCATAATGGGCCGCAGAAATGCCTACTTCTGCAAAAATATTTCCTTCAACTCCACAGCGTACTGTTCAATCCAAAGAGTCCGAACCGCGGTGAGCTACTATTATTAACCTCTACGCCTACTTCCGCATCACGGAATCCCGGTTTTTAGGAAAACTTTTACGGGACCTTACACAGGATCAATTAAAACCAAGTAAGACATGGTGTATAAAATCAAAATGGCATAGATAATGCTAATTTTGCTCGCATGCTTAACCCATTGCAAGCACATACATTCGTCACCTTGCACATGCGCCACCCCAAACGTATATAACACATAACAATTAGATAAAATTACATCCCAATTCATCCAAATCATGTTTAACCAAGACACTTACCTCTTTCCGGCACAGTTAAACCCTCTAAAATAGCCCTTCCTTTAGAAACCACCTCCAATCGGCTTAAAATTAGACAAAAATAACTCAAAATCATCAAATAATATTGTAGGAATCAATTTCAAATAATAAAGTCCCAATCTTTACCCAATTCTCAAAAGTCAACCCCGAGCCCACAAGGTCAAAACCTGAGCCAAGGTGTAGATCCCGACTATCCATAACCCTACGAGTCTAAATGTGTTATTAGTTTCAAAATTAAGTCCAAATCAACTTTCAAATCCCTAATTTTTATTTTTCAAAACATAGTCAAAACCCCCCTAATTTCTTTTCCAAATTCCATGATTTAGATGTAAAAATGCATGGGAAATCAAGATATAGTATCAAGTGAAAATCACTTATCCTTGTGCATTGTGTGAATATCCTCTTCAAAAATTGCCCCTCTCCAAGAATAGGGTTCATAATATGAGAAAATGGGTCTATGTCCCAAAATCCCTTCTAAATAATAAGCTGCGAAAGTCACAATTGTGACCAGGGATTCGCAATTGCGAGCCTAGCAAATGCGAACTAGATCCCTCCACCTAAAATATCGCAATAGCGACCAGGAGGCTCGCAAATGCGACCAAGTGTGGCAAATATGAACTGCCTTTCGCAATTGCGGATGTCGCATTTGTGACACCAGCTTCGCAAATGCGAAATTGACCTTCACTTCCTAACATCGCAAATGTGATCCTCACTCCGCAAATGCGAGGTGTCACAAATATGAGCAGACCATCGCAATTGTGAGGTCTGCAGCACCAACAAAAGTCTGAACCTTCTCCAAACTAATTTGAAACCAATCCGAAACTAGCCCCTCGGGCCCCATACCAAACATCCACACAGGGTTATTAACCTCAAATAAACTCGCTCACATGCTCAAAACATAAAAATAACATCCATAATCACGAATCAAATACCAAAACTCCTCATGCAACCCTTCAAATTCAAGAACATATATTCACAACCACGCATCTAATTCCTATCAAACCATCTCAGAATGAGGCAAATCATTGCACACAAGTTTTAAATGATAAAATAGACCTATTCCAACCCCCAAAACGACAACCCAAATCCGATAGCCTCAATGTAACCTCATGGTCATACTTAGGAAATTTCTAAACCTTCAAATTGCGGCTTTCAGCAAAAAGAGCCAAATCATCCTAGAAATCTCTAAATCCAAATCACGGACATACGCCTAAGTCTAAAATTACCATATGAGCCTATTGGAACCGGCAAAATTCAAATTCGAGGTTGTTTACAAAAAAGTCAAACCTTGGTCAACTCTTATAACTTAAGCTTCTAAAAATGGAACTAAGTGTTCCAATTCGCTCTTAAACCTCCCCAGAACCAAACCATCCATCCCCGTAAGACATAAAAATAAACTGAACATACAAGAATCATCCAATAGGGAAATGGAGCTCAAATACACAAAATGACCGGTTGGGTCATTACATTCTCCCACTCAAAAACAAACATTTATGCTCGAACGAGTTTAGAGTCATACCTGAAGTGCCAAAAGAGGGGGTATCTGGTCCGCATATTATGCTCGATCTCCCAACTTGCCTCGGATCCACGTCCAATCCGCACTCAATAGTGAGTGGAAGCGGTCGCTAGAAGAATAGTACTCAACAAGAGTCGGGGTCGATTTCCATAGGGAGTTTAATATGGGTGTTAATACACTTGATGAAAGCAAATGGAACAACTAGATTGCACATCCAAACAAAGGTTTTTATTTCTAATTCTAATTTTATTCTAACAATTATAAGCTGAGAGAAGAAACTAGAAAGCGAATGATTATTTTTGGTATATTTCCGAATAGTTAAAAAGCCTAGGGATATGACCTTAACCTAGGTGTTCACCTAATGGGTTAAATAGGTTAATATTTGTTTTGTTGATTGGCGTGTATATAGCTCTCAACTCTACGTTACCCACTCAATACCTCTTGGTCATAGAGTGATTTTGCCCAATTTGGCTTTCTCAAGCCCAAATGTTTATCGAGCTAAATAGTTGATATGAGCTCAAGTCGGGTTCTCACTATCTCTAGTTTTAACCCTTTAATTAGGCTAATCAAACTCTTAATTAGCCCAATTTCTTGTTAGTCAAGTTTTTCTAAACTAGGTCTCTCTTTCTCAATCAAATACCAAGTCAAATAGGCATGAATCATTATTTGCGACCATTAATTCTAAAATTAAAGCATAAACTAGGCTAAATAATCAACACCAAATCATAAACATGCATTAAATTAAATACCCATAAGGTTTACACACTAGGGTTGGGTCACAACCCTAGTAAGAATCTAGCTACTCATAGTGAGAAATGAAGAAAACAAAGAAGAAATACTAATTAAACTCATAATCTAAGATTAAAATGATAAAATGTGATTCGTAAAGCCTAAAATAGTCACAAACTTCCTAAAATAGCAAAATACAACGACTACAGCAACTCAAACTTCGAAACTTGACCTAAAAATATGATTCTCTCCTATTTATAGTGGCCTAAAATTCGCTGACAAAAATGCCCTTTGGGAGGTTCTGCGGCAGCACAATTCCATGTGCGATCCGCAGATTGCTTCAGCTTGCATGGACTTGCAATCTGCAGCCGCACAATTTGATCTACAGTTGCAATGTAGCTTCTACGGCCGCACAATTCTTGTGCGGTCCGCACTTCAGGCAAGGCTTCAAGTCTCGGTCATTTGCACACTCTTTGAACTTTGAAGTCTTTATCAGTGCAGACCTTGTTTTACGGCCACACAATTTATGTGCGGTTCGCACATTAGCTAAAACTCTGTTAGGCTTCTTCACTTGTTCTGCGGCCGCAGAGGGAATTCTGTTGTCCGCACTTTCTTCTGCGGACCGCACATCTTATGTTATACGCCCCTTCTTGCCTTGTTAGTCGGAATACTCCTTTTTGAGTCGGATTTCATCATGGGAGCCCAAGCTTCCTACATTCCTGCAATTTGCACACTTTCATTAGTTTTGGGAACATAAATCAATACTTTTGGACTAAAACAAAAGCAAAAATGAGCTAATAAGTGGTCAAAATCCGCACTTATCAGCCTCATCGACTGGTTGACATCTCCACTGAACCTTTATTGATGCAATAACTTTAGATCTGAGCTTCCGAACCTGCCTATCCAAAATGGCCACCGGCTCCTCCTCGTAAGCTAGATTCTCATCCAACTGAACTGTGTTGAGGTCCAAAAGATGGGACTTATCTTCATGATACTTTGAAAGCATAGAAATATGTAACACCGGATGAACTCCTGAAAGAATAGGAGGCAAAGCAAGTCTATAAGCAACTTTGCCGACCTTCTCTAACACCTCAAACGGGCTAGTAAACCACGGGCTCCATTTTCCCCTCTTTCCTAACATCATCACTTCCTTCATGGGTGAAACTCTAAGAAGAACTTTCTCGCCCTCCATGAAAGCCACATCAAGAACCTTCTGGTCCGCATAACGCTTCTTTTTATATTGAGTTGTGCGAAGCCCCTCCTGAATCAACTTCACCTTCTCCAAAGCATCACGAACTAAATTTGTGCCCAACAATATAGCCTCCCCAGGATCAAACCAACCAACTGGAGAACGACATTGACTCCCATATAAGGCCTAATACGAAGCCATATGGATATTTGACTAATAGTTCTTGCTGCAGTAAAACTCTGCTAGAGGTAGAAACTAGTCCCACTAACCTTTGAAATCAACAGTTATTGCCTTCAACATATCCTCCAAGATCTAAATGGTCCGCTCAGACTGCCCATCCATCTGAGGTGAAATACAGTACTAAACTCAACCTTCATGCCCAACTCACGCTGAACCGTGCTCCAAAAGTGCAAAGTAAACTGAGTGCCACAGTCTGAGATGATAGAAACAGGTACACCATGTAGGTGAACAATCTCCCTGATGTAGATCCTAGCCAACAGCTCCGAAGTGTAGGAAGCCATGACCGGAATGAAATGTGCCGACTTGGTCATTCGATCCACAATAACTCAAATGGCATCACACTTCCTCAAGGTCCATGGTAAGCCTACCCTGAAATCTATAGTGATGTGCTCCCACTTCCACTCTGGTATATCAATTATCTGAAGCAAACCACCCGATTTTTGATGCTCATATTTGACATGTTGGCAATTCAAAAACACCGAGAGACATGTCCAACAATGTCTTTCTTCATCTTCTACCACCAATAATGTTGATTCAAGTCATGATACATCTTCGTGATACCTCGGTCAATAGAATATTTTGATCTACGAGACTCCTCAAGGATAAAATCTCTCACTCAACCAATCCACATTCGCAATACAAATCCGACCCTGAAGCCGCATAGCACCATCATCCCCAATCACCACCCCGCTGCACTGTGTCTTTGAATACCAACAAGTGAGGATCACCAAACTAGCGAGCCTTATTGCACTCTAACAAAGATGAATGCGCCACAACACAAGCAAGAACCCAGCTAGGCTCTGTAATATCAAACCTTACGAACCTGTTAGCGTAGGCCTGAACATCCATAGTCAATGGCCTCTCCACTGTCGGTATAAATGCCAAACTACCCATGCTCTCTGCCTTCCTATTCAGGGAATTGGTAACCATATTAGCCTTGCCCGGATGATACAATATTATGATATCATAGTCTTTCAACAAATCTAACCATCTTTGCTACCTCAAGTTCAGATCGTTTTGCTTGAATAGATGCTAGAGACTCCGATAATTGGTGTAGACCTCACATGACACACCGTATAAGCATTGCATCCAAATCCTGAACGCGTGCACAATAGCTGCCAACTCCAAATCATGTGCGGGATAGTTCTTCTCATGGACCTTCAATTGATGAGATGTGTAGGCAATCACCCTATCATCTTACATCAATGCCGCGCCAAGCCCAATACGTGATGCATCACAATACATAGCATAGGACCCCAAACCTATGGGCAACACCAACACTGTGGATGTCATCAAGGCAGTCTTCAGCTTCTAAAAGTTGTCCTCACACTCATCAGACCATCTGAAAAGAGCGTCCTTTTGAGTCAACTTTGTCTATGGGACTGCTATGGATGAAAACGCCTCCACAAAATGAAGGTAGTAGCTTGCCAAACACAAGAAACTCCGAATCTCTATAGCTGTAGTAGGTCGTGTCCAACTCTGAGTGCCTCAAACGTTTTAGGATCCACCTTGATACCATCACTAGACACAACATGGCCCAAGAAGGCAACTGAGTCCAACCAGAACTCACATTTCAAAAACTTGTCATAAAGCTGACAATCCTTCAAGGTCTGGAGTACAATTTGCATGTGCTTCTCATACTCCTCTCTACTACGAGAGTAGACCAGAATATCTTCAATGAATACAATCACAAAGGAATCCAACTAAGGCTTGAACACTCGGTTCATCAAATCCACAAAAGCTGCTAGGGCATTAGTCAGTCCAAATGATATCACCAAGAACTCGTAATGACCATAACCGGTCCTAAAAGCAGTCTTAGGGACATTCGATGCCCTAATATTCGCTGATGATAGCCCGATCTCCAGTCAATCTTGGAAAACACCTTGGCACCCTGAAGCTAGTCAAACTAATCATCAATCCTATGCAACACATACTTATTCTTGATGGTAACCTTGTTCAACTGCCGATAATGAATGCACATCCTTGTCGATCCGTCCTTCTTCTTAACAAACAACACCGATGCACCCCAACGTGAAACACTCGATCTAATGAATTCCTTATCAAGCAAATCCTTCAACTGTTCTTCCAGTTCCATTAACTCGGTTGGACCCATACTGTATGGTAGAATAGAAATAGGATGAGTGTCCGAAATCAAATCAATGCAAAAGTCAATATCTCTGTCGGGTGGCATGCTCGACAAATCTGCAAAAAATACCTCTGGAAACTCTCTCACCACCAAAACTGAATCTATAGAAGAAAACTCCACATTAGAATCCTAGATGTAAGCCAAATACGCTAAACACCCCTTCTCAACCATACGTCAGGCCTGCAAATATGAAACTACCCTACTAGTGGAATGAACTAGGGTCCCTCTACACTCTAATCTAGGCAACCCCAGCATAGCTAAAGTCATAGTCTTGACATGACAATCAAATATAGCGTGATACGGGGACAACCAGTCCATGCCAAGAATAACGTCAAAATCCACCATATCCAATAACAAAAGATCAACTATAGTATCAAAACCATTAATAGTAACCATACAAGACCGATACACTCAATCGACCACTATAGAATCCCCAACCGGAGTGGACACAGAAATAGGAACATCAAGAGAATCACGAGGCATACTCAAGTATGATGCAAAATATAAAGTCATATAAGAATATGTAGAACTTGGATCAAACAACATCGAAGCATCTCTATGACAGACTAAGATAATACTTGTAATAAATGCATCAAACGACTTCGCCGCGGGCTGACCTAGAAATGCATAACAACAGGGTTCAGCCCCACTAACCTGTCCTCCACCTCTAGGATGACCTCTCACTGATTGGCTTCCACCTCTAACTGGTTGGCCTACACCTCCGGCTAACTGACCCTCGCCCCTAGCTGGCCAAGGAGGTGGTGTAGCAACCGAATCCGAAATCCTGGCATGAGTACCCTACTGTGGAATACTACTCTGCAACCTGGGCCAAAACCTCTTGATATGGCCCGTGTCACCACACTCATAACAATTAGCTTGAGGATGTGGCTACTGAGTTCAAAGTGTTCCCTAATGACCGAAATAACTACCGTAGAAACTCTGCACCGAAGGTGCCCTTATGGGAGTTGGAGATGCATTGTATGCTAGCTGCTCAGCACGAGGCCTATAAGACATGTAGTTTCCTGATATACCATGTGTGACCTATAGTGTTGACTGTACCGGCCTGATCGAATGGCCCCTACCAAAGGAACACCTACCTATAGACGAGGCACCACTGAATCCTCCAAAATAACGAGGCCTCTTGTCAGAGGTCATCTCTCTCGCCTGGCCTCTAATGAGCTCAATCATCTTGGCAATCTCCACTACCTAATTGAAGGATATCTCAGTCTTGGCCTCTTTGGCCATCTGAAATCTAATTCCATGGTAGGACCCTCTATTAACCTCCGCACCTTCTCCCTCTTAGTAGGGATCAAGAAAGTTGTATGGTGAGAAAAATCAATAAATCTAGTCTCATACTGAGTAATGGTCATGCTACCCTGCTAGAATCGCTCGAACTGGCTGCGCAGCTCATCCCTCTGAGCGAGGAGAATAAACTTCTTCTAGGAACAACTGCGAAATCTGAGCCCATGTGAGAGAAGGTGATCCTGTAGGCCTGCCCAGCTTATAAACATGCCACCACCTCTTGGCGGAACCATGCATCTGAAAGACGGTGAAATCCACTCCATTGGACTCAACCAGTCCTAATTGTCGCAAAATCTCATGGAAATGGTCCAAGAAATCTTGGGCATCCTCTGAAGGTGCACCGCTAAAGTGAGGGCGAAACAACTTGGTGATCCTATCCAACCTCTTCAGATCATCAGCTAACATCGCGATCCTTCCCCAGGCTGTGCGGCAATAATAGGCCGAACCACCCCAACTGGTAGAACTCTCGGGGTATAATAACTATGGGCCATATGCTATGGGATATGAGTAGCGAGAGTCTGAACTTCTCCCCCGACCTAAGAACCGGCTGGTGCCATGGGAAACAATCCGGCCTAAGCCATACTCTCCATGAAGCCAACCATGCAAACTAAGGCATCCTAAAGCACTAGGCAGCTATGAACCCCTCTGGGACCTGAGTTGGTCCTACCGACTGGACCCGAACTGGTACCTCACCCTTCGAAGCCAACTAAGTCTTGACTGTGGGTGCCGCTATGTGTTACACCCTATGTTTTCTTACATAAAAGTATGCCATAAGTAAATTGATGAAAGCTCGGAAATAAGACATTACATCCCGCATTTTTGGTACGTTAAAGTTTCATCGTAAGTTAATCAACGTAAGTTCGGGAATGAGATTATTCTAAGATTATAAGCATTATGCTAATTGAAACAAGTGATGAGTAAATTCGTGAAGGTGAGAGGGTAAGCAAATCGAAGAAAATGATTTTCGTCGAAGTTTGATATTTTGAGATAAAATACGGCCCGTGCTAAAATACCCGGTATTTATGGACTAATACCATACAAGGTACCACATGGCCATGATAGTAAAGTGTATAAGGTTTGTTAAAAGTGAATAGTATTTTAAGTAAGTTGAGATAATTCTTGATTATGTGGGTAATTGGTTAATTATAGGGTAATGGGATATTACCTAAATTATTGGATAAAGGTTAAAATTCCCCAACGTGGCAGCCCACCCTTCAAACTAATGACTCTTAACTCAAATTGAAAGGTGGAAAATTAATGTTATGTGGCTAAGCCACCACATGAAGTGGGCCCACACCTATTCAAACACATTTCTTCATTACGTGTTGCAACATACTTAGAAATTGTGACCATTTTGCTTAATTTTGTCTTTCAGATTTTCAAGTGATCCAAATATAGTGCTCTTTGCATTACAAAGACATATTAGAATATATCAAAAAAACACATAACATCTTCCTACTACAATACCAAATTACACACGATGGAGCACTTGGTAGGCATCTGGTTTATGCTATTGTTGTGATTGAATTTGGTCGTTCCCTATTTCGATCTCGCCGTTACGTGTTTCGTCGCAAAAAACAGTATTAAAGGGATTGTCAAGAGAATCGGTTCAGGTATGTTAAGGCTATCCCTTCTTTCCTTTTGGCGGGATCTAAATAATACAAATGAAACGAGCAAAATACGCAACTTTAATAAATGACTCTATTCATAGAAATACTAGAGGTGTCTATATTCTTGATTCCCCATATGAATTATTATTATATCTTCTATTCATGGGTCTCAGAAAAATACGTATTTGATAAAAGTTATCTGAAAACCATATTGATTTTTATGACATTCCGAGAAATCTTATTAACGTAATTCTTATGCATTTCATGCATTTATACATGTACATTGACCCATTACTAGATGGCGTTATATACGTGTATATTATATATATATGGGATATGGGAAAAGGTTATGGCGTTATATACGCACCGCCACCTGATCAGCTAATATACGTTAATGATTTACCCACAGTGGTCGAAATGATATGATGAGATGCCCTCGGAGGCTTGATGATGTTATGAACGCATATACCTATGCATGATATGACTTTTATACGCATATGCATGACATTATAAAAATAAAATGATTCACAGAGCTATGCAGACGTACATGTCGAGTCGTTTACTCCATGTTTCTCTGATGTCTATTATTTACTAATTTTCATTCCTTACATACTCGGTACATTATTTGTACAGACGTCCCTTTTGCCTGGGGACGTTGTGTTTCATGCTCACAGGTCTCGATAGACAGGTCGGGAGTCCTCCAAGTAGGTGATCAGCTCAGCGGAAGATGTTAGTGCACTCCATTTGCTCCGGAGTTGATTGTTTGGTCAGTATGATTTAGATGTGTATTGTTTGGTATGGTGGGGCTCTATCCCGACCTTTATGACAATTATGTATTCTTAGAGGCTTGTAGACAGATGTCATGTATATGAAAGGTTGTATGGCCTTATCAGCCTATGTTCAGTGTACGAGTGATCATTTTGGTTTTTATGGGCCAGTATGTCATATTTATAAGTTTATTCCCTCATGCTTTACTCCGGTTCATTTACCTATGATGGAATGATACGAAAGATACGTTATGTTGGTACTCAGTTGAGTAACGTAGCGGGTGCCCGTCGCGGCCCATCGGTTTGGGTCGTGACACTATGTGTGCTTTAGGTTGAGCTCTATCTCTGCCTCTCCCCTTGCCCCGGTCCCTACCCTTGGTAGGGGCTGCAATCTGGGGCTCTACCTCCTGATCAGCAGACGAAGCATGCGTCCTCACCATCTGTAAGAGAATAACAGAAGAAAGATTCAAACTTCAAGATAGAATAAAGTCGTACGATAGAGAAAGAAATAAAGTGAAGTTTCCTAAAGCCTTATAGCCTCTAAAAGATAAGTACAAACGTCTCTGTACCGATCCACAAGACTCTACTAAGATTGCTCAAGACTCGTGAGACCTATGCAACCTAGAGCTCTGATACCAACTTGTCACAACCCAAAATCCCAATACAAGGGGTCATGATTGCACCTAACACCGCTTGCTAGGCAAGACAACACATAACAATAAATAAGAGAGAAAGGAAACTAATGATTTACAGCATTTTTTATATCATAGAATAAAGATAACTCTAAATATATAATACGAGTCTAAAATCAAACAACGCCGGTCAACTAGAGTCACGAGTATATGAGCTACTACAATTTACTACATATAATATGGGAAAGAAATACAATACTGTTTGGTGAGAAAAGAAACAGTACAAAAGAAGTGGGAAGATGACTCTAAGGCTTGCGAATGGTATGCAACACTACCTTGAGTCACCTCTCTGATGCTAAGCACCTCTCGAGACTCCGCCGGTACCAATATCTAAAATCTGCACAAGAAATCTAGAATTATAGTATGAGTACAACTGATCTAATGTACTCCATAAGTGTCGAGCCTAACCCCAACAAGGTAGTACCTGGCTATGACAAGATACCTACATATGAACCTATGCAGTTAAGTGACCACAAATAATGAAAAACCAAATAGCAAGTAAGATAACAGGATAACGACATGTGAGAGAGTTAACAAGTCCATAAATAAGGAGATATAGAACGAGAAAGTAAAGGAAGCTACAAATAGAGTAAACCACAACATATGCCTCCACAACCAACTCCAAACAACCTTTCAAAATAACCGAGAATAACATAGACAAGTCCTTTGATCGTATAGTAAAAAAAGAATTTTTTTTTAATTTTTTCAAAACGTAGTGAAAAAAAACCCAAAAGTTCTCTTCCGAATTCCATGATTTAGGAGTAAAATTCCATGAGAAATCAAGATATAATATCAAAATTAAGTGAAAATCACTTACCCTCTTGCCTTGTGTAAATATCCTTTTAAACAATTGCCCCTTTCCATGTTTGGGATTCAAAATATAAGAAAATGGGTCTAAGTCCCGAAATCCCATCTAAATAATAAGCTGCAGAAGTCACAATTGCGACTAGGTGTTCGCACAGGCAAGCCTAGAAAATGCGAGAAATGGCTTGCGAAAATGAACTGCATCCCTCAGCCTCAAATATCGCAATTGCGAATAGGAGGCTCACAAATGCGACCAAGTGTCACAAATGCGGACTACCCTTCGCCATTGTGGATGTCGCATTTGCGACACCAGCTTCGCAAAGCAAGTTGGCCTTCACTGCTAACATTGCAAATGTGATCCTCACTCTGCAGATGAGAGGTATCACAAATGCAAGTAAACCATCGCAATTGTGAGGTCTGCAGTACCAGCAAAAATCTAAACCTTTTCCAAACTAATCTGAAACAAATTCGAAACTCACTCGAGCCTCTCACTCGAGCCCACAACAAACATCCACAAAGTGTTATAAACCTCATAAAAACACGCTCGCAATGTCCAAACATAAAAATAACATCCATAACCATGAATCAAACACCAAAACTCATCATGCAACCCTTCAAATTCAAGAACTTCATATATTTACAATCACGCGTCCAATTCCTACCAAACCAACTCGGAATGAGACCAAATTTTACACATAAGTTTCAAATGATAAAACGGACCTATTCCAAGCCCCGAAACAACAACATGAACCCGATAGCCTCAAAGTCAACTAATGGTCAAACTTATGAAATTTCTAAACCTTTAAATCGCCAACGTTCGGCAAAAAGAGCCAAATCATCATAGAAATCTCCAAATCCAAATCCGAACATATACCAAAATCCAAAATCACGATACAAACCTATTGGAACCATAAAAATATAAATCCAAGGTCATTTAAACAAAAGTAAAACCTTGGTCAACTCTTATAACTTAAGCTTCCAAAAATAGAACTAAGTGTTCCAATTCTCTCCAAAACCTCCCCGGAACCAAACCAACCATCCTCGTGAATCATAAAACATCAACTATGAGAATCATAAAATAGGTAAATATTTCTCAAATGCACAAAACAATTGGTCGGGTCATTACAATTTTGGTGTTATCGAACTCCTATTGTGATTTTTCGACATAGATAGGTTTGTTTTAGTTGAATGGAACTTGTGTACAAATTTTGGTTGTGATTGTCATGACCCAATTTATCCCTCCGTGAGTTGTCGTGACGGCACCGAGTCTCTACGACTAGGTAAGCCTAACACTTTGCAGAAATGAGATAAAACTTGAACACAAACTACTAACAATAACAAATATCTAATATGCAACTGAATGCCACTCGGTATATACAATTATCACCTTTGAAATATACCAAATAATTCCCAAAACCCGCAAGTCACAAGCTGCTAAGAAGTCTTCATTGTTCTATACATCATTTCTACAGAAAGAGGAAAAATGAACATAGGGGGATAGATAGGGACTCCGAGGATCTGCGGGCGCGAGCAGATGTACCTTGAAGACTCCAATATGCAGCAGCAACTACAACTAGTGATGAGACTGGTAAGATGAACCTGGATCTGCACACGAAAAACATGTACATGAAAGGGTGTGAGGACACCACAACGGTATCCAGTAAGTGCCAAGCCTAACCTCGGTCTAGTAGTGACGAGATCTGGTCAGGGGCCTACAGGTATAAATATAATGAAATAAGACAGAATGAAATATCGTAGTAAAAATAAATACGAAAATCTAATAGTAATAGAATCAATGAAAGACAACAGCTCAGAACACAGTGATAACAACAGGGGATCTCCTGAGATGCCGTCTCGTAGTCCCAAATGTAAATGTGCAGGGGGGTCTCCCGAAATACTGTTCTCTAGTCCAAAACTAAATATGTTGAGCAGAAAGATCTCCCAGAATACCGTTCCCTAGTCCCAAAGTAAATATGCACTACAGGGAGATCTCCCGGAATACCGTTCCGTAGTCCCAAAGTAAATATGCAGTGCAACCAACCGAAATAACATGTACAACAAGCAATCCTACAATTTAGACTAAGTTCAAGTCAAGAAAATCAGTAAATTTCACTAAACATGTTGCACAGAGTTCAAATAGGCAGTTAAACAAGTAGGCATGCTATTCTAGTCTAAACAGGATAGTTACATATGCTATTGTGTTTCAAATAAGGAGAAAACAAGTTATGACTTGGTGAAAACAGAGTTTTACAACAAATGGCCCATGTACGTACTCGTCAGCTCACGTACACGGCGCTCACATACCAAACAGTACCAAATCCTAAGGGGTGTTCCCCCACGCAAGGTTAGGCAAGCCACTTACCTCAAATCAAGCTCAATCAATCAGTCACAATGCCTTTCCCATGAATATCCGGCTCCGAGTGGCCCAAATCTAGCCAAAATCAATTACATAGCATAAATATAACTACAAGAAACTAATCTAGCTAATGAAATCAAAGCTATCGCAAGAAATTGAAAAATCGCTCAAAAAGCCTTCCCGGGCCCACGTCTCGGAATCGGGTAAAAGTCAAAAAATACGAACACCCATTCACTCACGAGTCTAACAATACCAAATTCACTCAAATCCGATACCAAAATCTCGGTCAATATTTTCCAATTTTTTCACCCCAAATCCGAAATTAAATGATAAAAATAATGATAGATTAGTGGGTTATAACCATGAAGGAGTTAGGAATCATTACCCAATGACTTCCTCTGAAAATCTCTCGAAGTTTCGTCTTCTACCGAGCTCCCAATTCAATTTATATGATATGAACTCAAAACCCTCGTTTTTGAACTTTAAATTATGCCCAGGTATGCCATTCATCGCGAACGCAGTCAAAGCCTCGCGTTCGCGAAGCACAAGCTGCTTCAGACCAAAATATGCTCATCGCGAACGTGATGCACTAGTCATGAATGCAAAGCTCAACTAGCCTGACCCTACGCGAATGTAGGACACTCATCACGAATGCGTAAGCTATCATAGCCTGGAACCCACCCGACCGTTGACTCTACGCGAACGCGAGGTCCTTATCGCGAATGCATAGCCCTAGTGTTACATACCTTTGCGAATGCGGGAACGACGTCGCGAATGCAAAGAACAACCTCAGCTGCTATTCCCAGATGCTCTACGCGATCGCGAGACCTCTCTCGCGAACGCGATGAAGGATTGTCTGCAACAAAAACACCAGAAATCTGCTATATTTCAAGTCCAAAAACTAGTCCGTTAAGCACCCGAAACTCACCCGAGGCCCCCGGGACCTCAACCAAACATACTAACCAATCTTAAAATACTATACGAACTTAGTCGAGCCCTCAAACCACATCAAACAACGCTAAAATCATGAATCACCCTCCAATTCAAACTTAGAGAACTTGAAACTTCAAAATTCTACAACTGATGCCGAAACCTATTAAACCACATCCAATTGACCCCAAATTATGCACACAAGTCATAATCAACACTAAGGACCTACTCCAACTTCTGGAATTGTAATCCGACCCCGATATCAAAAATTCCACTACCGGCCCAAAACTCCAAAAATTTGACTTTCGCCATTTCAAGCCTAAATGAGCTACGGACCTCCAAAACACAATCCGGACACGCCCCTAAGCCCAAAATCACACAACGAAGCTAACGGAATTGACGGAATTTCATTCCGGAGTCATCTTCACACACTTTTGACTATGGTGCCTATCCTAAGGCTTAACCCTCCATTTAGGGACTAAGTTTCCCAAACACTTCCAAAAACCAAAATGAAGCCTCCCGGCAAGTCACAATAGCAAAAAAGATACGGGGGAAGCAGTTAATAGGGGATCGGGGCTCTAACTCTCAAAATGACTTGCCGGGTCGTTACATCCTCCCCCTCTTAAAACAATCATTCCTCCTCGAACGAGTATAGAGACATACCTGAAGTGGTGAAATGATAAGGATAACGGTTGCGCATATCCTGCTCAGTGTCCCAAGTCGCCTCCTCGACCGGTTGACCCCGCCACTGAACCTTTACTGATGCAATGTTCTTTGACCTCAGCTTCCGAACCTGCCTGTCCAAAATAGCCACTGGCTCCTCAACATAGGATAGATCCTTATCCAATTGGACTGAGCTGAAACCCAACACATGAGACAGATCGCCGTGATAGCTCCAGAGCATCGAAACATGAAATACCGGATGAACTCCTACTAGGCGGGGAGGTAAGGCAAGCTCATAAGCAACCTCCCCAACTCGCCGCAACACCTCAAAGGGGAAAATAAACCTTGGGCTCAGCTTACCCCTCTTTTCGAACCTCATAACACCCTTCATAGGCGAAACTCAAAGCAGGGCCCGCTCTCCAACCATGAATGCAACATCGCGAACCTTTCGGTCCACATAGCTCTTCTGTCTGGACTGGGCTGTGTGAAGTCTGTCCTGAATCACCTTCACCTTCTCCAAGGTATCCTGAACCAAGTTCGTACCCAATAATCTGGCCTCACCCGGCTCGAACCAACCCACCGGGGACCGATACCACCTACCATACAGAGCCTCATATGGTGCCATCTGAATGTTGGACTGATAACTGTTGTCGTAGGCAAACTCTCCAAGTGGAAAGAACTGATCCCAAGTACCTCCAAACTCCATCACACACGCATGGAGCATATAGTGTGCTCGGACTGGCCGTCCGTCTGAGGGTGAAAAGTTGTGCTGAACTCCACCCGAGTACCCAACTCCTGATGTACGGCTCTCCAAAACTGCGATGTAAACTGCGTGCCTCGGTCAAAGATGATAGATACAGGTACGCCATGAAGTCTGAAAATCTCATGAATGTAAATTCGAGCCAGCTGCTCGGAAGAATAGGTAGTCATCACTGGAATGAAATGAGCTGACTTGGTCAGCCTGTCCACAATCACACAAACTGCATCAAACTTCCGCTGAGTCTGTGGCAGTCCAACAACAAAGTCCATAGTGATTCGCTCCCATTTCCACTACGGAATCTCTATCTTCTGAAGCAACCCACCCGGTCGCTGATGCTCATACTTCACCTACTGGCAATTTAGACATCTAGCCACATACTCTACTATGTCCTTCTTCAACCTCCTCCACCAATAATGCTGCCTCAGGTCCTGATACATCTTCACGGCACCCGGATGAATGGAGTACCGCGAGCTGTAAGCCTCCTGGAGAATCAACTCACGCAAACCGTCCACATTGGGCACACATAACCTGCCCTGCATCCTCAATGCACCATCCTCCCCAATAGTGACCTCCTTAGCATCACCGCGCTGGACCGTATCCTTAAGGACAAGCAGATAGGGGTCATCATACTGACGCTCCCTGATATGATCAAAAAGAGAAGACCGAGAGATCACACAAGCCAATACTTGACTCGGCTCAGAAATATCCAATCTCACAAATTGGCTGGCTAAGGCCTGAACATCTAATGCAATAAGGCTCTCAGCTGCTGGTAGATATGCTAAACTCCCCAAACTCTCTATCTGACGACTCAAAGCATCTGCCACCACATTGGCCTTCACGGGATGGTACAAAATGGTAATGTCATAATTATTAAGCAGCTCTAACCACCTCCTCTAACGCAAATTAAGATCGTTCTGCTGGAACAGATGCTGAAAACTCCGGTGATCAATGTAGATCTCACAAGGAACGTCATACAAATAGTTCCTCCAAATCTTCAAGGCATGAAAAATAGCTGCTAGCTCAAGATCATGGACAAGATAGTTCTTTTCATGCACCTTCAGCTATCTGGATGCGTAGGCAATTACCCTACGGTCCTGCATCAATACCGCGTCGAGGCCAACTCGCCACACATCACAATAAACTGTATTAGACCCCAAACCTGAAGGTAGTACCAATACTGGGACTGTAGTCAAAGCTGTTTTGAGCTTCTGAAAGCTCTCCTCACACTCCTCTGTCCACCTGAACGGAGCACCCTTCTGGGTCAGCCCGGTCATAGGTGCCGCAATAGAATAAAATCCCTCAAAAAACTGACGGTAATACCCCGCCAAACCAAGGAAGCTCCGGATCTCTGTCGCTAAGGACGCTCTGGACCAACTCTGCACTGCTTCCACCTTCTTCGAATCCACCTTGATCCCCTCACTCGACACAATAGGACCCAAAAATGCCACGGAATCTAACCAGAACTCACATTTTGAGAACTTTGCATACAACTTCTTTTCTCTCAAAGTCTGAAGCACTGTCCTTGGGCGCTGCTCATGATCCTCCCGAATCCGGGAATACACTAGAATGTCATAACTGAATACGATGATGAAAGAATCAATATAGGGCCGGAACACACGGTGCATCAAGTGCATAAAGGTTACTGGGGCATTAGTCAGCCCAAATGACATCACAAGGAACTCGTAATGGCCATACCGAGTCCTGAAAGCAGTCTTCGGGATATCTGGCTCCCAAATCTTCAACTGATGAAAACTTGATCGCAAGTCAATCTTGGAAAACACTTTGGCACCCTGTAACTGATCAAATAGGTCATCAATATGAGGCAAAGGATACCTGTTCTTCACTGTGACTTTGTTCAACTGGCGATAATCAATATACACACGCATAGAACCATCATTTTTCTTCACAAACAAGACAGGAGCACCCAAAGGTGACACGCTGGGCCGAATGAATCCCTTATCAAGCAACTCCTGCAACTGCTCCTTCAACTACTTCAACTCAGGAGGAGCCATACGGTATGGAGGAATAGAGATGGGCTAAGTGCCCGGTAACAAATCAATATCTCTGTCGGGCGGAATGCCTAGAAGATCAGCTGGAAATACATCTGGGAAATCCCTCACTACTGGAACTGACTCAACTGTAGGGGTATCAATACTGACATCTCTCACATAAGCTAAATACGCATCGCACCCCTTCTCAACCATTCATTGAGCCTTAAGAAATGAAATAACTCTGCGGGGATTATACTCTAAGGTACCTCTCCACTCTAATTGCGGTAAGCCTGGCATAGCCAGCATCATGGCCTTTGTGTGACAGTCAAGAATAGCATAATGGGGCGACAAATAGTCCATGCCCAAAATAACATCAAAATCTACCATGCTGAGTAATAATAAGTCGGCTCTGGTATCAAAACCACTAAGAGCAATCAAACATGACCGATACACGCGATCCACAACAAAAGAATCTCCCACAAGAGTAGACATATAAATAGGGGAACTCAAAGAATCCCGAGATATGCCCAAATATAGGGCAAAATAAGAGGACACATATGAATACATAGAGTCTGGGTCAAATAATATCGACGCATCTCTATGACAGACTGGAACAATACCTATAATGACAGAGTCGGACGCAACTACCGTTGTACGAGCTGGAAGAGCATAATACCTGGCCTGGCCTCCCCCTCTAGGGCGACCTCAACCTCCCCGACCTCCACCTCGAGCTGGCTGAGCAGGTGGGGCGGTAGCTGGTGCTGGAATCATGGCCTGAGAACCCGGTGGAGCACGTGGTGGCTGAGAATTCTCTGGAGGTACAACCCTCCTAAGTCTGGGGCAATCCCTCACCATATGGCGGGTGTCTCCACACTCAAAGCAACCCCTCGGAGGGTGTGGATGCTGCGACTGACTCGGGCTAGGTCTGCTGGACTGGCCACTAAAAGCACCCCGAGCAGGAGGCACACTAGATACTAGCGGTGCATAATAAGGCTCTTGGGGCCTAGAAGGGGCTGGAACACCACTGGCAGCTGGAAGAGCTGAATGAATGTGGCAACCCACATAACCCCTACCATGGCGAGCTGTTGGGGAACGAGCTCCAGAATAAGAACCAGTCTCTCGAGACCTCTTGGACTCTCTCTCCTCTCGGTCCTGGGCAAGCATGCCCTCCCATCTCCTAGCAATACTCACAACCTGCTGGTAAGGAATATCCATCTGCAGCTCCCTGACCATACTAATCCTGATACTGGGGTGGAGTCCCTCAATAAATTGTCGAACCCTCTCTCGAACTGTGGCAAGCAAGGCCGGTGCATGTCGGGCCAAATCGCTGAAGCGGACTGCATACTCCGACACCGTCATAGCACCCTGGCGCAGCTGCTCAAACTCCGCACGCCATGAGTCCCTGATGCTCTGAGGGACATACTCTCTCAAAAATATGTCCGAGAACAGAGTCCATGTAAGTGAAGCTGCCTCATCCGGACTACTCAACTCATAAGCACGCCACCACTGATAGGCTTCTCCTCTAAGCTAGAAAGTGGTAAAAGAAACCCCACTCGTCTCCGCTATGCCCATAGTATAGAGAATACGATGACACTCTTCCATATAAACCTGAGTATCATCTGTAGCCAATCCACTGAAGGTAGGTGGGTGGTACTTCTTGTACCTCTCAAGTCTGAGTTGCTCCGCCTTAGAAGCGGCTGTCCTGGTCTCATGTTGAACCGGGGCTATCGGCGGCATAGGAATGAACTCTAGGGCCTGATCAACCTGTACCCTCTGCTCAGGAGTATGGGCTGCGGGAGTCTGTGCCCCTCCCCCGGCCTGAGCTAAGGTGCTGAACATGCTCATGAACTGGGCTAGAATCTTCTGGAGGACTTGTGCAGCAATAAGAACCTCTGGTGCCTGCCCTCCAGCTGGAACTGCTAGGGGCTCCTCTGTCGCAGCTCATGCGAGTGCTCTGTCTACACCCTCTGGCCCCGGCCTCTAGCGGCTCTAGCAGGGGGCGCTGGTGTCTGGTCGTCAGATCCTCCGGTACGGGTCCTCACAATCTGTGAGATAGAATAGAATAGAAAACTTTTAGAATTTGATGCCAATAACTCACACGACAAGGAATCAAAAGATGTATGTTTGTTCCTAACAGTTCCATAGCCTCCCGAAGAAAAGTACAAACGTCTCCGTTCCGATCTGCGAGACTCTAATAACCGGCTTGTGACTCACGACTCCTATGAACCTAGGGCTCTGATACTAACTTGTCACGACCCAATTTATCCCTCCGTGATTTGTCGTGACGGCACCTAGTCTCTACGACTAGGTAAGTCTAACACTTTGCAGAAATGAGATAAAACTTGAACACAAACCACTAACAGTATAAAATATCTAATAAGCAACTGAATGCCACTCGGCATATACAATTATCACCTTTGAAATATACCAAACAATTCCCAAAACCCAGAAACCCGAAAGTCACAAGCTGCTAAGGAGTCTTAACTGTTCTATACATCATTTCTACAAAAAGAGGAAAAATGAACATAGGGGGATAGAGGGGGACTCCGAGGATCTCCGGGCGCGAGCAGATGTACCTTAAAGTTTCCAATAAGCAGCAGCAACTGCAACTAGTCATGAGGCTGGTAAGATGAACCTGGATCTGCACACGAAAAATATATGCAGGAAAGGGCGTGAGTACACCATAACGGTACCCAGTAAGTGCCAAGCCTAACCTCGGTCGAGTAGTGACGAGATCAGGTCAGGGCCCTACTGGTATAAATATAATAAAATAAGAAAGAATAAAATATCGCAGTAAAAATAAATACGAAAATCTAACAGGAATAGAATCAATGAAAGACAACAGCTCAGAACACAGTGATAACAACAGGGGATCTCCCGAGATACCGTCTCATAGACCCAAACGTAAATGTGCAGGGGGGTCTCCCGGAATACCGTTTTGTAGTCCCAAAATAAGTATGCTGAGCAGGGGGATCTCCCGGAATACCGTTCTGTAATCCCAAAGTAAATATGCAGTACAGGGGGATCTCCCGGAATACCGTTCCGTAGTCCCAAAGTAAATATGCAGCACAACCAACTGAAATAACAGTTACAACAAGAAATCTTACAATTTAGACTAAGTTCAAGTCAAGGAAAACAGGAAATTTCACTAAACATGCTGCACAGAGTTCAAATAGGCAGTTAAACAAGCAGGCATGCTATTCTAGTCTAAACAGGATAGTTACATATGCTAGTGTGTTTCAAATAAGGAGAAAACAATTTAGGACTTAGTGAAAATGGAGTTTTACAACAAATAGCCCGTGTACGTAATCGTCACCTCACGTACACGGCGCTCACATATCAAACAGTACCAAATCCTAAGGAAAGTTCCCCCACGCAAGGTTAGGCAAGCCACTTACCTCGAACCAAGCTCAATCAATCAGTCACAATGCCTTTCCCACGAATATTCGGCTCCGAGTGGCCCAAATCCATCCAAAATCAATTAAACAGCATAAATATAACTACAAGAAACTAATCTAGCTAATGAAATCAAAGCTAATGCAAGAAATTGAAAAATTGCTCAAAAAGCCTCCCCGGTCCCACATCTCGGAATCAAGTAAAAGTCACAAAATACGAACACCCATTCACTCACGAGTCTAGCCATACCAAATTCACTCAAATCCGATACCAAAATCTCGATCAAAACCCCAAAATTTGGGCTAAGAACATTTCTCAATTTTTCCCAATTTTTCAACCCAAATCCGAAATTAAATGATAAAAATTAATGATAGATTAGTGCATTATAACCATGAAGGAGTTAGGAATCATTACCCAATGACTTCCTATGAAAATCTCTCGAAATTTCGTTTTCTACCAAGCTCCCAATTCAATTTTTGTAATATGAACTCAAAACCCTCGTTTTTGAACTTTAAATTCTGCCCAGGTATGCCCTTCTTCACGAACGCGGTCAAAGCCTCGCATGCGCGAAGCACAATCTGCTTCAGACCAAAATATACGCATCAAGAACGCGATGCACTGGTCGCGAACGCTGAGCTCAACTGGCCTGACCCTACGCGAACGTGGGATACTCATTACGAACGCGTAAGCTATCATGCCTGGAACCCACCCGACTGTTGACTCTACGCGAACGCGAGGTCCTTATAGCGAACGCGTAGCCTTAGTGTTCCATATCTTCGTGAACGCAGGAACGACATTGTGAACGAAACAACAACCTCAGCTGCCTTTCCCAGATGCTCTACGCGATCGCGAGACCTCTCTCGCGAACGCGGTGAAGGATTGTCTGCAACAAAAACACCAGAAATCTGCTATCTTTCAAGTCTAAAAACTAGTCCGTTAAGCACCCAAAACTCACCCGAGGCCCCCGGGACCTCAACCAAACATACTAACCAACCCTAAAATACCATACAAACTTAGTCGAGACCTCAACGCACATCAAACAATGCTAAAATCACGAATCACCCTCCAATTCAAACTTAGAGAACTTTAAACTTCAAAATTCTACAACCGATGCCGAAACCTATCAAACCATGTCCGATTGACCCCAAATTTTGCATACAAGTCATAATCAACACTACAGACCTACTCCAACTTCCGAAATTGGAATCCGATGCCGATATCAAAAATTCTACTACCGGCACAAAACTCCAAAAATTTTACTTTCGCCATGTCAAGCCTAAATGAGCTACGGACCTCCAAAACACAATCTGGACACGCCCCTAAGTCCAAAATCACAAAAAAAAGCTAACAGAATTGACGGAATTTCATTCCGGAGTTGTCTTCACATAGTTCCGACTACGGTGCCAATCCTAAGGCTTAACCCTCTATTTAGGGACTAAGTGTTCCAAACACTTCCAAAAATTAAAATGAAGCCTCCCGGCAATTCACAATAGCAGAAAAAGATACGGGGAAAGTAGTTAATAGGGTATCGAGGCTCTAACTCTCAAAACGACCGGCCGAGTCGTTATAGTGATCCGGAATGTCTAAGTGTGATTTGGATGCATTTGGAAAAGTTGAAAAGTTTGGAAGTTAAAGAATGTATTATAATTATTGATTCTTTGTTTTGATGTTAATTGAGGTATTTGGGTCTTTAGATAAGTTTCAGTAATGTAATCGGACCTGTTGGTATGATCGCACAGGAGCGCGGGTGCTCGGATGTATTTCTTCATGGTTTCAGACCAGTGGTATGCATCGCGATCGTCAGGGGAGTATCGTGATCACAGAGAAGGAAATGGGAGCAATAGGGTTTGTTCTATGCGATCACGACGAATAAGGCGCGATCGCGGAGTGAGATGTGTGGTTAAATCGCAGTCATGGCAAGTTTTGTGCGATCTCGTACGAGAGGTCTGACAGGAAGTTGTTCATCACAAATGTGTGGTGCTCGACCGCGATCACGAAGCATTGGAAGGCTATGGAGCATGATCACATGCATTTGTTCGCGATCACATAGAAGGGCTGGCAGGTGGCAGGATTTTTACGTATCGCGATCGCATGGGTAGCAACCATGATCGAATAGGGCATCACTAGGCAGTATATTTAAAGTGGAATTTCGGGACTTTGACTCATTCTCTCATATTTTGAGCCCTAGACTTCGAAAAAAGGAGATTTTGAAGAGCTATTTCACTACTACAATGGAGGTAAGGAATTTTCACTTGGATTTATTTTTATATACTGATTTCCCATGGATTTCCACACCTAAAACCTAGCATATTGAGATTAAATTTGGGGGTTTTGTCTACACTTTAAGAGAGTGTATTTTGGAGATTTGAGTACCAATTTGGACTCCGCTTTGGAATCTAATTATATATTTAGACTCGAAAATTTATGGATCATCAAATTTTGGTATTGGTTTCAAATTTTAGGTGCGCGAGCCCGGGTTGACCTTTGTTTGACTTTGTGGGAATTCTTCAAAAATGGAATCTTTATGGATTAATATCGATTCCTATAGCATTGATTGACTTCTTTGAATGATGTTTGGCTTGGATTTGCAAGATTGAATGTCTAGAGCGAGGTTTTGACACGATTTGAGGTTGAAGACTAGACCGGATGAGGTAAGTGTCTTGCCTATATTTGGTTGAGAGAAATTTTCCTAATAAATAATATTTTTTGCTCCATGCAGGGGTGATGCATATGCGAGATGTCAAGCATATATGCATATGCTAGTGTTATCCATGCTCGGGATAGATTAGGTGCTTCTTTGCGCCTTGTTGAACTTTGTGATCTTATTGACTTATATTTCATTTGCTTCTAGGACTGTATGAGTAATATATTTTGTGCTAGAAATCATGTTTAGACGTATGATATCTTAAATGAGCATGAGAGGCTAATCTTGCAACTCTTGATATACCTGAATTGATCATAGTCATGTATTATACCATGAAAACAAATATATATATATATATATCTGTTATTTTTGTGCTACTTGAGCTTCTTTATTCATAATAAGAGATTATGATTGGGGCCTTAGGAAAATATTTGGCATGATGGGTATTTTCGTGCAGTTGATACGATGTTGGCACAATAAGTATTTTCATGCGGTTTGATATGAGATTAGCATGTTGGTTGTATCTGTGCAAAGAGGATGGGAGTTAGACTTTACGTTATGGTTATTTATTCCTTATACACATACATGCACTTTGCCTTGGTTTACATCTATGCTTTTCATTTTGTATGTTACATGCATGTCTTTGTTTCCTACTTAGTTTACCTCTATATTTCCTATTTGGTTTGTTACTATCAATTCTATGTCCCTACCCTATTTGTTATTGTTACATCTATGCTTTCTACTTGATCTACTACTGTTACATGTCCTTACCGATTTCATGCCTTTACTTGTTACCAGCCTTTACTTGCTACATGTCTTTACTTGTTACATTCCTTTACTTGTTACGTGTTTTTACCTATTAAATGCCTTTATTTGTTACCAGTCTTTACTTGCTACATACCTTTACTTGTTAAATGTTTTTACTTATTAAATGCCTTAACTTGATACCTGCTTTTACTTACTACACGCCTTTACTTGTTTCATGCCTTATTCTTCTATGCTACGTCGGATTGGGTGACTATTAGATTGTTTGCGATGTTTATGATTTGTTGGAGCCTTGTCAATATATGTGTGCGGCTAGCTCTTGGATATTAGGTTGCCTATTATACTTCGTTCGAGTACGTATTTCCTTGTTGAATTATGCATATTCATTCTCTTTGTGCTATGTTGGGAATTTTAAAGTGGTTGATTGTTATTGGATGGTTTCATATGAACTGGAATATTGGAATCGGATTGCTCGCCGCAATAGTATTTATTATTGATATTGGGATCGAGTTACATGCCGCAACAGTATTTATTATTGATATTAGGATCGGGTTGCATGTTGCAACGGTATTTATTATTGATATTAGGATCTAGTTACATGCCGCAACGGTATTTATTATTGATATTGAGATCATATTATATGTCGCAACGGTATTTGTTATTGATATTAGATTGATTTGCATGCTTCAACGATATTTATTATTGATATTGGGATCGAGTTGCATGCCGCAATAGTATTATCTATTGATATTGGGATTGGTTGCACGCTGCAACAATATTTGTTATTGATATATGGATGAATCCTTGTGCGTATTTTATATATATTGTTCCTTTGTATTGGGAAGAGGCGATTAGGCAGGATATAGCGTTACTTTAGCTTACCGAGGACATGAGTCTTGATAGGAAGGTGTGGAGGTTGAGAATCAAGGTAGATAGCTAGTAGGTAGTCGAGAGTTTTAGTGTTAGTCTTGTATTCTATTATTGTTAGATGTTTTTTAGTATAACTTGTTGTTCGTTTTCTTATTATCTTGTTGTTGTTACTGCTTGGTGCTACTATTATTCTTTTCATCTTTCGTGAGCCGGGTGTCTGTCGGAAACAGCCTCTCTACCTTCAAGGTGGGGGTAAGGTCTGTGTACACACTACCCTCCCTAGACCCCACTTATGGGATTATTTTCACAATCAAAAACCCCACCAAGTCGTGATGGCACCTAACACAACCCGTTAGGTAAGCCAAATAGTAGAAGTTACTACTAAACTAAACAATCAGCAATATATATAATAAAAACTGCAACAGAATTTAATACAACTATCCCAAGAACTAATAGTACAAGTCATGAGCCACGAAAATTTAGATTTACAAAGCTGGTACGAAAATAAATACAAAATCTGTTAGGAATATACATGAACAGAGGTACGAATTCAAAGCTACCAAGGACAAGTGGTAACTATATCAAGAAAGTCATCTTCAATGATAACCCCCATCATCTACAACAATTCAGTTCTAATATCTGCATGCAAGGTGCAGAAGTATAATATGAGTACACCATGATTGGTACCTAGTAAGTATCAAGACTAACCTCAGTGAAGTAGTGACGAGGTTTAGTTCATTTGATACTCACTAGTCAAATAACATATGCAATAAATCAAAAGACTAGCAACAGAAAGTATAACAAAAACAATAACATTAATTTAATCAGAACAAGTGATAACAATTAAATGCAAGTAACGGATGAACTTCAACAACAAGTCATTAAATAGAAACACACACATATGGCACCTCGTACCCATATTTTTAGTCACACTCGCACGGCAAAGACCTCGTGCCATAATGCCAATCACACTCGCACAACAAAGACCTCATGCTCGCACGGAAAAAACCTCGTGCCACAATATAATCACACTCACACGTCAAAGACCTCGTGCCATAATACCAATCACACTCGCACAGCAAAGATCTCATGCTCGCACGGCAAAGACCTCATGCCACAATATAAGCACACTCGCATGGCAAAGACCTTGTGCTCGCATGTTAAAGACCTCGTGCCAATATCAATCACTCTCGCACGGCAAAGACCTCGTGCTCGCACTATAATCACATTCGCACGGCAAAGACCTCGTGCTCTCACTATAATCACACTCGCACGGCAAAGAGCTCGTTATCGCAAGGCAAAGACCTCGTGCCACAATATAACCATACTCGCACGGTAAAGACATCGTGCTCGCATGGCAAAGACCTCGTGTCAATACCCAAACAATCCGGTCAACATGTCCACATGTGCCACAAAATCACAAACAGTAAGGCCAAAGTTTCATCAAGGATATGAGTTCATAATTTATCAACGAAATGCATAAGGACATGAAAATATTAAATGTGGATGGGTATTTAACAAATAAAGCATCACTATAGCTAAAAACAAGTGTAGTGATCATGTTCACATATCCACCAAGTGATTAAGCATGTTTCATATACAATACATCCTCAAAATTAAGGCGTATTAATAACTTAAGGTGTAACCTGATCACAAGTCAGACACAACACCCGTATACACGCTTGTAACCTCATATACACGTAGCTTTCCCATGCAAATCGACCCTCGACCGACTCGAATCTAGCAAAAAATAACTCAATAACACCAAATTATGCCATAGGAATCAAACCCAAACGATAAAGGTCGAATCTTTAATCAAAAACTCAAAGTCAACCAAAAGGTCAAGCCGGTCCCGCTTCCCGAAACCCGACCCAAGTTACAAATTCCACATTTCCACTCAAAATTATGAGTCCAACCATACAAGTTTCATCAAAATTCGACTCTGAATCGGTGTTCAAAACCCATTTGTTCACTTTAGAAAAAAAATTCCAAAACACCCCAAATTTTCTCTTTTAGATTCACCACTCAAATGCAAAAATCAAAGATGGAATCATGAAAAATAATCAAATCCGAGTCAAGAATACTTATCCAATCGAAGCGGTGAAAATTGCATCAAAACTAGCCTCAATCAGAGCTCTCAATCTCAAAATATGATAAAATGAGCAAAACCCTCGAAAATAATAACTTGTAGATCTGCTCTAGGAGTACCCTTCGTGATCGCGGCCAATAGCCACATGATCGTGCCAGACCAATTGCAATTCCGGAATACAATCAGCTTCAACATCGTGAACGCGGACACACAACACGAATGTGAGAGACAAAATTACCACTACTCAACTCAGACCCTATGCGAACGCACTACATCCACGTGAATGTGAAGACCTTCAAGCACTGACACTCCGCGAATAGATACCTTATCACGAACGCGATTCACAAAGCCCCAGCTCCCAGCATACACTACACGGTCACGGAAACATCTTCGCGGTCGCGAAGAACATCTGAGGCAATAGAAACCAGTAGCTCCAAATATCACAAAAATGGTCTGGAACCACCCTGAATTACACCCAAGGCCCCCGGGACCCCATCCAATCATACCAACAAGTCCTAAAACATAATACGGACCTACTCGAGCCTCAACCCCCAAAATATAACATCAAAACCATGAATCACATTTCAATTCAAGCTTAATGAACTAATCAAACCTCAAACTTTCAAAACTCATGTCGAACCACATCTAACCAACTTGGAATCACCTCAAATTTAGTACGCAAGTTCCAAATGACATAACAAACCTATTCCAACTCTCAGAACAAAAGTCCAAACCCGATAATATTGAAGTAAACTCCCGGTCAAACCTTTGAACTTTCCAAACGTTTAAATTTTTAACTTTCGCCAAACATAGCCAAAGCTTTCTAGAAATATCCAAATACGAATCCGTACATACGCCTAAATCCAAAATCACCATGCGAACCTATTGGAACTATCAAAACACGAATTCGAGACCGTTTACATAATAGTCAAACCTTGGTCAACTCTTCAACTTTAAGCCTCCAAAAATAAATATTTCTCTTCAACTTTAAGCCTCCAAATACGAATCCGTACATACGCCGAAGTCCAAAATTACCATGCGAACCTATTGGAACTATCAAAACATGAATTCGAGACCGTTTACACAATAGTCAAACCTTGGTCAACTCTTCAACTTCAAGCCTTCAAAAATAAATATTTCTCTTCCAAATCAATCCTGAACCTCTTGATCATCGAAACCAACCATACACGCATTTTAGAATACATCATATGAAGCTACTCAAGATCTCAATCCACCAAACGGAAGGACAATGCTCAAAACGATCGATCGGGTCGTTACATTCTCCCCCACTTAAACATACGTTCATCCTCGAACATGCCAAGAGTCATTCCAGAGCCATCAAATAACGGTATAAACTCACCAGACACATACCCATGGGTTATCCCACAGCACCTCAATCCATATAGGCCCGTCAACACAACCTAATAAAAGATTCTTTCTTCAACCTTAGTCTATAAATCGTAGAACCGGATCTCTAACATCTGAAATTCATTATAAGACCCGATTCTCACATCTATACACTATATAAATCTAAACAAGCTGCATCAAGGCATAACCATATTCCAAGATATAGTCACACGATATACCACATAACTCACGTACTCATAGTAACATCTTCCAACTACCATAGTTGCTCATTGCTAAACCCGGTACTTGTGACATACCAAATAAAACCTTGCTCTAATCCTTCGTACACAGCCAATAATGAATTAAACACGTAGAAACTCATAACTACTCATCAGATCAACAAGTTGTGGAGCTCTCTCGCCCGATAAGAGTCATTGCCAAATTCTAAGCTAACTGATGACATTCCTCTCCAAGCGTACCTTATCCAAATCCGATTGCACAACTTCCAGGTCCAATAACCTCATCTACCCTAGTACAAGATGCTCGACCAATAGGCCATACCAAATGCCCCTAATGTCGCATGTGACACCATTCGTGCACCAAACAAGCAATAACTCGAATGCAACCAATGATGTGAGGAGCCAAATGAGAGAACCATCCCGCAAGCTCAATAGATACAACAACAAAGCATAATGCTATGAACCCATCCTATAGAGGAGAAGCAAAACATATGAAATAAGCACAAAGAATAATACCCAACATAACTCTGTTGCGGTGCGTAAGTCGATCCAAACATACCGATCCACATGGAATACTCATTACAAAAATTCACATACCCACCAAACACGTGTGTATCAACAGCAAACACGCGAAGCGCATGACCATAAACATGGAGAAATAAATAGTACCATATACCACAAAAAGGAATAACATGACCAAATGCAGTACGCAACTCGACATCCCAACATCCATCTCGCTCAAACATCGCCATAGGGCCCAAGCAAAACCACAGTATGTGTAAATAGTCAACAATCTCATAGACTATCATAGCATAATAGAGTAACACATGGAATATATCGGGTCATGAATAAGATCAACTCTAGTCGATGACACACTCCTCAACAATAGATGTACTGAGTGGACAAACCTGATTCGATACAGAATACACAATCCCGTTAAGCCTACTAATGGACCCCCAAATCAATTCTGGTCATCCCAGAATTGATAAAAAACCTTTCAAAAGTCCATAGTAACAGAACCATAATGCATACAATCAGCTGTCAAACTCTTAACATACCTTCACAGTCTGCAACCAGGAATTATCTGCCTCTAAGAACCTCCAGTCCCTAATCCTCAATAATAAGGGAATATCCATATATGATCCCAACTCCATCACTCAATGGACTGACACCACCCTCATAGACAATCATCTCAGGGGAAATACCCCCATAAGTACTATGTGCCACGTATCAAAACTTAAACATCAGCAGTCAACATCCACACGATTACCGTAATAATAGTCAAGAATCTGCAAGTCAAAATACAATGCGTCTTCTGATATGCACACATTTCACAGGTGATACTAGATAGTGCCAACATTCTTCTAAACATCTGAAATCTCTCATGTTGACTAGATCTCATGACCTTCCCATTTAAACTAAACCACAACCTTGTACATGCTATCTCAATCCTACATGGTACACCATATACATCATGCCATCATATGAAAAAATATGAGAATAGTATTAGGAACTCTGAATCACAAGTAAGATAAACACTACACCAGTCAAAAGTATTCCACTTGACATGTACTTTGACATGTAGGCATATAAATGTATTTTTCTCATGCTAGGCAGTAGTCTGACATTTGATAACTTGACATGTATATTGACATGTAGGCATAGAGATGCATTTTCCTCATGATAACTGGTAAACAAAATGTCTTATCTGATGTTGTGAATTGGAAAAATAATGTTCTTTTGATAAACTCATGTTTAATTGATTTCAGTGGTAAGATTTGGACTTTGATTTTTATACATGAAAAGCATATCTACTTTCTCGTAACTGTGAATGACTGAGCATTATATCTCTTAAGTTATTTACTCTTACTGTATTTATTATATTGTTATGGATTGTTATTGGCAATTGGTGTTGGACTCTAACCATATTCTAAGCTCATCACTGCTTTCAACATGAGGTTAGGTTTGTTACTTATGGAATACATGGGGTCGGTTGTACTCATACTACACTTCTGCACCTTGCGTGCAGATCTTGGAGTTGATGCTACTGTGTATGGCGGAAGCTGGCATTGAAGGTGTACCTGTTTTCTAGATATCGCTACCTCTCGTCCTTGGTAGCTTTAGATTTGTAATCTGTTTATGTATATTTCAAACAGATGTTGTATTTATTTTCATACCAACATTGTAAATCCAATTCTTAGTGGCTCATGACTTGTACTACCAATCCTTGGCTTAACATATAGAAGTTCAATATTTTATTTAATGAGTTCTTATTTACCAACATTGAAATTTTGTAATTGTTGTTTGGCTTACCTAGCAGGTTGGGTTAGGTGCCATCACGACTAGTGTATTTCGGGTTGTGACAAGTTGGTATCAGAGCCCTAGGTTCATAGGTTCTACAAGTCATGAGCAAGTGTCTAGTAGAGTCTTGCGGATCGGTATGATGATGTCCATACTATTTTCAAGAGGATAAAGGGCATGTAGGAACATTTCCCATATTTATTTCCTTATCATGCGGCATTGATTCAGCTTGAAGCCTATCTCCTTGAATCCCTTCCACTCACTCGTATGTGATGTTGAGTATCCAGTATCAGCTGTGTATCGACATCTTGTGATGTCGTGGATGAGGTGCGAGATGTGTTCTCGGTTTTATGGTTATGGGCCAGTCTGGAGGACTTGAGGCCAGGTTCAGACCGCGGCTTGGGCTCGGTAGTTTCGGTTGTGTGAGTATGTGCTTTTGGACTTACATGTTCGATAGTCCCTAGGAGTGGATTGATGGCTCAATGAGTGGTAGGATAGCTATATGGTGTGTATCATGTGACTGAGGAATGTGCTTAGATAGTTAGATGGGACAAGAAGAATTTTGCTTGCGTTGTTAAAGGAAGATGGATGATTGATCTATGTCCCAATGTGTTATACAGTCTTGAAATATGAGTGTGTTGGGGATATTTCATGTTGTTCATTTGTGGAACGAAGTATATTCTTATGTCTTGATGACGAGTTCAGACTCAGGAGGGTTTAGCAATTGCATAGTGGTTGCGACCAGGAGGAGGTCATAGAGAGATACCAGTTTGAGGTTGAGTATGTGAGTTATCACCTACGGGGTAGTCTATGGAAGTGTGATTCCTATGATGTTTCTGTGGAGAGTTTCTTTCTACCGGTGGGTTACACGTGTCACTATTTGAGTTTGGGTCGCTTGAAGGAGTTTGAGCGACTGTCATGATGATGGATATGCACTTAACAGAAGATTTGAGGTATTTTATGACTGGTGCTACATGATCATATGAAGGACTTAGTTAAATTACAGTGCGAGATTATGGAAGTTATGGAGTAAAGTTATTGTGGATTATCAGATGTTATGTTCTATGGCTTCGAGTCAAGTGGTGTGTCCGCTATCGACGTTTAGATTGAATGGTTATGTGTTATATTAGTTTTTGTCTGAGGCATACTTGTGGATCGGTTATGACTTGAAGAGGTTGATTTCGAGGATAACTCGAGTAAGGAAATTTTTGGATGCATGATGTATTACACTTTATGGATATATGAAAATCTGAGAGTGATTCGGGTTTGTTATTCATGGTGGAGGTAGTGTGCAGGGACTAGGCATTCACTCGGTTGCTTAGATATATGGGTTACTTCTAGAGGTGTCTGTGTTAATGAAGTACAAGTCGTTCGGCTTGTATCGTCGGTGCGCTGGGGATTTGAGCAGAGTGGATGACTCTCGAGAAGATTCTAATGAGTTGAAGCTTCATATGTGGTATTTGAGGATTTTCTAGATTTATATGTGGCTAACATCTGATATTTGCATTGGAAGATGTCAAGACTTACGGTATAATTAGAGGTTCTACATTTCAGTATCAGAGAGATTAAGGAAATAGCTTCAGATTCACAAAAGGTCTCTTCAGAGTGGGTATCTCGGTTGTGGTACTTTTGGATGCTTAAAAGGGAATACAGTGTCTTATGGGATTTAGGTCGATGTGGTTCCATGCTAGGATCTCTTGTGGTAAGCGTTGGGTTAAGGGTCATAGTGTACTAGCAAGGAGAAGTGTTAACTTGAAGGCAATTTGGAAGGAACTCGAAGAAATAGGTCAGTTTGGTAGTGTTTTGGATCAGCATGGTAATAGACATTATTGGTTCTTTTAGTGTGGCGAGGCTTTGTAGGTATGTTATGGCAATGCTCTTGGGTTTGGTGATCTGTGTAACTTGGTTTTTGAGGGATTCAGTTCTTATGGCTTGGTTATGTGCAAATGAGTTTCGAAGAGTTCTCGATGATTTTGACTATTGTTTGGGGAGGATGTTTTTGACAGGAATGATGAGTATGTTGAATGTTGTGACTTTCTCTTGGATGCGGGATCAAGTGTAAGGTTTCTGGTTGATGAGATGTCTATACTACCTGTGATTCAGAGTTGATAATGGAATTCTCGTATTTTCATATGATGGCATGATAGATGAGGTGTGTCATATGAGATTGAGGTTTGCATGTACAAGGTTGCGGTTCAGCCTCGAAGGGAAGGTCATGGGTTTTGGACAGCATGGCCTATTTCAGATGTTTAGAAGAAAGCTGGCACTATCTGGTATCAGTCGAGAAGGGTACGTATTTTAGAAGGGGCACTATGTTTTGACTTGCGGATGCTTCATTGGTATTACAATACTCGCCTGGTTGATCGAGTGCTGATGTTTAGATTTTACTATGAGGCACGGAAGAATTATATAAGTATTTCTCGTGAGATGATCATGTATGAGGGATGTGTAAGTCATTCGAGTGGTGGAGTTGGGATCAGATATGGTGATTCTTGTCTTCTAGGGATTTTGAGACTAGGAGGGTTCTCAGAGGCAGATTATTCCTTGGTTACAAATGGTGAAGGTATGTTAAGAGGTTGATGGATGATTTTATATGTTATGTGGACTTTTTGGAGGTTATCTACCTATTATGGGAGGATTGGGATTGAATTGGATGCCAATGGTAGGCCTAATGACAATGTGTACTCTACACCGGGTCGGAATTTGGTTACTTAGCAGAGCTATTGTTGAGGGGTGTGTCACTAGTTAGAGTTGATCTTATTCGTGTTCTGATATGTTCCATGAGTTACTCTTCTATGCTACGATGAATTGTGAGACTGTTGACTATTACACATGATTCAGTGTCGTTTAGGCCTTGTGGCGGAATTCAAGCGAGATAGTTCTTAGAGAGTTGAATGGTTGATCGCGCCTTGGTCATGGTCTTCCTACTTGCAGTATATTGTACTATTCGTTTCTCAATAGTTAAGGTCATGCACTTCACGTGGTAGTTGTTGATATGCATATGGTTGTGGATTGTGAGAATCATGGCTCGAGGTATTCCATGTGGACCGGTGTATGGATTGGGTCACGCATCGTAGTAGGGTTATGTTGGGATATGATCCTTTGTGCTTATTTCATGTATTATGTTTCTTCCACTGAGCTAATAGCCTACTTGGAGGACTCTCAACCTATCTATCGGGACTTGCGGGCATGAAACGCAGCGTCCGCAGGCAAAAGGACGTCAGTACAAATAATGTACTGAGTATGTAAGGAATGAAATTAGTAAATAATAGACATGAGAGAAACATGGAGTAAAAGACTCAACATATATATCTGAAAAGCTCTGTGAATCATTTAATATTATAATGTTATGCATATGTGTATAAATGTCATACCATGCATGGGTATATGCAATCATAACATCATCAAGCCTCTGAGGGCATCCCATCATATCATTTCGGCCACTGTGGGCAACATCATCAACGTATACCAGCTGATCAGGTGGTGGTGCGTATATAATGTCGTATCCTTCTCCCATATCCCGTATTCATATATATACATATATATATATATATATATATATATATATATATATATATATATACGTGTATATAACGTTATCTGTTCATGGGTCAATATACATGTATAAATGAATGCAATGCATGAGAAATACGTCAATAAAATCTCTCAGAATGTCATAAGACCATTATGCCTTTGATTAAAATCATGAAATAAACTTTATCAACTTACGAATTTTCTGAGACCCATGAACAGATGATATAATAATAATACACATGGAGAATCAAGAATATAGACACCCCTATTATTTCTATGAATAGAGTCATTTATGAAAGTTGTGCATTTGCTCGTTTCGTTTGTGTCGTACAGATCATGCCAAAAGAAAGAAGGGATAGCCTTAACATACCTGAACCGATTCTCTTGACAATCCCTCTAACACATACCAATTGCAGCAATTCACGTAACGGTTGATTGAAGTAGGAAAAAAATCCGTATGATATTCTTGAGAAAGATTGCACCGTACTCCCTTAAAATTATAAAATCTCACGTTGCTAAGGTGCTAAGAAATCTCGTTGGAATTTTTGTTTCAAGAGATCTCATTGAAATCTCGTTGAATTCACCTTGCTAACGTTCGAATCATTGTATGAATTGGTTGAAGATGTTAGGAAAAATCCTCACGTTACTTAAGTTGGAGAAGTCTTATAAGATTTCTCAAAGTTATGAGCTTCTCCATATGTTGCCTTGTGTTTTGATTCAAGCATCCTTTTCTTGATTTTTTTGAGAAGTCTTTTTACTAAGTGGGTGTGGGCCCACTTGTGGCTAAGTTGGCCAAGGACTTTTCCAAGTTTTGCTATATTTTATATGAATTCAAAAGGTCTTTGTCTGCCACGTTAATGTCCATTAGGCTTATCCAAAATTCTTGATTAATTAGTTAATCTCCCACTAAAAATTAATAATTACCTAATTATTTACATAATTAAGAATTATCTCAAATTACTTAAAATACTACTCACTTTTATCCTACCTTATACACCTTACTACCATGGTCATGTGGTACCTTGTATGGCACTATTCCATGAATACGGGGTATTATAGCTTGGACCGTATTTTATCCCCAAATTACCAAACTTCGACGGAACTCATTTTCTTTGATTCGCTCACCTTCTCACCTTCGCGAATTAACTTATCACTTGTTTGAAATAGCACAATACTTATAATCTAAAGATAATCTCATTCACAAGCTTACGTCGATTAGCTTACGATGAAACTTTAACGTACGAAAATGCGAAATGTAACATCATTCCCCTCTTTGGAACATTCGTCCTCGAATGTTGACTGATGCACTTATCATTTTCATGACTTATGTCTTCCGAATACTTTAGTACTCTCCTTGCCATCTAGGCAACTATTCTGTGAATAATTCCAAAGGCTAGGGCATTTTCCCCTTTAGGCCTCTTTCTCACACCACGACTTGTGGTCGGAATCCTTCCAATCTCGTAACTGTTGCTATCTTCTATCATACAACCTGTACGACTCTGACCTTGTAAATACGCCTATGCGATCTTCTCTCCTTTTTCCTCCAGCTTTTAGCCAATCCTTAGGCCTCACTTTGTGAACATATACAGAGCTTGATATGATGTTCCTCTGGGCATATATAAGTATACTGAAGTTCTTTGTTCGGCACTTTGTCGAACTTATGAATATTGCTTAATCTTATTTCATAGACCTGGCTATCCAAACGCATGATATTACTGCCTCTAGGTAGGTCATACTGTACCATAACTCTTACTTTGATTTATCGTTACTAAGGTCTGCTACCAAACTCCAGGTTACTCACGTTGCTTTTTATCATAGATGTATAAATCCAAGTCCTTCAATGCTTCCTTATTACTGTTCATCTAAAGAATGACGGCCTAATCTCATCTCATACTTTGTAACTTTTATCCATCCATTATTGATTCACTTCAATATTGATCTACAATCTACCACTGATAACTTGAAACTTCTTACGTAATACCTTGCCACTAGAGCTTACGTTGCATCGAGGAATATTTGAAGTGATTTTCCTGACCCACCTGGTGGCGATACCGTACTTCCATAACCATATTTCATAGCATCCCAACGTGATTCATCTTATGGGTGTGGGTATTCTAATCCCGTATCGTCTATGAAATCAAATCATTACTCAATCGAAGGCCCAAACGTCATCCTTTGTCTATCATAATTACACCCTCATTGTACTACCAGGGCAGTATTCCATCTCTTCTAAATGCTACTAGTCTTAGACTCCTTTGAGTATATTCATGCTATACTGAGCTTTCTATAACTTAGACAAACCATCAGCTCTTTTTGTTTTCATGGGCTTAATCCCGAGGACTTATCCCTTCTCGTCGCCTTCTCACTCGCATTTCCTTATAATGGCTTCTTAAAACCTTATCGCTTTACCATACTTTTAGCTTGCAACCTACACATATCTATTTATACTACTCGCAACCTTCCTTAAACTTGCTTGCATCATAGATTTCCTTATGTCATTCTGGAACATCAAGCGAGACATCACATAGTCTCTAACTTTTCTTTACTCTTTTAACTAGACCTCTCGATACCTAGAAACCACAGGCTGGAAGATAGGCCACTAATGACACCGCTATCCTTCGTGGATACTGAATCCCAATGCTTCTAGCCTTCTATCTAAGGTATGGACTATTCACCACCTTCTGTATTTGATTATCTCGTACGTTGTTCATCTTTACCTTACTTACCTTAAAATCTCGCATCACATCTTCTATCTCTTTCATGATCTCCCTTCCATAGAGGTATAATTCACATCGACAACTTGAAGCTCTATTGTAATACTTGCACCTCTGGTGCATACATAATCCGGTGAGAGCTTCACACTGACTTCTTATGAGGCTGGTACTCTTCTAACTGGCTTTATCGTAGAGCCGTTATAGAATATGCCTACTTTACTATCTCTCTTGTATTTAAGAGTGATCCTGCAATGTTCTCAATCACGAGGTCTAAAATTTTCTTGGTCCAATAATCAGACTCCTGATTTACTGAGTTGATGTAATTCTTTAGTTTCCTCTTCCTTCTGATCAGCCTTCATGTAGGCTTAAGCTATCTTCCGATATGCGGCTCCTAGTATTAGTTATTACCTTAGCCTTTCATGGGCGCTATGGAATATCCATGACACAATCTTCTAACAATTCAATCCTTTGTCTATGCCCTGGGCTCAATTCTTTCTTTTAACTTATACCGGAGTCTTCTATGACTGTATGATTGTCAACATACATGTTGCATGGATAATACTCTGAAATCTTAGGTGCGTTCATAACGTAACTAACTCTGGATCATTTATCGAATAATTCCTTTCGTTCCTTCTCAGTTTTTTTTAAACGTAAGCAATTATTTTTTCTAGTCCTTCTGCCCCCTCATTGCGTGCATACTTAGCTTATCTTAGTTCCCACACATGCCAGAGTTTTTTTTTTGTGCAACTCATATGGTCTCGAATATTACTTACTTCTTGTTCATTAGTCACGATAGGTGCCACTTTCTTATGGAGTGCATACAAGCCATTTCCTATTTAGGCCACTGAGCTTAGGTTGAAGCCTTCTTCCTTATTTCCTCAGGTAGTTTTTTCATTGTAGTACTTTAGGGAGGATCCTCTGACTCTTGTAAAGCTGCGAGCCTATTACATCGTATACTCGATGAAAATTTTGATGTCCTTCCTCGCCTACAATTATCCCTAGTTACTTACCTTCGCGCCCTTGAGCTCGTATGGTTGCTTCTAAACTGAAATTTTGACTGTATTCCGAGTGGTACTCTCTTTTATCTCTGTAATACTCATACGATACCTTTAACTACCCCAACTCCTATCTGAATATTTCTCAAGTATCACAATATCATTATCTACGAGACTGGATTCGCTATGTTGCGGTTCACTATGTTTATCTTGCACGATCTGCTGATCTGTCTGTATCCTCTTGTCTCGCCATAACTAGGCTCTTCCTGAATTAACTACTAACTATTCGTTGGCCCATTCTCATATCAACATTCCGCGTAATCTTTCTTGGGTTATTTCCTTTGTTTTAACTTACGTCTAGCACTGGCTCCTTATTTATCAATAACATATCGGGCAGAAATCCTTACTTCCTCTCCTTGACGTCGTGCTTGCATAATATTCTGGAATTGTAGCATATCTGTAGGATTTGGGTAAGTGCAAGCTCATTCCTTTTTCATTTTTATCCCATTCTTCCTTTACCATTCCACAATTACTAGAACTATTTAATTCTGACTTCATGCCACATCACTCAATATTCCCCCCTTTTTGGGGAGTACTAGGATTTAGTGCTACGATGATCTACATATAGATGTTTTACCTCTTCATCTTTGGAATCTTTTCACATCATCGATGACCCTTACTCACCTTGCGGTAATCCTTCTATACCAAGGATAACAAAATTTCTTACTCGCGAGGGTAACACTAAGTATAACTAGAACATGCAGTCCCTTAAGCTTAACCATTGCTTGCTTTAGGGAAGCATCTTACTGAATGATCACTCTCTGAATTTCTCATGAATCTTCTTCTGTTGTCCACTCTATTATCGCCGAAACGAAATCTGAAATTCTTATGATGCCGACTATTATCCAATTACTCAATCCCTAATTCATGTTTAGTTTATCTTGTTCACCAGCCCATCCAATGGCTAACTTTTCCTTTTGGTAATCACGTTAGAGTCACAAACTTATTTTTCAAAATGAGGACATGACTTTATGGCCTATATTCTTTTGTTGTCTCAAGGCTTGTCACCTCTCGTCTTTTCCTTCACTTGACTATAGACTCTGTAATACTGTCATCTTTTTTATCTACCGTTGTTATCCATGTATCACATCTTACTAATAATGCTTCATTAACTCTCTTCTTATTTCCCTGCTAACATTTATGTCTATCACTTTATTCTGAAAACTCGAACAAGACATTCTTTTGCTTTTAGCTCCATCCAATGGCTCTTCGGGTTGCTTAACGTTCTCACTCTACTAGGGACACGAGTCAAACTAAGGTAATATTTATCCCTTCAAGGCTTCCAGTTCCTATCTTTGTAGTACCCATATCTAGCTGTACTATTTTGCAATATCCTTCGGAAATGTCAACTAACACAAACAATCCATTCACCATTTTGGGTTACTCTAACCCCAGCCGGATCCTGATATCCCATCCTTCTTATTAAACTACACTTGTTAGCCCTCATAGGGCATAACTAAAATGGGTGTGACCAATTATACATACCTCTGTTACTGTTGAAGGCAACTCAAAATGCTTATATCTCTCTTCCTGAATTGTAGATATTGTTCATCTTTACTAAGTGGGTACCTTGTACCCTTCTTCACCTTGCTTCTTTTACTTGTTGAAACTTGTATCTACCTTCTAAATCTCTCATTGCTTTTCACCATATGGGTAGATATTCTTGCCTTAAGGCTCCTTATCAAGAAGCTTACACGTCTTAGTACACACATATTCTGCTGAAGACCTCACATTTATCCATCATAAGAATGACGAAATCGAGTTCCTCTGACTCAATTCTTCCACAGCTACATCCAATTTCGTACCAACTGTCTTTCTAGATGTAGGCATCGTCGTATTATGAATAAGATAGAGTTTAGGAAATTGAGTTCTTACAACTGAGTTCTACCACACGATCTAGAGTAAGAAGAAAGAGTGACAATCCTAAATGCCCTGTAGCCTCTTGCCTATAAGTGTGGTGCACAACACACCCATAAACAAGACTCTACTAGACACGGCTTGTAGACTCCCTAGGACAGAACTTCTGTGATACCACTTTTGTCAAGACCCAAACCGATGGGCTGCGACGGGCACTCGGTGCCTTTCTCAACCGAGTACCGACATAACGTATCTTTTAGTATCATACTATCATAGATAGCTGAGCCAGAGAGGCTGCCGTGGGATAAGTAGAATACAACATGTAATACCAACTTATACATAGACATACGGGCATATAAGACCAAAATAACCATTCGTACACTGAACATAAGCCGACAAGGCCATACAATCTTTTACGTACATGACATCTATCTACAAGCCTCTAAGAATACATGATTGTCATAAGGGTCGGGACAGAGCCCCGCCATACCAAACAATACACATCTAAAACATACTGACCAAACAAGTAACTCCGGAGAAAATGGAGCGCACCAACACCTTCCGCTGAGCTGATAGCCTACTTGGAGGACTCTCGACCTATCTATCGGGATCTGTGGGCATGAAACGCAGCGTCCCCAGGCAAAGGGACGTCAGTACAAATAATGCATCGAGTATGTAAGGAATGAAATTAGTAAATAATAGACATGAGAGAAACATGGAGTAAAAGACTCAACATGTATATCTGAATAGCTCTTTGAATCATTTAATATTATAATGTTATGCATATGTGTATAAGTGTCATACCATGCATAGATATATGCGTTCATAACATCATCAAGCCTCTGAGGGCATCCCGTTATATCATTTCGGCCACTGTGGGAAACATCATCAACATATACCAACTGATCAGGTAGTGATGCGTATATAACGCCGTAACCTTCTCCCATATCCCATATACATATATATACATATATACGCGTATATAACGCCATCTGGTCATGGGTCAATGTACATGTATAAATGAATGCAATGCATGAGAAGTACGTTAATAAAATATTTCGGAATGTCATAAAACCATTATGCCTTTGATTAAAATCATGAAATAAACTTTATCAACTTACGTATTTTCTGAGACCCATGAACAGATGATAGAATAATAAGACACATGGGGAATTAAGAATATAGACACCCCTAGCATTTCTATGAATAGAGTCCTTTATGAAAGTTGTGCATTTGCTCGTTTCGTTTGTGTTGTACAGATCATGCCAAAAGAAAGAAGGGATAGCCTTAACATACCTGAACCGATTCTCTTGACATTCCCTCTAACACACGCCAATTGTGGCAATTCACGTAACGGTGGATCGAAGTAGGGGAAAAATCCGTATGATATTCTTGAGAAAGATTGCACCGTACTCCCTTAAAATTGCAAAATCTCACGTTGCTAAGGTGCTAAGAAATCTCATTGGAATTTTTGTTTCAAGAAATCTCGTTGAAATATCGTTGAATTCACGTTGCTAACGTTGGAATCCTTGTATGAATTGGTTGAAGATGTTAGGAAAAATCCTCACGTTACTTAATTTGGAGAAGTCTTATAAGATTTCTCAAACTTATGAGCTTCTCCATCCGTTGCCTTGTGTTTTGATTCAAGCATCCTTTTCTTGATTTTTCTGAGAAGTCTTTTACTAAGTGGGTGTGGGCCCACTTGTGGCTTAGTTGGCCAAGGACTTTTCCAAGTTTTGCCACATTTTATATGAATTCAAGAGTCATGTTTATCTAAGTTCTTTGGCTGCCACGTTAATGTCCATTAGGCTTATCCAAAAATCTTGATTAATTAATTAATCTCCTACTAAAAATCAATAATTATCTAATTATCCATATAATTAAGAATTATCTCAAATTACTTAAAATACTACTCACTTTTATCCTACCTTATACACCTTACTACCATGGTCATGTGGTACCTTGTATGGTACTATTCCATGAATACGGGGTATTATAGCTTGGACCGTATTTTATCCCCAAATTGCCAAACTTTGACGGAACTCATTTTCTTTGATTCGTTTACCCTCTCACCTTCACGAATTAACTTATCACTTGTTTAAAATAGCACAATACTTATAATCTCAAGATAATCTCATTCCCGAGCTTATGTTGATTAGCTTACGACGAAACTTTAACGTACGAAAATGAGGGATGTAACAGGTTTATAGCATTGCGCTTTGCGGTGGTATTTGTTGAGCTTGCGGGATGGTTCTCTCATTCGATTCTCTTTCCATCATTGGGTACATTCGAGTTATTGCCTGTTTGGTGCACGGATTGCACGGTATGTGGCTCGAGGTGGTGCTGGTGTGATGTATCAGTCGAGCAGCTTGTACTGGATGAGATGAGGTTATTAGACTTGGAATGAGTGCTATCAGATTTGACTAAGGTATGTTTGGAAAAATAACGTCTCTAGTTAGCATAGAATTTTTCCATGGTTTTTATCGGGAGAGAGAGCTCCATGACTTGTTTATCTGATGAGGGGTTATGAGTATCTACGTGTTTCTTTCATTATTGGTAGTGTACAAAGGTTCAAAACTATGTTTTAGTGTAGATGAGGTTTGTTATTTAGCAACTATTGTGGTCAGAGGTTATTGCTATGAGTATCGGAGTTATGTGGTATATCATGTGATTATATCTTGGGTTGTGGTTATGGCTTGATGCAGCTTTTTCAGACTTTCTCAGTGTTCAGATGCAAGAATTGGGTCTTGTAATGGATTCCGAATATTGGAGATTTGATTCTAAAGCTTATGGACTAAGGTTGAGGTAAGGATATTCAGTTATGTTGTGTCGCCAGGCTTACATGGATGGGTATATGTATGGTGAGTTGATTCAGTGATTTGATGGCTTTGTTACGACTTTTGGCACGTTCGAGGACGAACGTATGTTTAAGTGGGGGAGAATGTAACGACTCAACCGGTCGTTTTGAGCATTTGCACTTCGTTCTATGGTTTGAGGTCTTGAGTAGCTTAGTATGGTATATTATGACTTGCGTGTATCGTTGGTTTTGATTTTCGAGTGATTCGGGGCTGGTTTGGAAGAATGATTTTCATTTTAAAAGCTTTAAGCTGAAAAAGTTGACCAAGTTTGACTTTTGTGTATTTGATCTCGGATCGGAGTTTTGACGATTCCATTAGGTCAGGATGGTAATTTTGGACTTGGGCTTATGCATGGATTCGCATTTGGATGTTTCTAGAAGATTTTGGCTCTAATGGGCGAACGTTGAGAATTTGAAGATTTGGAAAGTTCATAGGTTTGACAGGGAGTTGACTTCAATGTTATCGAATTGGATTGTTGTTCCAAGAGTTAGAATAGGTTTGTTATGTCATTTGGAACTTATGTGTAATATTTGAGGTGATTCCAAGTTGTTTAGACGTGTTCGACGCAAGTTTGGAATTTCGAAATTTGAAATAGTTTATTAAGCTTGATTTGAAGTGCGATTCATGATTTTGATGTCGTTATGTGTGATTTGAGGCCTCGAGTAGGTCTGCGTTATGTTTTGAAACTTGTTGGTATGTCCGGACGGGGTCCCGAGAGGCCCAAGAGAGTCTTAGAGTGATTCCGAACCATTTTGTCTCTATTTGGCATTACTGGTTTTCTTCTGGTTCTAGTGCTTCAAGCCTTCTTCGCGATCGCGAAGGTGAGGACGCGATCGCGTAGTGTTTTGGGAGATGATTTTTGTTCATTCAACGTATTCACAATAGGAAGAGCATGTTCGCAAAGGGTTGAGAGGTTTGTTCTTCGCGTTCGCAAGAGATGGTTCACGATCGCAGTTTAGCGGGGAGCTGGGGACTTTTGTCTTCGTGTTCGCGAGGTCGTGGGTGCGTTCACGTAGTTGTGGTACATGTGTTCATCGCATTCGCGAGGGTAGTTTCGCGAACGCTAAGCGTATTTTCTATCTGAGTTTATCTTTGTTCTTCATGATCACGAAGTGTGGCCCGCCATCACGAAGGGTTTGCCTGGGCAATGCTTATAAGTACTCTATTTCGGACCTTGAGCTCATTTTATCACATTTTGAGTTATAGAGCTCGGATTTGGGTGATTTTGGAGGGGATTTTCACCACATGGGTTGGGGTAAGTATTTTTTTACTCGGTTTTGATTATATTACATGATTCTATCTTCGATTTTGGCATTAAATTCATGATTCTAAAAGAGAAATTGTTGGTTTTTGTCAAAACTTTCCTAAAGTGAATAATTTGGTTTTGAACATCGATTCGGAGTTGGATTTGAGTGAAATTAGTATGGTTGGACTTGTATTCGAATGGATTGTCAGGAGTTTTGAGTTTTTTCGGGTTTCGAGGTGTTGGCTTGGGTTGACTTTTTGGTTGAATTTGAGTACTTGATTAAAGATTCGACATTTATCGTTCCTATGGCACGGTTTGATGTTTTGAGTTGCTTTTGGCTAGTTTCGAGCCGTTCGGAGGTTGGTTCGTGCAGGATGGCATTTCTATAGTATTATTTGTCTTGCTCAGTATTTATTTGGCTTGTTCGAGATAAGTACATATCTAAACATGAATTTGAGAGTAATTATCCCTGAGAACTATGATATTTAAGATGGGTTGTGGGTGACGCACGTGCTAGGTGACGGGCGTGTGTGCATGCACGGAGGTACTCATGATCCAGGTAGTTCTTAGGCTATTATGTGCCTTGTTTTTCTATCATACTTCTTTGGTATCATGTTTTCTCCATTTATATGACTACGTGAGATATTATTCATGCTAGAAATCATGTCTAGGCCACCTACTTAATTGTTTGAGACATGATATGGATATTTTCTCCATGTTGAGCTATTTGCCTTAGCCGTAGTCATATTGTACATTCATGATAGTTTCATCGGCATATTATATGTCTGTCTCTGTGTACTTTTGATATACTATCTCACATGTTATTGGTGTCCTTAAACTTGACACGTGTTTAAGCTGTATTTGAGGCACATTGTGATATTCCGTGTTATATAATTTGATTATGTTTTTGTGATATGTTGACATATGGAGACTTAAGCGGATTGATGACTGATGTGGGCCGTAGAGCCGTATTGTGAGTTATGTTAGATTGGGTTTCACGCTGCAACAGTTATATTGATATTGAGGTGATGCGTACGCCAGGCCCCTCATTGGACTAAGTAGTACTGATTTTGAGGCTACGCGTGCACCAGACCCCACGATTAGGCTATGTGATATTGATTAGCGCTTGGGCCAGGATCCGCCCCTCCGGAGTCTGACATGACGGCAGTGAGCGCAGGCACAGTGATATATATATGTGCTTTGGTGAGGGGCATTTATGCCAGGCACCCGTACAGAGTGTAGCTGTGTGTGATGATGAGGGCCCTTGTGCCAGGCACCGTGAGCATGCTAAGTGTGATTATTCATGATGGTTTAACTGTGATGATATTGAGTTGACATGTGCATTTGACATGTAGGCATAGAGATGTATTTTTCTCATGCTAGATGGTAATATGACATTTGATGACTTGAAATATACATTTGACATGTAGGCATAGAGATGTATTTTCTCATGCTAGACGGCAGTCTGACATTTGATGACTTGACATGTATATTGACATGTGGGCATAGAGATGCATTTTTCTCATGCTAACTGGTAAATGAAAAGTCTTATCTGATGTTGTGAATTGGAAAAACACAGTTCTTTTGATAAACTCATGTTAAATTAATTTTAGTGATAAGATTTGGACTTTGACTATTATACTTGAAAATCATGTCTAGTTTCCCGTAACTGTGAAGGAGTTGAGCATTATATCTCTTAAGTTATTTACTCTTACTGTCTTCACTATATTGTTATGAATTATTATTGGCTATTGGTGTTGGACTCTGACCATCTTCTGAACTCGTCACTGCTTTCAATTTGATGTTAAGTTTGTTACTTGTTGAGTACATGGGGTCGATTTTACTCATACTATACTTCTGCATCTTGCGTGCAGATCTTGGAGTTGATGCTGATGTGTATGTCGCAAGTTGTCATTGAAGGTGTACCTATTTTCTAAATATCGCTACATCTCATCCTTGATAGCTTTAGATTTGTAATCTGTTTACGTATATTTTAAATAGATGTTGTATTTATTTTCAAACCAGCTTTATAAATTCAAGTCTTAGTGGCTCATGACTTGTACTACCAATTCTTGGGTTAATGTATAGAAGTTCAGTGTTTCACTTAATAAGTTATTATTTATCTCTATTAGAATTGTGTAATTGTTGTTTGGCTTACCTAACGGATTGGGTTAGGTGTCATCACGACTAGTGGATTTCGGGTCGTGACAGCGATTGCGAAAAACATTTGAGGCATCAGAAACCATCAGCTCCAAACATCACAAAAATGATCCGAAATTACCCCGAATCACACCTAGTCCTCAGGGACCCCATCCAATCATACCAACAAATCCCAAAATATAACACGGACCTACTCGAAGCCTCAAATCCCACAAAATAACATCAAAACCTTGAATCGCACCTAAATTCAAGCTTAATGAATTAATCAAACTTCCAACTTTCAAAACTCATGTCGAACCACGTATAACCAACTCGAAATCACCTTAGATTTTTCACACAAGTTCAAATGATATAACAAACCTATTCCAACTCCCGGAACAATAATCCAAACCCGATAGCATCGAAGTCAACTCTCGGTCAAACCTATGAACTTTCCAAACTTTCAAATTTCCAACTTTTGCCAAACATAGCCAAAACCTTCTAGAAATATCCAAATACGAATTTGGACATACGCGTAAGTTCAACATCACCATACGAACCTATTGGACAATCAAAATACGAATCCGAGACTATTTACACAAAAGTCAATCTTTGGTCAACTCTTCAACTTTAAACCTCCAAAAATGAAATTTTCTTTTCCAAATCAATCTCGAATCTCTCAAACATCGAAACCAACCACACACACAAGTCGGAATACATCATATGAAGCTACTCAAGATATCAAACCATCAAACGGAAGACCAATGTTCAAACCGACCGATTGAATCGTTACAATTACACTGGGTTTTTTGTTGTTATTATTATTATTGTTGTTGTTGTTGTTGTTTTGTTGTTTCCTTTGTGGAAATGATTCATAAGGTTATGTCTTTTTTTTTGCCATGTCTGCTAACTTGCTCCTTAGTTCTTTAATTGATGCTCTTACTATTTTTCGTCATATCTCTTCCCTTATTTCTTGCTTATTATCTGCACAGGTAAATTTTAAGTGAGTATCTTTTGACTTAAAAATCTCGCTACTACTTTACCGAGATTAATCAAGATACCTACTGAGTACATGGGGTCGGTTGCACTAATACTATACTTCTGCACCTTACGTGCAGATATTTTGAAGCTAAGCGGCTGCGGAGTTCGAGGGCAAGCATTGAAGACTTCAATGTTGCAGCTATCTACCATCATATAGTCCATGGTAGTGCAGATTTGTATTTCTATTTTGTAACTTTCAAACAGATAATGTATTTCTTATTTCAACGTTGTAATTCAAATTTTAACCGCTCATGATTAGTATTATCAATCCTTGGGATAGTTGTATGAATTTTTCGCCATCTTATTTATTGTTCACATATGATTTTTCATTCGAGTTATGTTATTTATTATTTGGCTTACCTAGCATGTTAGAGTTAGGTGCAATCACGACTAGGTGGGATTTTAGATCGTGACATCTTAACACGATCAAAAGTCAAACAACAATTCTTAAGAAGGTCATCCCATAAAAATTCTTGAAAGACCAAAAGCTTTATTTCTCTATGAAATTACTATGTTTATATTGAAACTGTTGAAGTTGGAAAACAGATACTTCTATTTTAACTTCAACTGGAGTTGTCCAAGCAAGGCAATACACTTTTTAACATTAAATTTTTTTTCTTTCAATTCTAACAAAAAATTGTCCAAATGCCAATTATCAAGTGAATCAAGATTAAAGAAGCAGTTAATAATGTAGGTGATAGTAGCCATCGAACCTTCCATTTTTTCGCACATATATTGGCGATCTTTATCAAAGGGATAACATCCATGATAAAGACATGCAGGCATCTAACATATTCAATTCAAAATTGAGGAGAAAATATACACTTTTGTTTTTGTGGTACCTATTACAAACTGTAATTAACCCTCTAACTCCCAAACTCATGTTAACAAAAAATAAAAAATGAAATGTCACACGGTTGGTTTCTCTATATTCTCCCTTCTAATACCTTGGATTCTCTCGAGACAAAGAAAAACATTTTATACTGGGATAAGTCAAATATGTGAGACACAATATAACTAAATAGTTAAAAGCATGTTCTCAGTAATAACTTAAACTTTTAGATGAGATGGACGCACACTTCAGGAAGGCGTCAGGGCAGCTAATTCCGCGAATTTGGTACATGAAAAAGAATGAAGCCACACACTTCAACATAGCATCGCATGTACGTAATATTTTAAGGTACTAGGTTGGTTCCAGAATCATCATCCTTGTCTGAAGCTGCCTTGGTCAATTCCTCTGCTCTTCTTGCCTGAAGTTTCCAATCTGTTTGCATTAATGTATACACCATCATACATACACAAGCAAATTGAGCTGCCACAAGACCTAACCATAATCCCTTAAAGCCAATCTTGAGTTTAAAAGCAAATACACAAGCACATGGTAGTCCAACTATGTAAAATGCTGCTAAGTTTATTCTTACACCCATTGTTGGTCTTGCAGAGCCAGTTAGCACACCACATGCTGCTGTTTGAGGAGCGTTTCCGATTTCAGCTAATCCCAGGATTGGAAGCACTGCTGAAATTAACGCAAGTATTTCTGGCTCGTTCGTGTACAATTTTCCCCATACTGATTTTACCCCGACGCTTACACCAAACGCGGTGAACCCAAAAGCAAGTGCCACGAAGATACCAATGAGTCCTGCTAATTTAGCACGGTCAGGGTTACCAGCCCCTAATTCATGACCAACACGTTGTGATATACTCAAGCTTAGTGAAAATGGGAACACATAAATTGTCCCTGTTGTTTGTATCAATATTCCCATAGCAGCTACGCAAGAATCAGGATTATTCAATAAGCCACTCAAGAAGAGAACAATTTCGTACCACCACCATTCCAAGCACACGGAAAATAGGCTAGGCAAAGCCAAACTCAACAACGGACGCCACCCATTGAAAGTTGAGATAAATGTAGCACCAGCCCATGGTTTAATTGCAACTTTGGACAGAACCAAATAAAGTAACAAGCCAATGTTCATGTTCAGTGAGTATAAAACAGAAGCCAACGCAATACCTTTCACGTTCAAATTCAAATACGTTACAAGAAGATAGGTAATCGGAAGGTGCAAAATCGTTGAGCATGTAGCTACTAAAGTAGCTGGTGTATTTATGCACTGTGTCCTTAAAAATGCTCTCAAAGGATTCAAGTGCGCGCTAGCAAGTAACTCGGGTATAGAGAAAATTAAGTAACCTTTGGCGACTTTTGTAATGACTCGATCTTGGCCTAGTCGAAGGAAGACAGGTTCAACATTTAACCACAGAAATGTGATTGGAATTGTCACAGCTAAGAGGAGTAAAAACATTTTGATGTATGTTTGGGTTAGAACTGACCATCTTTTGGCACCATAAGCCTGGGAACAAATGGGCTCCATACCCATACAAAGCCCTTTCATTACAGAATAGCCCGTTACATTTGCAAACCCAATTGCTAGTGAACCTCCAGCTAGCTCTGTTTTGCCCATATGACCCAAGAAAAGCATAGATATAATGTTCTTTGAAAACAACAGCAATGTTGTTAAGGCCACTGGACATGCAATTTTCCCAAGCAAGAGTAGTTCTCCACTCACCTGTATTTTCAAGGTTCACTCAACATATTAAAAAAGAGTTCAAGTTCAATGCAATAACAATATAAAAATATAAATACAATTAGATTAATAATATAAATTTCTATGATAAGCATTATGTGGTTACCCCGTAAAAATGGTAAATATTCCTCATATGTTAAACTATGTTGATACTTAGAGGTGGAGTTAGAGTATTAGATACGAGTACGGATGAATCCAATAACTTTTGCTTCGATCATTATTTGTATTAGAAAATTCATTAGATTTATAAATATTTAATTTGTGTACCCAATACATGCTATAAGCTCAGGGGGGTAAGTTCAGACCAATAAACTTTAAATTTTGGCTTCGTCTCGGCTAATAGTGTTTTTTTTTTTTATTACTAGTGGTGTATGTAACTAAATCCACTCAAGAATACACTAAATAGAAGGGTAAAATGATTTAAAGATAATCAAATCTTCCGATATATATTACAATTGTACATACTATTGGTCATTGCCACTGATCATTGTACATGTCGCAAAGCTAAATTTTACAATTATTAATTATGTTTAGTATTCCGAAACTAGAAGTGCTTTATTATCAAACAAAAAGAATTAAAATTTGAAGAAATTAATTAAGAGAAAGCGTGCCAAAACCTGAACATGGATGCACATAAGCACGTGCCCACATATAAATGTCATCCTTTCTGTTCCTTAGTAAAATAGCCTTTCTTTTTGACTAATTTAAGGACGTAAAAGATTTACATATTATAGAGGACTTGAAAAAGAAAGGAAGAAGAAACAAAGTCACTTTTTTCCATTTGATACACTTACTATTATATATATATATTGGTGAAAAGTTAGATTCCACCCAGACTAGTGTAGTTTAATGTGTCTACCTATACTCATTACCCCGTATGGGTATTTTACGTTGTTTAATGAGGCAGTGTACATCTCAATTTTGAAAAGAAGGTTTCGGGGCACCATAGGGGCGGAGCCACAATAGAAATTACGGGTTCGGTAAAATTAAGTAATTTTAGTTTCAAACCCTATAAATTATTAGATATTTCTTCAAATTTTCTTATCATATTTGATTTTTTTATCTCTTCAATGGAGGACAAAATATTTACGGTAATTGATTTTACCTTTTACGAAAAGAAAAATATAATTATTCAATATTGGCTAGTCCTCTTTTTTTGGAGGAAAAGATTTTGGACTTCAATAAATTGAAAATCTTTCCTTCTCATTTAGTAACTTCTGCAATGTAGCCTTAAGGCGCTTGAGAGTCTTGTTTAGGGAAAATATTTGTGAGACGAGTGTTAATATGTCACTTGTATGTGCCTCTTCTTTAGGTTGTTAACTCGATATTTTATACTCTCTTTTATTTTGTGAATTGCTCATGTCCACTTGTGGATATAGGTCAATAGATCGCACCACATTAAATGATGTGTCTCTTCTGGTATATTTCTCTTTTGTTGTCTATTTAATCATTATTCAAAGTTGCTTAGTTAGCTTTTGAATAACACTAATTATTTCGATCCTAACAAGTGGTATTAGAGCGAGGTTCAAAACATATTCATCAAGGCGGGTGTAGTTCTAGTCGCAACCTATTTGACGGTAATCATGATTTTTGTCTGAAAATTTTGACTGAAGTGCTACTCACGTTAAGAGAAACTTTATGGTGGAGATTTGGAGATGCGACCCGTTGAAAGTTATATGAAGAAGGTGGATCAAGTTTATGTTGTCAGAAAATTCAGGTCAAGAGGAGAACTGTTAGGTGTTTGTACTATTTTTTTTTTACCATATTTAATTTTTCTATCTCTTAAAGGAAGGGCAACATATTTACCATAATTGATTTTACTTTTTACGAAAAGGAAAATATAATTCTTCCATATTTGATTAGTATTTTTTCTTGGAGGAAAAGATTTTGGACTTTTATAAATTAAGAATCCTTCCTTCTCATTTAGGAGAATCCACAATGTTGTCGTAAGGGATTTGAGAGTCTTGTTTATGAGGAGATTTTTTGAGACAAGTGTTAGTACGTCACTTGTGTGTGTCTCTTTGTGAGGTTGTTCTCTCGATATTTTACTCTCTTTTATATAGGGGATTGATCATTTTCGCTTGTGGATGCAGGTCAATAGACAGAACTACGTTAAATAGTTGTGTCTCTTTTTGTATATTTCTCTTTTGTTATCTGATTTATCATCATTCAAGATTTGCTTAGTTAGCTACTGCATGACATCTGATTATTTCAATCCTAACATAATTGTATTAAGAAATTGTCTTAATATATACAAGAAAATCTATTATGACCCAATAAGTAAAAAAATTGTGGTTCAAAGCCCATAAATAACTTAAAATTCTAAATCCATCTCTAATCACCATTTACATTAGCATGTTTCAATGGGTAAAAGAAGCTAGCATTTGATGTAATAATTGGTGAGTACTGGTATAGCAGAGAATAGCTAATTAAACGGATAAATCGAAATAACTACTATTTTATTATTTTGTTGCAGTGACTAGTTCAACATGCTATACTTTAGTGAATTGATTAATATGAATGAATTACAGGAGACATCAGAGTCATTATAGGTCAAATTTTCAGTTAGTAGCTTGTTAAAATAATTTTTCTAGCTAGCTAGGCAGACAAACTAGACAATGATTTTGTTTAGGTTAGAAACACGTAACGGAGTCATTTATTTAGAAATTTACCTTCTTGTCAATCTTTTTATCCTAAAAAGGAAAACAAAATTGTCTCCTTGTCACTAATTCTCACATCAGTAGTGGAGTATTATCTTTTGCATAAAAACCACAAACACATATAAAGGGTGTATTCGGAAGAACTTACCCATAATTAACAATTACCTAATTTTTGAGATAATATGACAACGATTACTTATAGTTATTTGACAAAGTCATACACAAGCCTAATAGAAGACTTTTAGCAAATTGCGTAAATCGTCAAGATTGCTTTACAAATAAAAGGATGTACTTTTTGAACGCACTAAAAGAAACATTGAGTATCAATATTCAAGACTTACAAAGAAAAAGACTAATTAGATATCTATAATTAGTAGCAAACACTATTAGTAATTAAAATGCCCAAAAGAATCATTGGGTAACACATTCGATGAGTAAGTAAAAAAATAAAGAAAAAGAGAATTACGGCAACTTTTTCTCTATAATCTTTTTCATGCATTTATGTTCTCATGCATTTATCACCCATGCATAAACCAAAAAGGATATTTAATTATTAAAAGTTAAAAGAAAACAAAAACTGTGAATGTGTTTAGATGAACCATTCAATTAGATTGACTCATAGTCTACGAAAAAAGGGAGTATCGTTAAAGTAAACTTGATCAAAAACAAAAAGGAAAAACAAAGATTAGTACGTCTGCCACCTTATGTAAAAAAATGATCGTAAAGTTTTATTATATAGTAAACCTTTTATATAACAACCAAGTTTGCTCCAAATATTTTTTAGCTGCCATAGCGAAATATTGTTATAAAAAACATATATCAAAACATAACATGAAAATTAATTTTAAAAAAAAACTTGGTCATTATAGTGAAATACTATTATAAAAGATAATTATTATAGAGAAATTTGACTATACTAAATCCAGTTATTGGTCAAATTAAAAGTGATAACCACAAGAAAAAAAACCCAAAAAACCTAGATAAGAAATGTACTAATTTACCATTGAACTCTAGTTCTTATACTAGGAGAGGTCGCTTAGAATAGAAAAGAAACTAAATAGAATTATAGTCAATGCATATCTTATCTAAATAAAGGATGTTGAAGGCAAAGTCAAGTAAATTAAAAGTATACTTTTTGTTATAATAATTTAATTTTAGATGATATAGTACAACATGGTTAAAAATAGACAAATATCTTGAGTTCAAATCTCACTATTACCTATAAATTATAATCTTATATCAAAAATGATTTTTTATGTTCTTGACCCAAAAAAAAAAGTTGAAAAAGCTCAAGTCGTATCAGCGCGGACACAGATGCTTGTGCTTCTTTGTGCCGTTATTTGAAAAAACAAATGAAGAAAATGGAGTTATGGAGTTCTTTTAACATAATGTTACGTGAGCGTATTCATGTGTTTGCCTGTGCGTTATGTCTTTTATATTTTCCTTTTTCTAAGTCTGACTGTGTTATATACGGGTAGAAACGAATACATAATTTAAAGTTAATAAGTTCAATAAGTTTTTTAGCATTAATCTCATTGTACTTTTAGAATTATGATTTCTGAACAAAATATTTGTTAAAATTTTAGTTGGTTATTATTCATCATATATTTATTTATAGTGTCAGAAATATTAGATTCAAATGAACACGTAGTTTATGAACTGTATGTGTCACTATGTGTGTGTGATAGAGAGAAAGCCATAGGAAAGTACCTCATTCATCGGAACTTGTCTGAAAAATTGAAGAGCACTACTATGGGAGGAGGAATATGACGGCCGAACAAATTCTTCTCTTTGTTTTACCATCTGTTCAATGGTGGCGGCGGCTGCAGCCATTTCATCACTTGTTATACTGATAATATCATCACTTTCTTCTCGAGATTCATTCATCGCTGTGCACATCTCTAACTATTTATATATCTGATCAATCAATGGTAGCCAACCTTAACAATGCTATAAGAAGAAAATATCTTTCGTTTTTCAGTACCGAGGACAAAATCCATATAGAGTTTTATAAAATATCATAGAGATCAAGGAACAAATGCTTTCTTACAGGAAAATTAAGGATACTGTTGTGGTAAATGGCTCGTAAATGAGGAGAAATGAGATTCAACGAGTGGATGAGTAATAATTTACAGAAGAGAAGATGGATTATGGAAAATGAAGTTTGGAGCTGGGAAAATATGCACACACATTCCTGGCTCGTACTTATTTATATAGTGAGTAGTACTAAAGTTTGTGAAGAAATATTATCTTTCAGCTCTTACAAGTATCCTTTACAATGGCTGCAGGGTAGTAGCTAGCTAAGAAATGATATACTAGGGGCAGGTAACTATATAAATTACTATATTCGTACTACATTATGCGTTTGAAGTGAAAAGTAGTCTAATTAAATCTACTAAACATTCCACTAATTGAGTGCATTCTTCACTTGGACTCTGGCTTAGCAGTAGGATTAATCTACAATCCCATTCATTTAACTAAACATCTTCTCCTAATTAAGCTTTTTAATTTATAATTAGCCCTTGCTGTTCCACTTTATGTCTGCATCATCATCGTTTCTCAACACACCATGAAACGTTCGTCAGTATTTTGCTCTCATCAAGAACGTAACCTTATATTTGATAATTTCTTCTCTTTTCTTTGTTGTATATGCTTAATTAATCTTTAATTTGAAACAAATAAGAATATAACCAGCTATACTCCATAAGTTTTGTCTAATTCATTGCACTTGTTTTCATCATAGATATATATTCATGCTACCAAAAAAAAAATTGTTTACCAAATCCATCACCACTTGAACAACATGCACTCCAAGATTTTTTGGTCAAACAGTTTCAGAATCTAATTAAAATTCTTTTCAGGGGGAAAGCAAGCACTTTATTCTGTATATTATTAGTTCAAATTTGACCAATTAGGTAACACTACTAGCTACGTGGGGCCTCGTAAGAGAAAATTATTGGCATCCATTAACATTTGTTTATTGGCTTGTGATTTGTAATCTTCCTACTAAATTGAATTGCACGTAGAAAAGATAAATTTTGGATTAACTCCTCTACAAAATAAATATATAAATAAATTGTGATGCTCGTCTAATCACAGCTTGCTGGATGTGTTGGATGCATAGAAACCATCTTTTTCTTTTAGTTTTTATATCTTTTGAGTTATCATAAACAGTTTTCACAGCTTTAAATTTTAGAGAAAAAGGAATGAAATCTTCAACTAAAACATTGTAAACTGCCGGCAAATACATATCTGCAACAAGGATCAATTTGGTCTTTATGAATATATTTTCTCATCTTATTTTGTTAAAATTATTAAAGAGGAAGACATTGTTTATTTGAACAAGTCTCAATATAATAATTTCATACCATCAAATTAGGTTATGGTGAAGTGATAAATACTCATCCATCCTTAATAAATATCGGGTTTGAGCGCTAAGTATGTAGTCACAGCTTGTATAGGGAGCGCTTCACACAACAAATGAGACTTCTCAACACGAATCCGGATTAATCGGGCTCAAACCGGAATACCAAGTGGGGAAAAAAACTCCATCATCCAACACTTTTCTTCCTATAATATCAACTTTTTTTGTATAATAAGTAACATATACATCAATTCTTATAATAGGTCCGAGTACTTTGTGAAAGTTTGGCTGACACTTTTAGATACGTGATGACAACGACATCTATAAAATTAAATTTGTATGTGTTCTTCTTAGAAGAAACAGCTTTAAATTATTCTAGAAATTCTAATTTGAGAAAAAAGTGAAATAAATTCTTACCAATATTTCCAAAAATAACTTCTCAAAATTACACAAGCTAAGCATAGCTACAATTATGAGATTGAGTTCAATTATTTTGATCATTTGAAATTCTTTGCACAGGGAACAATAAAACTATATTTTTGCGCCTCTTCAAGGGACATTTCGCTGTCTTCACCCATAACTAACAAATAGATCCCATGCATTAAAATCTAATGTTTACATACCAAAGTGCTTTAATTATATTATAGAGGAAACATATCGACAGTCTACACAATAAAGTGTATATATATATATATATATATATTGCATCTTTATACGGTCAAAATCGTTTTGTATGGTTAATCGAGACCGGAGTGGCAGACCGAGGTTCAATCCCAAGTTATATTGGATCGTTACATGAATAAATACTGCCTACCTCGTAATTCAAGGATCGATCAAGATCGAGACCGGCTAAGGTCGAAACCGAGAAGGATAGGGATCTAGCGAGATCGAAGGAAGCATGCTAAGTCAAATAACATAAAGCCGAGAAATCCGTAACCGGGCGAGGATTGTGGCGGAGATCTCGGCATATATCAGGTCAAGACCGGTTGATTAGCCAATCATAAGATTTCTTTCTGTATTTAGAATTGTACCATATGTAGAACTCATCTACTATATAAAGGGAGATCCAATCATTTTGTAAGGGGATTCATACATAACAAAGCAATATATTACGTTTCCTCTCTTAAGCTCTCTTATTTAGTTGTTCAGTTCTTACTTTTCAATAATATACTCAGTTGGTTTGAGGGCGACCTAGCTCGAGGGTCAAAGTTGCGCGTTACATTGGTTTGCTTCATTTTACAGTTAATTTCTAACTTCAGTTCTATATTTCTCAGTTTGTGCCAAGTGAAATCACATATCCTTAAAACCACTTACAAATTTAATTGTTATCTGATTTTAAAGGTAAACAGTTTGGCGCCCACCGTTGGGCTAAGGATAATAGTGATTGCCTGGTGCTAATTTTCATAACACACACTACTATACACTTGTTCTTGTAAGTGTTTTTGATTCCAGCATGTCGAACTCTTAAGCAGTTCCCACACACATCGACAATGGTCTTGATTTTCATGGCGAAAATAACAACGTAGCCGCCCCAGAAAATGAAGTGCCTCCAGTTGATCTCGAGGGAGTACCAGTTGCAGACCCCATCGATGTCGGTTCCCATGTTGCCCTGAATGCAAATTTGGGCATCGACCCCGAAAATAGCATCCGCAGAGACGTTCGATCGGCCAGTCAGAACGCACAGGGCGGCGAAGAAGGCGGAATAAGCCTTCGAATAATATTCAAAATGTTACAGGCTCAACAAGTTGTAATAGCACAACTTCAAAATCAGAACCACGCACCGAGTAGGGTCGAACCCGAGCCATCACAAGAAGTTGTTCACAAGGCCGAACCAGTGTCGGGGAGGTCAAATGTGAATGAGTCAGGGACCGATCCCGCTATCTTGAAAATGTTCGAGGAGCTGACAAAGCAAATTGAATCGAGGGAGAAGAAGATTGAAGCGAATGACGAAAAAGTGGAACATATAACTCCCGAGTTGATCAAATTCTGGGGGCACCACCGATTTTGAACGGTTTGGAGTCAAAGAAGTTCGTACAAAAGCCCTTCCCCCCGAGCGCGACTCCTAAGCCAATTCCGAAGAAATTCCGCATGCTAGAAATTCCCAAGTATAATGGAACTATCGACCCCAACGAGCATATCACTTCTTACACATGCGCAATAAAGGGGAACGATCTAGAGAACGATGAGATTGAGTCCGTACTGCTGAAGAAATTCAGAGAAACTTTATCAAATGGGGCAATGATATGGTACCATAATTTGCCACCTAACTCCATTGATTCTTTTGCCATGCTCGCAGATTCCTTCATCAAAGCACACGGCAGAGCGATAAGGGTCGAGACTAGAAAGTCGGACCTCTTCAAAGTAAAACAGAAAGACAACGAGATGCTCAGAGAGTTCGTATCTCGGTTCCAAATGGAGCGTATGGATCTGCCCCCGGTCGCCAACGATTGGGTCGTTCACGCTTTCACTCAAGGCCTAAACGTACGAAGTTCGGTAGCCTCACAACAGTTAAAGCAGAACTTGATCGAATATCCAGCTGTAACCTGGGTTGATGTGCATAACGATACCAGTCAAAGATTAGGGTCGACGATGACCAATTGGGGGCTCCTTCTGGGTCCGTTTATCCAAACATGACCATCGACAGAGTTAAAAGGGATATTGACCGGGAACCACGATAAAACAGAGATTGATATCAGCCATACGGTGGAGATCGGAGAAACAACGGGCCTGGACGTAACCCCGTGCGAATTTATAGAAAAGAAATGATCGAGGACAGAGCTCTCGAGGGCTCATGAGTTAGAGCATGTCGAACCCAAAGAAGAACCACGACTATCGGAATACAACTTCAATATTGATGCATCAGCTATTATATCGGCCATTGGGTGCATCAAAGACACCGGGTGGCCCCGACCTCTGCAGACTGATCCGGCCCAGAGAAATCCTAATCAAATGTGCAAATATTATGGCACCGATGGTTATAGAACAGAAGATTGCATACAGCTGATGGAGGAGGTAGCCTATTTGTTCAACGAAGGGCATCTTCGAGAATTCTTAAGCGATCGGGCTAAAAATAACTTCAAGAACAGAGAATCAAATAGACAGAATGAGAAAGAAGAGCCACAACACATGATCCACATGATTGTTGGAGGGGTCGATATTCCTCATGGGCCCGTATTCAAACGCACCAAGGTCTCGATCACGAGGGAAAAGCGGACTCGAGACTACGTACCGGAAGGGACCTTGTCTTTCAATGACGAGGATGCAGGAGGGATCTTACAACCCCACAAAGACACACTGGTAATATCTTTCCTTATGAATAAAATTCAAGTTAAACGTGTTTTGATTGGTCCAGGTAGCTCGGCCAACATTATTCGATCGAGGGTCGTAGAATAGCTCAGCCTATAAGATCAAATTATGCCCACAGCCTGAGTACTTAACGGCTTCAACATGGCAAGCGAAACCACCAAAGGTGAAATTACTTTGCTAGTGAACGTGGCCGGGACTATCCAAAAAATAAAGTTCCATGTGATCGAGGGTGACATGAGGTACACTGCCCTGCTCGAAAGGCCATGGATCCATAACATGAGGGCAGTACCCTCAACCCTTCGCCAAGTTCTAATGTTCCCGACATCGAAGGGAGTCAAAACAGTGTATGGGGAGCAACCCGCCGCCAAGGAGATGTTTACAGTCAATGAAGTGATACCGGTATCGGCACTCTCATCAACGAAGGGATCAGATTCGAAGGGAAAGAAGGAGGCCAAATAGCAACCACAGACACTGGCCTCGACCCAATTGTAGGAGCAAGGGATCTACGAGGATGAAGACTACTGGATCCCTCGATCCTTCATAATTCCCGATGACTCTGACGCCACCAAGTCAACGGTCGAAGAGATGGAACAAGTCACACTGGCCAAGCATCAACCCGAACGAAAGATATACCTGGGCACGGGGCTAACCCCCGAGTTTAGGAAAAAACTTATTCATTTCCTTAAAGCTAACACGCATTGCTTTTCTTGGTCCCACCTCAATATGACAGGGATCCCACCAGAAATTACCACTCACAAACTAAGCTTGGACCCTAAATATTGAAGCTATCAGTGTGATTGATCAGATAAGTACCAAAGGCTTTCGGTAGACTTCTTTCATTTCTGAATTAGCTTGCGACAAGTCCTAGCAATTCCGTCTGGTGAAGTAAAAAAGAAGGCCCCAGTCCGAGGTCAAACATGCCTTCATCAAGGACGAGGTAACCAAACTTCTCAAAATAGGATCCATTCGGGAAGTAAAGTACCCCGAATGGTTAGCAAACGTAGTGGTAGTTCCTAAGAAGGGAAACAAACTTAGAAATGTGTGTAGATTATAAAGACCTGAATAAATCATGCCCCAAGGATTCTTTTCCTTTGCCTAATATCGATCGTATGATCGATGCCACGGCCAGCCATGAGACTCACAGTTTTCTCGATGCCTACTCCGGGTACAACCAGATACAGATGAACCTGGAGGATCAGGAAAAGACCTCGTTTATCACTAAGTACGGTACCTACTGTTATAATATAATGCCATTCGGTCTAAAAAATACGGGTGCAACTTATCAACGCCTAGTAAATCGAATGTTTGAAGAACAAATAGGAAAATCAATGGAAGTTTATATTGATGACATGTTAGTTAAGTCCCTGCGAGCAGAGGACCATTTAAAGCATTTGTAGGAGACTTTCGATATACTGAGGAAGTACAATATGAAGCTCAACCCCGAAAAGTGTGCATTCGGGGTTAGCTCGGGCAAGTTTCTTTATTTCATGGTGTCCAATCAGGGAATCGAGATCAACCCCGATTAAATCAAAGCAATCGAGGATATCATGATAATGGATAATGTAAAGTCCATGCAGAGGCTGACGGGGCGGATAGCCGCCCTAGGATGATTCATTTCGAGATCCTCAGATAGGAGCCACCGATTCTTCTCGCTGCTTAAGAAGAAGAGCATTTTTTCATGGACTCCGGAATGCGAGCAGACCTTGGAGGAACTAAAGCGGTATTTATCGAGCCCGCTGCTGCCTCACACCCCGAAAGTGGACGAACAGCTTTACCTGTACTTGGCAGTCTCGAAGATAGCGGTAAGTGGAGTCCTAGTCCGAGAAGAACAAGGTACGCAATTCCTTGTCTATTATGTTAGTCGGATCTTAGGTGAGGCCGAAAATATATATCCACACTTAGAAAAATTAGCTCTTGCTTTAATAAGCGCCTCTAGGAAACTAAAACCATATTTCCAAGGTCATCCTATATGTGTTGTAACAACTTATCCTCTTCGAAATATTTTGCACAAACCCGAACTTTCGGGTCGATTGGCCAAATGGGCCATAGAAATCAGTGGGTACAATATTGAGTATCAACCTCGAACCGCCATCAAGTCTCAAATCTTGGCGGACTTCGTGGCTGACTTTACGCCGGCCCTCATACCCGAGGTTAAAAAAGAACTACTGATAAAATCGGGTGCATCTTTGAGAGTCTGGACCCTCTTTACGGACGGTGCTTCGAATGCGAAGGGGTCCAGATTAGGCATCGTACTAAAATCACCCATAGGTAATGTAGCTAGACAATCTATCAGAACAACAAAATTGACTAACAATGAGGCTGAGTATGAGCCCATGATTGTAGGTCTCGAACTAGTTAGAAGCTTGGGGGCGGAGGTCATAGAGGCTAAGTGTGATTCCCTCCTCGTGGTAAACCAAGTTAACGGGACTTTTGAAGTTCGAGAAGACCGAATGCAGAGGTACTTGGATAAACTACAGGTGACTCTACATCGATTTAGGGAATGGATCTTGCAACATGTGCCTCGAGAAAAGAACAGCGAGGCCGACGCTCTTGCATACTTAGGTTCATCGGTCGAAGACTACGAACTCAATTTGGGACTGTCGTACAACTCATGAGATCGGTAATCGAAGAAGGTCACGCCGAGATAAACTCCACAAGTTTAACCTGGGATTAGAGAAATAAGTACATAGAGTACTTGAAGAATGGGAAGCTTCCATCAGATCCAAAGGAGTCGAGAGCTTTACGCACAAAGGCAGCACGGTTCACTTTGTCCGAAGACGAAACGCTGTTTAGAAAGACGTTCGATGGACCATTGGTAATATGTTTGGGACGGGGAGATACCGACTACATCCTACGGGAAGTTCATTAGGGCACTTGTGGAAATCATTCCGGTGCCGAATCGCTGGTCCATAAAGTAATTAGAGCATGGTACTATTGGACCGATATAGGGAAGGATGCTAGGGAGTTCATTCAAAAATGCGACAGATGCCAAAGGCATGCATCCATGATTTATCTACCCGGGGAACTACTCCACTCGGTCCTGTCCCCATGGCCCTTCATGAAATGGGGAATGGACATCGTTGGCCCTCTCTCGTCGGTCCCTGGTAAAGTTCAATTTATTTTGCTTATGACTGATTATTTCTCTAAATGGGTTGAAGCACAGGCTTTCGAGAAAGTCAGAGAAAAGGAAGTCATAGACTTCATTTGGGACCACATCATATGTCGATTCAGGATGCCCTCCGAAATTGTATGTGATAATGGAAAAATATTCATCGACAGCAAAGTAACTAAATTTCTCGAGGATCAACAAAACCATCGTCCAAAATCATAAGAAGAGATTGACCGACGCCAAAGAAAATTAGAGAGAAATACTACCCGAGGTTCTATGGGCATACCGCACAACATCGAAATCCAGCACCGGAGCAACACCGTTCTCGTTAGTTTATGGCACCGAAGCTCTGATCCCGGTCGAGGTCAGAGAACCTAGCATCAGTTTTTGATATGCAATAGAGGAGTCGAATAACAAGACCATGAATATGAGCCTAGAATTGTTAGACGAAAGACGCGAAGCCGCTCTCGTTTGATTGGCCACTCAAAAATAGCGGATCAAAAGATACTACAATCGAAGAGCCAATCTTCAACATTATAACATCGGGGACTTGGTGCTAAGATAAGTCACCCTCAACACCTGAAATCCGAATGAAGGAAAACTGGGTCCGAACTGGGAAGGACCGTACCAGGTTCTCAAAATCATCGGAAAAGGATCCTACAAGATCAACACGATGAATGGCGAATAACTGCCGAGCAATTGGAATGTATCGCACCTAAAATGATACTACTGCTAAGGTACGACCACTTCCATTTTCATTTATATTTTAAACTAACCCTTGCAGGTGTTCGACCAGAAACGTCGATGGATTCTTCGACACGAAGCCTTTAGGTCTGAAAGCACGCATTGCACTCTTTTTTCCTTAGATCGATTTTGTCCCAAATGGGTTTTCCGGTAAGGTTTTTAATGAGGCAACCATTGATCGTGCTAACTTAGAACAATTCAACAGTATCTGAGGTTTCTTTACAATCAACCTCAAATACTGGGGGGCATTGCCCTCGAATGTTAACTTTGATGCGAAGAAATTACTTCATGCCAGCAGGGTCTCGATAGGAAAAATTTGTAAGGGCCAAACGGTCAAACGAACCGTGCCCGCATATTTTGATCGAGCCCTGGCACATAACATGTACGTATGTATAATCGTTTATAAAGAGAAGTATTTTTCTTTGCCGATATCTAATGCCTTAGAAATTTTTTTCTACTTTACAATTTCATACTCTCGATCTATTATGTAAACAGGCTTAACGACCATCCATAACCAGTGTTCGGATAATTACCCAGACGCTCGGGGACTGCCATCCCAAAAATAAACGAGATCGAATCATTAAAACTCCGAGATCATAAGACCTTTTAGGCAACCCTCGATTTTTATAGGCTACGGCCACCCCACTTGGGGACTGACACTTCGGGCAAGCTCGAAGTAAAACGGGAAAATAAGCCCAAGGGGCAAATCCCGAACTAAAAAGGCTACGACCGAATTAACACGATTCGGAGATGTCCGAATTCGATAACAAAATAGGCCTTCGAATTCCCTCATAAACCAGTTAAAAGGGCTACCTCCGGCAAAATCATAAAAGGTTTCGATAATATCAAACCTCGAAAACTCTAATGAGTACAAAATTGTTCGAACTCCCGAACAGTTCCTTATTGCATGCTAAGGCATTACAATTTTTGCAAATATAAATGATAAAAAACTTTTTCACGCCGAAAAGGGGAGAAAGCCTTAAACAATCTTTTTACAAAGGCTATATCAGCCTAATACAAAAGCCTAAGGGTTGTTTTTGCTTTGAGTTCGAGAGACTATCCTCGCTCAAATAAAAAACCTAAAGGTTACCTTACTTCGAGTTCGAGCAAGCACTCACTCGATCGTAAAGCCTAAGGGCTATACTAGTTCGATTTTAATCAAATTGTCTAAACCTCGGACCTTAGAATACAACTTCATAATTTTATAAGGCAGAAAGGAAGAAAGTTTTTATATATATTCACGTCAAAAATAATTTACAAAGGCAATATGACCCGATCAAATTTCTCTACAAAAGACCAAAACGGTCTTAAAAGAAACACAAAAAATACTAAAAGACTTAGTTTTCTCCGGGAGCAGCATCTTCGCTCTGGAGGCCTTCTCCGCTTTTAGATCCGCTCATACTCCCGGAATCATCATCATCGGGAAAGGCCAACACTCTGGCTTCAGCTTCAAGCTCCTTAGCATTCTCGATCTCGGCTGTAAGATCGAAGCCACGAGCATGGATCTCCTCGAGAGTCTTCCTTCGAGACTGGCATTTAGCATGCTCGATAACCCAGTTTGCTCGAGCCTGAGCAGCTTCAGCAACCTCCTTTGCTTGAACCTGAGAAATTTCAGCGTCGGACCGGTAGACGGCCACCATTGCATCAGCATTAGCCGTGGCCGTTTCGGCCTCCGATTTGGCCGCTGCAAGTTCTGTGGCCAGCCTCTCTTGATCAGAAGTTGTTGAACCCATTTCTGAGGCAAGGCGGTCCATGTTCTTCTTCCATGCCTCGGCCTCCGCTTTCACTGCGTCCACTTCCTCACGAAGCTGCCTGATCACATAGAGCTTTCACTGGACCTGTGGGACCGAACTGTTAGCCACCACGCCCGAGTCAGTGTCATTAACTTCAAAGATTCTTTTTACCTGCTCGGCCAGATCAGCTTGTTCTTTCTGAGACGCTTTTAGCTCAGCCCGAAGTCCTTTTGCTTCCCCTTCTCTATGCTCACTGAGAAGCTTGAAGACATCTCTATCCTCAGTAAGCCCTCGATTTTCTACTTCGTATAGGCTCAGATCCCCTCGGGATCGGATGAAAGCCTCGTGATGAAGCACAGAAGCCTACAAAAATAGAAAATAAGGAATTATACAAGGGGAGAAAAGTACAAGTATGAAAATTGACAATGAAAATATGTACTTACCCGGTTCAGGGCCTGTTGGGCTTCGTTGAAAAGACAAGGCGCTCCCACCTCGTCCATCTGGGCTTGGTCTTCTTCCGTGACCAAACATCGGAGGTAGATAGCCACCCCTACGGGGACAGCAAAAACCTGGGCATCCTCCAGGACCGTGATAACGATTGTTCGCTTACGCCCGAGATCGGCACTAGGGGCCGAAAATGGATTCGTCAGTTTAAAACTCGAGGAAACCTCGCCCGAGCTCTTCTTCGGAGCCTCCAAGTCATTCAGGCCGGTGACATCTTCTACCCCAACAAAATAACCACGGAAAGGATCTTCCTCTCCGTGGGCTCCCTCCCCATGACAAGTTTCCATGGCCTGAGCGTCGCGTATCATCGACTCGGAAAATGAAAGAAACAAGGGGGAATCCCCGATCTCTATTGCCCCAAGTGGGTCTTTTGGGGCGCCGCCTCCATCTTGGGGAGCCTCAAGCCCAGTTTCTGCACCGGCATCCACCTCCTCTTCAACAGTCTCTTCGTCCCAAGATAAATCATCTTCGGTTTCTCTCGGCTCGGGGACTTGGGCCGAAGTCTCCTCCTCGGCCTCATCAAGCCTAGACGGAGCAGTATCAACTCCCACCGATTCCGAAGTTCTCCGAATCTCGGTGATAGCTCGCGCACGGGCCACCAGCCCCGAATCATCTTCTTTCTCTTCTTCTTCTTCTTCTTCTTCTTCTTCTTCTTCTTTTTCTTCTTCTTCTTCTTCTTCTTCTTCCCTTAGTCTTTGGACTGACTCCATAGTCAGCGGGATTGTGTTCCCCTTGGGTTTACGGGCTGTTCTCTTCTTGGGTTTTTGACCCTCGGAGTTCGAGGCCCTCTTCCTCTTATTCTCCTTCGCCGGTTTCGAGATAGGTGGTGAAACTTCTTCATCACCAGGTGGGGGTCTCATAGTTGTATCCTTTCCGAGACCTACAAAAGGAGAAAATAAGTAAACTCATGTTTGAAAAGATGCTTGAACGATAGGCAAATCTGTAAGTCAGGAAGAAGGATTACCATGAGTACGAGCATCCCACCGTCCCTTTGACAAATCGCGCCATGCGCGCTCGACGTATGTTGACGTAGAAACCAGGCTCCTAACCCAGTTCTCGGGGTGGGGAACTGCACCCGGCATCTAAGCAATGACTGCATCGAGAAAAACACTGATAAGAAAGGATGAAGAAGTAAAAACAACGAACAAAAATTAAAGACGGAATCATACTTACGCTTCATATTTCATTTCTCAGGAAATGGCATGCTCTCAGCCAGGATTAGGTCCGTGGTCTTCACCCGAATGAACCGGCCCATCCAGCCCCGATCTTTGTCTTCATCTATACTCGAGATGAGCGCCTTGGTGGCCCGGCGTTGAAGCTTTATCAGCCCAACTCGATAGAGTCAAGGGTTATATAATCTTATGAGGTGGTCAAGGGTGAAGGGAAGCCTGTCGATTTTGCTCACGAAGAAACGGAGCAGTATCACGATCTTCCAGAAAGGGGTGAATTTGGCTGAGGGTCACCTGGTATTTCTTGCAGAAGTCTACGATGATCGGATCGAGGGGACCCAGCGTGAAAGGATAAGTGTAAACACTCAGGAACCCTTCCACGTGGGTGGTGATCGCTTCTTCTGGTGCTGGTATCACCTCTTTGTTTCCCCAGTTGCAATCTTTCTTCACCTGGTCGAGGAGGCTTTTGGGTATCGAGCATATATATCTCGATATCGGCTCGCATCGACCAGGAACCGATGAGGTTTTCTCGACCTTAAAGTTAGAATCTATGACACACACCCCGGGAATAAGTTCTTCAGGGCGTGGCTCCACCACTGGTTTCTCGCCGGCCGGCCGAGATGAGGAAGTAGCCTCTTTCTGCGGAACAGTTTTAAATGCTTTGGCCATTTAGTTTTTGTGGGAAAAGAATAATGGAGACTGAAATATTTGGTGTTTTAGGAAGAACAAGCAAAGAAACTCAAAGATTTGAAGATAGGAAGCTTTGAAGAAGGCAAAGAACTATGGAGATTGGAATGAAAAAGATTTGAAAGTAAAGTTTGAAATAATGAATAAAGGGGGCTATTTATCGTTTTCATAACGACGGTTCAAAACTGGTAGTGGCCGACCGTCGACTGACGCGCATTAAATACCTAGAAAACTGTACCGACGAGACGTTTCTGTCACTTCTTCTGCTTATGTCACGACGATTACGTCATGATCGAAGGCTCAAATCGTTTCTTGTCATTACTCTCCATAAAACGAGTGAATTATCTGTATACGGTCAAAATGGTACTTGCCCGATTTTGTATGGTTAATTAAGACCAGAGTGGCAGACTGAGGCTCAATCCCAAGTTATATTGGATCGTTACATGAATAAATATTGCCTAGCTTGTGATTCAGGGATCGATCGAGATCGAGACTAGCTAAGGTCGAGACCGAGAAGAATAGGGATCTAGCGAGATCAAAGGAAGTCTGCTAAGTCAAATAACAGAAAGCCGAGAAATCCGTGACCGGGTGAGAATTATGGCGGAGATCTCGGCATATATCAAGTCAAGACCGGTTGATTAGCCAATCAGAAGATCTCCTTCTGTATTTAGAATTGTACCATATGTAGAACTCATTTTCTATATAAATAGGGTTCCAATCATTTTGTAAGGAGATTCACACATAACAAAGCAATATATTACGTTTCCTCTCTTAAGCTCTCTTATTCAGTTATCCAGTTCTTATTTTTCAATAATATACTCAGTTGGTTCGAGGGTGACCTAGCTCGAGGGTCAAAGTTGCGCATTACATTGGTTTGCTTCATTTTACATTTAATTTATAACTTCAATTGTCATATTTCTCAGTTTGTGCCAAGTGAAATCATATATCCTTAAAACCACTTACAAATTTAATTGTTATCCGATTTTAAGTGTGTGTGTATATATATATATATATATATATATATATATATATATATATATATATATATATATATATACACACGGTATCCATCCAAAAATATGGTCTAGCGATTAATAAAGTGAATAAAATTTACTATGAGATATTAGGTGTCACAAAAATGTTAGGTGAGTTTTCAATTTTGTATTAGTTTTATTGGACTAAACTCTCCGATATCCGTATTTGCTGAAAGTAATAGATACGCAATAAAATAGTCAAGGTGCACACTGATTGACATCGCCGCGCAGCAAGTTGGAATAGAATCACATGAAGAATTCTATATCGTCATTGATAACAGTTGGTTCATGTTTCTCTTTTAAACTATAGTCTAACTGTTATTTCCTCAACGAAATGCCAAGATAAAAAACAGGAAAAGAAACAAAAGATATCATTAATCCCATATTTCAAACTTCTGACTTGATTTTTAATAGTAGAAGAAAAGAACAAAGAGATAATTGTTTAATATTCGATCCTTTCACGCAATATAAGGCGAAAGAGAATGATTAATTCTTTTATATTGAGTTTTATTCTTTCTTTCACACGCATGAATTTTATGCAAAGCACTATAGTTGTCGTGATTTAATTTTCTAAATTTAACTTTGATTGTTTCTTCTACGGAAACTAGTTTTTTTCTATCCTTGCCCAATTAACTTCTAGAAAATGGGTTCATTCCCTTAACCACATATATACAAGAGGACAGAAAATGTAGATTCTCCAATTCAGTTGGATATAAGTGAAAAGCCCCCAATGAATACATATACAATGAGCAATATAGAAAATGAACAACTCAAATACCAACAAGGCAACAACAAACAGTAAGTCCGTGTTATGCTATGTCTCCTCTAGATCTTTCGTCTTAACAGTTACTGCTAATTACTATTTGAAGCAGGAACACATCTATAGTATTTTTATGAGTTCACATGTAACTAGTAACGTTTTTTTGGACCATATATTTAGAGTAAGAAATTCACTAGATGTATGATAATACTTTTCTCGGTCCGTTCCGATTTGTAATAACCTATATACTTCAAATTTTGAATTCACTTCTAATTTAATGATGCATCATCGATGTACTATGTATATACTTAAATTAAATACAGACATAAGCTAATATTTTAGCTCATAACATGGGGATAAACATTAACAAAGAAACTACGCGTATAAATTAACATTAAAGGCGTCGTCTCTATGTACGTATAAGATGATTAGGGATGCAATTTGGCATAAATCTATTTCTGATTTTGTGTTCACATCAAACATTGCTGGACCATGTGCGCTCCTATGTTTCCTCCTGTTCCGTAAATGAAACATTTCCATTATTATCTTAGAATTAGAATATTCTACCAAGAAACTTAAAGAAAGAAAAAGAGGAATGCGAGAAGTAGAAGGAGGAGGAAAATGCTAAAAGCCACATGCACGCTAGCATACATGCTACTCTAATTAATTTCATTCAAAGAATTATGTGCATATGAAGAAAAAATAATCAGAAAATGAAAGGATGTTTAAGTTTAATGTAATGACCCAATCAGTCATTTTTAGTTCAGGACCCCATCTCTTATTTTAATACTCCTCGTAGGTTTATTTAGTATTTTATAACTTGCAGGTATGAATGGTTCGAGTCTTGAGAGGTTCGGGAGTAGTTTGGAACATCTAGTTCCTAACTTGAAGCCTTAAGTTGAGAAGAGTTGACCAAAGTCAACATTTTGGGTAAACAAGTTAGGATTTATCATTTTAAAGTTCCAATAGGTTCGTATGGTGATTTTGAACTTGTATGTATGTTCGGTTTAGCACCCGAGGGGCTGGTGTGTAATTCAGACATTTCTTATGAAAGTTAGAACTTGAGGAACTTAAGAAAGTTTATATTCTGGTTTGGATCTTGGTTCTTAGTTATGATACATTCGGATGTTTTTGGAGCCCTTGTACAAGTTTGTCCAGAGTATGCACACTAGTTGGAATGATTGAACAGGATCTCGGAAGGCTCGGGTGAATTTCAACGCATTTGGAGAATTTTACAATTTTTGGAGGAAATTCTGGTGTCAGCGCCCAATCCATGGAGAATTGGTGGTTGTATTTGAGAAAACCCTCAACGCTCAGCCCATCGAGAATCGGTGTCTATAGCGCCTAAATCAGACTTCGACAAGTATATAAGTAGGGGTGACAATTTGAGTCCAAACCCATCCAACCCACCCAGAGATTAATGGATTGGGCTAGAAATATTTTAGCTTATGAGTCTATTTGGGTTGAGCCCAAGTTAACTCATCATTTTTTATAGGCCATTCTGACCCATGAAACAGCCCAAATACAACCCATGAAACTCATCCAAAATAAAAGGATTTCAACCCAATTGAAGGCTTGTCTGAAAATTTACTTAGTTGCCCCATAATTAGTTTCTGTATCTAAGTTGAAAAACGAGAATCAAAGTATCTAAGTTTTAATGTAAATATGAATAATATTGTAACTAAATTGTGGTGAAATTTATTTATTTAGAAATAACATAGAAGATATATTTCACCTTACAAATTTTAAATACTATTTGTTATTTAAGAAAAAATACTAATAGCATTTTTTTGGAAAGGAGGAAGTACCTCTTACGTGGGGAGTAGGGCTTCTTGTATTACATTGTAAAGAACAAATAATAACTACATAAATAGATATAAATCAAAGTTTGTACAGAAAATTATCTTGGTTGTTTTTCTCTAAAAGACTTTATCAATAAAGTTTTCTGAGAATTTCGTGTGGCCAGAAGGCTCTTTTCTAAATGAATTGTTTTTGGAACAATTCCAACATCAGAAAAAATAAAAATAAAATAAAAATCAACTAGCCAAACCTTTATCTTGCACAAAAAGTTTCTTCATAATATTTTCTGAAACATTGTCCAACAACTATTTTCTTTGCCTTTTTCCTCCTTTTACATTTTTAAATGTTTGTTTAGTTTTAGAAAGTTATAAAAGCTCATGAATAGTGAGTATAAGATTAATCTATATGTGTTTGTTAGCTAAAAATTTAAAATTAGATATATAGAAATTCATCGCAAGTACATGAAATGAATAAATTATGAGGAAGCTAGGAAAGTAGGTAACACACATAGGTATATAAACGGTTAAAGGCTTTGTTTATGCAAGATGGAATATGGTTTTAATTTATAAAAATATGGGTCAAGTTAGATGGGTTGGGTTATGACCTATTGTTTAGCCCATCTTGACCCAGCCCATCTTAGCCCAAGTACACTTTGGGCTGGGTTGGACAATGACCCATTTATTGACTCAGCCTATCTTAACCCGCCCAAATTCAGCCCAACCCGCCCATTTGCCACCCCTATAATAATATAAGGAGTCTGATATTTGTGATTTCTTATCTCATTTTTCATCATTTGCAGACTCTGGGGGGGGGGGGGAGGGGGAGGGCTCGATTTTGGAAGATTTTGACCTAGATCTTCATCTAGAAGTTTGGGATAAGTGATTCTAATCCAAATAGATGGTTTATACATGAATCTATCACGAGATCAAACATCAAAATATGGATTTGAACAAAAGAAATTGAGATTTTTATCTAAAAGTTGAGAAAATGAATTTTATGATTTTAAATCCCAATTTGGAGTCGAATTTGAAAACTAATCACATATTTGGACTCGTGAGGTTATGGATCGACGAGATGCGATATTAGTCTCAAGATTTGACCATGTGGGTTCGAGGTTAACTTTTTGTTGACTTTGAGATTTTTATTAAAGATCGAAATTTTATCATTTGGAGTTAACTCCTATAACATTATTTGAACTCGTTGAGTATTATTTGGGTGTTTGAAGAACGAGGATATAGGAAAGGACAATTTGGAAGGTTGGAGCCTATTTTGGGTAAGTATCCTAGCTATCCTCGACTTGAGGAAATTGTCTTAAAACGACTTATAAATACTATATTTTTGGGGTCACGTACATACGAGGTGACGAGCGTATATGCAGGCACCAATAATATACTATATTTATGGATAGAGTTTTGGCTTCTTTGTATCTTGTATGAGATATATTCTTCTTATTCTATACCTTATTTTTTTGTATGACTAGTTGGACAACTTTATTCATGCTAGAGATCATGTCTAGTCTTATGATTCCTTATTTGGATATGATAGACTATCTTGTATGTTGAATTACATGTTATAGCTGTAGTTATACTTGTACACATGCATACGTCTCTGCATGTTTATCTCCCTGTTCATATGCATATACATGCTTATCTACCCATATATCCTTGCATATAATTCTTTGATAGTGACTGAGTTGGCACGATGGGGTATTTCGTGTGGTTATTGTAATTATGGTATGATGGTACATTCCTTGTGGATTGATTACTGATTTTTAAGATATTGCTATTGATTCACTACTTGGATTTGGATTAATGCCTCCGGAGTCACATGAATACCCACGTTACTTTAGGGCGTATGTGTGTAGTGACATTTGACACTAGAAAGGTGTTGGACACCGAGGAGGTATCAGTTGAGGTAAAGTTTGAGTCTTTATTATGCGTTGACATTTAGACTCGTGTAAAAGCATGCATATACATATTAGTTGATGCATATCATTTTATATGCAGAATTGGTGCTTTAATTATACTTTTGATCTTTTTATCTGAAAAGTATATTTAGTATCTATTTCTTTGAATGTGCACCATATTATTTATATTCATTGTTTTTTCGGTTATTTCTCTCTTTTTTTTTACATGTTTATGGATTGGATAGGTTTCAAAAAGTGAGTATATTTTGTCAAGAACTTCGCTTTTACTTTATTGGGTTAGACTTGATACTTACTGCCTTTTGTACTCATACTATATATTTGCATATTTTTATTGCAGATCCTGGTGTTGACTCAGCGGTTCTCAGGAGGGATCCTAGGAGCTCGATCAGAGACTTTTTGGTGAGTTGCTGCTCTTAAGATTTGCAGCTTATGGAGTCCTATTCCCATCTATTCTGTTATTTTTTTGTTCAAAATAGTTGTTTTATATATGAGACTCAGTTATATTCTATTTAGCAGCTCATGACTTCGTACTATTAAGTTTGGGATTTTATGTAGTATTTTTCGCACTTGGATATTGATTTTAGACTTATTCATGTTATTTTCTACGTTATTCCCTTTGAACATCCCTTATATTATTTTGTTATGATTGTCAATGCATATTGGCTTGTCTAGCTAGTTGGGTTAGGTGCCATCACGACTTTGGTGGGATTTTGGGTCGTGATAAGTTAGTATCGGAGCTCTAGGTTTATGGCTTCTACGAGTCATGAGCATATATAGTAGAGTCTTACGTATTGGTATAGACATGTCTATACTTATCTTCGAGAGGCTAAAAGGGCATTTAGGAAACTTCTCTCTCTTTCTCTCCTTATCGGACGTCCTTTTATTTTGTTCTTAAAGTTTGAATCTTTCTATTCCTACTATTCGTTCATAAGCAATGTTGAGAACACATCTTCAATTGGGCACCGACGACTTCTGATGATGTCTCGGAAGAGGTGCAAGATTTGTTTCCCTGCGATAATAGGGTCGGCCAGATTGTAGGATATGTGGCTAAATACAGACCACAACTTAGGCTCGGGTTGACTCAATTGAGTGAGCTGGTGATGTAGGACTCTTTAGTCCGGTAGTGTCCCTAGAAGTACGAGTGATGGTACAGTGAGCTATAAGATAGCTATGTCTTTACAACTAGTTATTCAAGGATAAGCGAGTGCCTCCACAGTCTTGAAGAATATTGGAGGGTAGTGTTGCCAAATTGACTTGGTACAATTAGCAGGAAGCTATGTCTTAAGCGTAGTGTTTGAAGACTACAATTAGAATATATTGGGGATAATGAGAAGGATCAGTTAGTTGCACATGGAATAGTGGCCATGGTGAGGTTATCATGAGACATGGGGTATGGACAAGAACATATAATGTTACTTTTTGTGATGAGGTTTGAAGTTGTACGACTTCTTAGGAAGAGTTGAATAGTTCGAGCAATGTGATATGATTGTCATCGGATAAGAGTTCACATGAAGGATACCATGAGATATGTTATATATACTATCACATGAGCTTTCGAGGGTAAAGATATGTACCAGTGTACTCATATGGCAGTTAAGCGAGATAAAAAAGACCTAAGTTTTTAGTGAGTGGCATGTCTTCGAGCCAAGAGGTGGGGTTTTTCATTACCGACTGGACCTTAATAACATGTCAATACAGTCCAAGGATTAAGGGACGCTTACGGATTATTTATGCCTTAAGAATGGTGACAATAAAGTCATGTCAGCCTTGGGATTTGCCAAATATATTATGTGCTATGCTTAAGTATATTACAAAGGTTGATGGGCGGCTCAGACTTGCTATTATAAGTGAGCTTAGTGTTGACCTGAGGGTAATAGTACTTCCTTTGGATACTATATGCAACTAGAACATAGATTCTTCGGCATGTTTGGCTATGCTTGGGGACATTTGAGTAGAGTTATTTACTTTCGGCATAGACCTAGTGGTTATCAAGTTTTAGAAGTGTTACTTGAAGATTTCCAGATGTTTCACTTGCTTGGGGAGTAGAACATGACATTAGGTCTAGATATGCTTCATGAGTTGCTTAATATTTCTGTTTATGTGTCTACGCCTGTTGGAGATTCTATCATGGTCGCTTGGGTTTATTGATCTTGTATGGTTTCTATTAATGTATATGCCACGAAAATTGATCTCTTTTTGTTATATATGGTGGATTTTGAGGTAATTCTTGGCATGGATTGGTTTTTCCCTGTCACGACCCAACACCCATCGGAGTCGCAACGGCGCCTAACACTATTTTCTAGGCAAGCCAACAGTCACACAATAACAACAAATTAAATGAACATGGTTTAATAAGCTCAATAGCAGAAATATCGTGAAATAACTGATAAAAACAACAACAATACTGCTACAACCATCCCAATGATCTGGTGTCAACGAGTACATGAGCATTAAATCCCCAATACAATTGTGTGAACTATAAAACAATAATGACATAAATACTGAAAGAGAACTTCAAGGTCTGCGGATGACATGGAAGCTACCTCGCAGTCTCCCAACAACTGGTACCAAGACAACTCTAGTAATAACCACATCCGGAAGTACTTGGATCTGCACCTGAAATGCAGAGTGTAGTATGAGTACAACCGACCCCATGTACTCAATAAGTAACAAACCTAACCTTGGGCTGAAAGCAGTGCTGAGATCAGAAGAAATAGTCAGAAACCAATATAATTAACCAATAATAGCTCAGGATATAAAGGAAACTGTATAAAAGAATAACTGAATGATATCATGTTCAACTCGTTCACATTTTAAGAATTTAGATATGCTTTCAAGTATAACAGTTAAAAGCCCAACATGCATAAAAATATTTCATTTACCATCTAGCATGAGGGGAATACATCTCTATGCCTACATGTCAAGTATACCTGTCAACTCAATATCATCGCGGTGAAGCCATCAAGAATAACAACACTTAGCACGCTCACGGTGTCTGGCACAAAGCCCTCACCATCACACAAATCAACACTTAGCACTGTACGGGTGCCTGGCATAAATGCCCCTTATCAAAGCACATATATATAACATTGTGCCTGTGCCCATTACTGAAATGTCAGACTCCAGAGGGTTGGATCTTGTCCAAGCGCTAATCATAATCACATAGCCCGATAGTGGGGTCTGGTGCACGCGTCGCCCCAAAGTAGTAACACTTAGCACAAAATGAGCCTGGGTACGCGTCACTTCAAAATCAATACTAAATCGGCTCTATGGCCCAAGCTCAGTCATCAAATCCTCTAGTCTCAGTTAACCACATCTCACAGTACTCAACTTAACAATGTTACGTATATGAGGCATCAATAACATGTGAAAAAACAAATAAGATAGTACAGAGACAAAGACATCATACATGGATATAGCATCAAGACTGAGAATATCCGTACAATTAAGGCAAATAGCTCAGAAATAGCAAGTATAGCCTTATCATGTCTCAAACAACTAGCACATAGCCTAGACATGGTTTCTAAGATGAATCAGAACTCAAATAATCATACAGGTTTAGAAAACATGGATATAACAAGGCATAATAGCAAAAACACATCCCATAGTAGTCTAAAAGCCATGTCAAATCATGAATACTCCGGTGCATGCACACACGCCCATCACCTAGCGCGCGTGTCACCCCAATACATCTCGTATAACATGGTTCCTAGGGATATATACCCTCGAATCCAAGTTTAAATGTGTTACTTACCTCAAAACGCGGAGATCAATACTCCAAAAAGCCCTTTCCACGTGACACGGCCTCCATCGGAAATAATCCCAAATGATAAAGTTAAGGTCTTGAATCAAATATGCAAAGTCAACCCAAAAAGTCAACCCCAGGCTTGCACCCTGAAACTTGACAAAATTCACAAATTCCGAACACCCATTCAAATACTAGTCCAACCATACCAATCTCATCCATATCCACCCACAAATCGACCTTCAAATCATCAAATCTCGCTCTCCAATAACATAGCTTAAAATACACAAATTTCATCTTAAATTCATATAAACTAGGTGTAATAATCAATGGGTAATCAATATCTAACATCAAAAGTGATTAAACTTCACTTACCTCTTCAATTGTGATGAAAAGCTCTCCAAATATCGCCCTAGATTGAGCTCCACAACTCAAAATATGTTAAAATGACAAAACCCCTTGAAAAATAGAGTACCTAAAGTCTGCCCAGGTATACCTTTCGTGATCGCGGAAATACCTTCGCGACAAAGAAAAAACTCCCAAAGATGCCAAAACCTTCTACGCGAATGCGACATTTAGGCCGCGAAGACGATGACCAACACTGCCATGCCTACGAGAACGCATCCCCTCTTCCATGAACGTGAAGGCTTAAGGCGTGATGCCCCCCAAGCCAACCTCCCTTCTACACAAACGCATCGCCCCACCCGCGATCGCGAAGGCCACTGCCTTTTAAAGCATCGTGAAGGGTGGACCAACTAGCAAATGCGAAGAATAATTTGCCTGTCAACCAAGAGCCCTACGCGAATGCGACCATTATGTCACGATCGCAAAGATGAACACACCAGACATCAGAACAACAACCCAACAACACTAACCTACTCGAGGCCTCAAATCACACAAAATAACATCAAAATCACGAATCGCACCACAATTCAAGCCTAATGTACTAATGAACTTTAAACTCTCAAAACTCATGTCAAATCATATCAAATCAACTCCGAATGACCTCAAATTTCGCATGCAAGTCCCAAATGACACAACAGAACTATTCTAACTCCTGGAACTAAAATTCGAACCCGATATCATTAAATTCAACTCCCAGTCAAACCTCTCAATCTTCCAAACCTTTAAGTTTTCAGCTTTCGCCAAAAAACACCATACAAAGCTATTGGAACCATCAAAACTCTATTTCGGAGTCATCTACACAAAAGTCAAAATGTGGTCAACTCTTACAACTTAAGCTTTCTACCTTGGGATTAAGTGTCCCAATTCACTCTAAAACCTCCCTAAAACCACATTAACCACCCTGGCAAGTCACATAAACACAATTACACATAAGTAAGGCATCAAATAGGGGAAACTGGACTAATATACTCGAAACAGTTGGTTGGTTCGTTACATTCTCCCCCTCTTAAATAAACATTCATCCTCGAACGGGTCTAGAATCATACTTCGAGTCACAAATAGGTGTGGATATCTGCTCTGCATCTCCTGCTCATTCTCCCATGTAGCCTCCTCAACTGGCTGACCCCTCCAATTCACCTTCGCCGAAGCTATGTTCTTCGACCTTAACTTTAAAACATGTTGGTCCAAAATGGCCACCGACTCCACATCATAGGTCAAATCCCCATCTAGTTGTACCGTGCTGAAGTCCAAAATATACTTCCAGAGCATCGAAACATGAAATACTGGGTGAACACCCCATAGACTAGGTGGCAAGGAAAGTCTGTAGGCCACCTCTCCAACCCTCTCAAGCACCTCAAAAGGACCAATATACCTGTGGCTCAACTTCCCCTTCTTCTCGAATCTCATCACACCCTTCATGGGTGACACTCTGAGTAGAACCTTTTCACCCACCATGTATGCAACATCACGAGATTTCCTGTCAGCATAACTCTTGTACATGGACTCTGCTGTACGAAGCCGCTCCTGAATCACCTTCACCTTCTCCAAGGCATCACAGACCAAATTAGTGCCCAACAACTTAGCCTGTCCAAGCTCAAACCAACCAACTGGAGAACGACATCTCCTCCCATATAAGGCCTCATTAGGAGCCATCTGGATACTCGATTAAAAACTGTTGTTGTAGGCAAACTATGGTAATGGAAGAAACTGATCCCATAAACCTTCGAAATCAATAACACAGGCACGTAACATGTATTCCAAGATCTGAATAGTGTGCTCGGACTGCCCGTCTGTCTAGGGATGGAATGTTGTACTCAACTCTACCTGTGTGCCCAGCTCTCGCTGCACCGCTCTCCAAAATTACAATGTGAACTGAGTACCTCAATCCAAGATAATAGATACAGACACACCATGAAGGCGAACAATCTCACGAATGTAAATTCGAGCCAGCTGCTCTAAAGAATAGGTAGTCATAACTGGAATGAAATGTGCAGACTTGGTCAGTCTGTCCACAATAATCCATAGTGAATTAAACTTCTTGAAGGTCCATGGAAGTCCAACTAAAAAATCCATCGTGTTACGTTCCCACTTCCACTCCGGAATATCAAGCCTCTGAAGCAAACCACCGGGTCTCTGATGCTCGTACTTTACCTGCTGGCTGTTCAAATACCGAGCGTCATACTCAACAATATCTTTCTTCATTCTCTGCCACCAATAGTGCTACCTCAAATCCTGATATATCTTCGCGCCACCCAGATGAATGGAATACCGCAAACTATGGGCCTCATCAAGAATCAACTCACACAACCCAATTTGGAGCACATATCCGACCTTGCATCCTCAATACCCCATCATCTCCAATAGTAACCTCCTTAGCATTATCGTGTTGCACCGTGTCCTTTAGGACAAGCAAGTGGGGATCATCATACTGATGTGTCTTGATGCGCTTAAACAAAGAAGGTTGTGAAATCACGCAAGCAAGAACCCAGCTAGGCTCCGAAATATCCAACCTCACAAACTGATTGGCCAAAGTCTGAACATCCAATGCTAATGGTTGCTCCCCAACTGGAATATAAGCAAGACTCCCCATGCTCTCATCCTCCTACTCAAAGGATCGGCCACCACGTTGGCCTTCCCCGGATGATACAGAATGGTGATATCATAATCCTTTAGTAGCTCTAACCACCTCCATTTCCTCAATTTTAGATCCTTTTGCTTGAACAAGTGCTAAAGACTCCTATGATCTGTGAACAACTCACAAGACATGCCGTAGAGATAATGCCTCTAAATCTTCAATGCGTGAACAATGGATGCGAACTCCAAGTCATGTACATGGTAGTTCTTCTCATTGGGCTTCAACTGAGGCGAAGCATAAATGATGACTCTACCCTCCTGCATCAACACATATCCAATGCTAATTCGTGAAGCATCACAATAAACCGTGTAAGACCCTGATCCCGAAGGAAAAACCAGAAATGAATTCGTAGTCAAGGCTGTCTTCAGCTTGTGAAATCTCTCCTCACACTCATCCTACCACCTCAATGGGGCACCCTTCTAGGTCAATCTAGTCAAAGGTGCATCAATGGATAAGAAACCCTGCACAAAAAAGTGACAATACCCGGTCAAACTAAGGAAACTTCGGATCTCTGTAGCAGAAGACGGTCTGGGCCAACTCTAAACTATCTCAATCTTCTTCGGATCTACCTTAATCCCTTCACTAGATACCACGTACCCCAAAAATGCCACCTAGTCAAGAAAAAACTCACACTTGGAGAATTGGGCATATAGCTTCTTCTCCCTTGAAGTCTGGAGCATGATCCTCAGATGCTCTTCATGATCCTCCTAGCTATGTGAACACACCAATATATCATCAATGAAAACTATGACGAAGGAATCAAGATATGGCTGGAACACACTGTTCATCAAGTGCATAAAGGCTGTTGGGGCATTGGTCAGCCCAAAAGACATCACCAGAAACTTAGAGTGATCATAAGGGGGTCCTGAATGTCTTCTTTAGAATATCTTAATCCCAGATCTTAAACTGATGATACCCTGACCTCAAATCAATCTTCGAGAGCACTCTAGCACCTTGGAGATGATCAAATAAGTCATCAATAAGCGGTACAGCTTATGATTTCATCACCAACAGCTACACAGCCGGCATAGCCAGCTCGGGGTGGGGCTTAACCAATTCGAGGCTACCCTAGAGGGGGAGGTCAATCAGGTAGTGGTCAGGCCCGTTGCTACACATTTCCAGCTAGGCCAGAGGTAGTTGCTTTCGATGCCGTGATCACATGTATTGTTTCAGTATGCCACAAGGACGCTTCAGTATTATTTGATCCTAGTTTTACTTATTCATATGTGTCATCATACTTTGCTCGCTATTTGGTTATGCCCCGTGATTCTTTAATTATGCTTGTTCATATATCTACACTGGTGAGTAACTCCATTATTGTGGACCGTGTGTATTGATCATATGTTGTGGCTATTGGGGGATTATAGATGAGAGTTGATCTTCTATTGCTTAGCATGGTTGATTTTGACGTGATTTTGTGCATGGATTGGTTGTCACCATATCACGCTATTCTTGATTGTCACACTAAGACCGTGACGTTGGCGATGCCCGGGTTGCCTAGGGTTGAGTGGAGAGGTTCTATGGATTATGTTCCCAGTAGAGGGATTTTGATATTTGAAGGATCAATGGATGGTTGAGAAGAGATGTCTGGCATATTTGGCATTCGTGAGGGATGTTAGTGCTGATGCTCCTACCATTGAGATAGTTTCGGTAGGAGAGACTTCCCAGATGTATTTTGTGCAGACCTTCCGGGCATGGCACCGACAAGGATATTGATTTTGGTATTGATCTGGTGCTGGGCACTCAACCCATCTCTATTCTACTATATCGCATGGCACTAATGGAATTGAAAGAGTTAAAGGAATAACTTCAGGAGTTGCTTGATAAAGCCTTCATCAAGCCCAATGTGTCGCCTTGGGGTGCACTGGTTCTATTCTTAAAGAATAAAGATGGTACTTTGAGGATGTGTATTGACTACCGGCAGTTGGACAAAGTTACAATTAAGAACAAGTACCCACTACCGCGCATCGATGATTTATTTAACTAGCTTTAGGATGCTAGAGTTTTTTCGAAGATTGATTTGAGGTGGGGTATCATCGGTTAAAGATTTGGGATTCAGATATTCTGAAGATGGCTTTCAGGATCCGCTAAGGTCATTATGAGTTTCTTGTGATGTCTTTTGGGCTGACCAATGACCCAGTAACCTTTATGCACCTGATGAACAGTGTGTTCTAGCCATATCTTGATTATTTCATCATAATATTCATTGATGATATATTGGTGTACTCACGAAGCCAGGAGGATCATGAGCAGCATCTGAGAATTGTACTTCAGACTTTGAGGGGGGAAGAAATATGCTAAATTCTCCAAGTGTGAGTTTTGGCTTGATTCAGTGGCGTTCTTGGCCACGTGGTGTCAAGTGAGTAGATCAAGGTGGATCCGAAAAAGATTGAAGTAGTTCAGAGTTGGCCTAGACCGTCTTCAGCTATAGAGATTCGGAGCTTCTTGGGTTTGGCAGGTTATTATCGCCATTTTATAGAGGGATTCTCATCTATTGCTGCACCATTGACTAGATTGACCCAGAAGGGTGCCCCATTCAGGTGGTCTGATGAGTGTGAGGTGAGCTTTCAGAAGATCAAGACTGCATTGACTACAGCCCCAGTGTTAGGTTTACCTATAGGTTCGGGATCTTACACCGTGTATTGTGATGCATTACGTATCGGTCTTGGGTGTTGATGCAGGACGGTAGGGTGATTGACTACGCATCTCAGCAGTTGAAAGATCATGAGAAGAATTACCATGTTCATGACTTAGAGTTTGCAGCTATTGTTCATGCATTGAATATTTTGAGACACTATCTGTACGGTGTTCATTGTGAGGTCTATACTGACCATCGGAGTCTCCAGCACCTATTCAAGCAGAAGGATCTTAATTTGCGGCAACGGAGATGATTAGAGTTGCTGAAAGACTATGATATCACCATATTATATCATCCGGGGAAGGACAATATAGTGGCCGGTGCACTAAGTAGGAAGGTTGAGAGTATGGGCAGTTTTGGCATATTTATCGGTAGCAGAGAGGCCACTAGACGTGGATATGCAGGCCTTGGACAATCAGTTTGTGAGATTGGATTTTTCGAAGCCCAGTTGTATTCTTTCTTGTGTTGTGGCATAGTCATCGTTGTTGGAGCATATCATGGCTCGCTAGTTTGTTGACACTCACTTGCTGGTATTGAAAGACACGGTGCAGCGGAGTGGTGCTAAGGAGGTTGTGATTGGTGATGACAGTTTTATGTGGCTTCGAGGCTGGATTTGTGTTATAAATATGTATGGCTTGAGAGGTTTTATACTTGAGGAGGCTCACAGTTCACGCTATTCCATTCACCCATGTGTCATGAAGATGTGCCATGACTTGAAACAACACTATTGGTGGTGGAGAATGAAGAAAGATATCGTTGCTTATGTCTCACGGTGTTTGAATTGTCAACAGGTGAAGTATGAGCATTAGAAACCGGGAGGGTTTATTTAGAGATTAGAAATATCGGAGTGGAAGTGGGAGTGCATCACTATGGATTTTGTGGTAGGCTTACCATGGACCTTGAAGAAATATGACGTTGTCTGGGTTATTGTGGACCGGTTGACTAAGTTCGCACACTTCATTCCGGTGATGACCTCCTATTCTTCAGAGCGGTTGGCTCAGATTTACATCTAGGAGATTATCTACTTGCATGGCATACCCATTTTCATCATTTCTGACCAAGACATGCAGTTCACATCGCAATTTTTGAGAGCAAAACAACGAGAGTTGGGCACGGGTTAAGTTGAGTACAACATTCCATCCTCTGATAGACGGGCAGTCCGAGCGAACTATTCAAATCTTGGAGAATATATTGGATTTCAGAGGTTCATGGTATCAGTTTCTTCCGTTAGCAGAGTAAGCCTACATCAACAACTTCCAGTCGAGTATCTAGATGGCTCCTTATGAGGCCTTATATGGGAGGAGATGTCCTTCTCCAGTTGGTTGGTTTGAGCCTAGGGAGGCTAGGTTGTTGGGCACTGATTTGGTCCCTGATGCCTTAGAGATGGTAAAGTTGATCTAGGAACGACTTCATACAACACAGTCTAGGAAAAAGCATTATGCTGATAGGAAGTTTCGTGATGTTGCGTATATAGTGGGTGAGAAGGTTTTGCTTAGAGTTTCACCCATGAAGGGTGTGATGAGGTTCGGGAAGAAGGGCAAGTTGAGCCCTCGGTGTATTGGTCCTTTTGAGGTGCTTGAGAGGATTGGAGAGGTGCCCTAGAGACTAGCATTGCCACCTAGTCTATTAGATGTTCATCCAATGTTTCATGTTTCTATGATCCGGAAGTACTATGGTGATCTGTCTCATGTTTTGGATTTCAGCACGGTGCAACTATATGAGGATTTGATTTATGATGTGGAGCCGGTGGACATTTTTGACCGGTTGGTTCGAAAGTTGAGGTCAAAGAATATAGCATCACTGAAAGTTTATTGGAGAGGTCAGTTGGTTGAGGAAGCTACTTGGGAGGACTAGCAGGAGATGCGGAGTAGATATCCACACTTATTTGAGACTCCAGGTATGATTCTAGACTCATTCGAGGACGAACGTTATTTAAGAGGGGGAGAATGTAATGACCCGGTCATTTGTTTTGTGTATTGTAGCCATGGTCCCCTATTTATTGCCTCTTCTATGTCTCTTTGTGGTTATTTGACTTGCCGGGATTGTTGGATTAGTTTCAGGGAAGTTTCAGAGTGAATTGGGACACTTAGTCCCAAGGTTGAAGGCTTAAGTTGAAAGAGTTGACCGGAGTTTGACTTTTATGTAGACGACTCCGAAATGGAATTTTGATTGTTCCAATAGCTTTGTATGGTGATTTTGGACTTATGCATATGTCTAGATGTTGATTTGGAGTCCGTAGGTTGATTTGATATTGTTTGGCGAAAGTTGGAAAGTTGAAGGTTTGGAGAGTTGAGAAGTTTGACCGAGAGTTGACTGTTTTGATATTGAGTTTGAATTTTTTTTCCGAGAGTTTGGATAGGTCCATTATATCATTTGGGACTAGTGTGCAAAATTTGAGGTCATTCAGAGTTGGTTTGATATGATACGGCTATAGGTTTAGAAGTTGAAAGTTGATTAATTTCATTAGGCTTGAATTGGGGGTGTGATTTGTGGCTTTGATGTTGTTTGATGTGATTTGAGGCTTCGAGTAAGTTCGTATTGTGTTTTTGAACTTGTTGGTATGTTTGGATGGGGTCCCTAGGGCCTCGGGGGTATTTCGGATGGTTAACAGATCATTTTGGACTTGGTGATTTTTGCTAAAGGTTTATGGTTTCTGGTGTGATCGCATCTGCGGTGGGCTTGGCCGCAGGTGCAGTTGAAGGGTCGCGAAAGAGGAAAGTGAAGATGTTGAGGGATTATGCATATGCCGACAGTTGGGCGCAGGTGTGCAAGAGCAGGTGGGCAAGGAGTCTGTAGGTGCGGAGCCGCAGGTGCGACTGAAAGGTCGCAAAAGCGAAAAGGGAAACTGTTGAGGGATTCCATAGATACGGACAGCTGGGCGCAGGTACGCAAGCACTAGTGTGCAAGTGCCGGTGCGCAAGGAGTCTGCAAGTATGGAGCAGTAGAATCGGCTAGGAGCCCGCAGAGGCGGACGAGCAGGGAGTTTAGTGATTTCCCATCTGCGAAGGCATTTCCGCAGATGCGACGCCACATGTGTGAGTTTTTGTCTGCAAAAGCAAAAGGTCGAATTTTGGGAGAGAGCCGCAGAAGAGGCCAACATGCCGTAGAAGCAAGACCGTAGGTGCGGTTAAGTGACCGCAGGTGTGGATTCACTGTCAGATCTTATATTCGAAGGGTTTCATGGTTTTTCTCATTTGGAGAGTTTTGGGACTCAGCTAAGGGCGATTTTTGATAGGGTTTTGCTACAATTTAAGAGGTAAGTGAAGTTTAATCACTTTTGATGTTAGATATTGATTACCCATTGATTTTTACACTTAATTTATGTTAATTTGAAGTGAAATTTGGGAATTTTAGACCACGGTATTGGAGAGTGAGATTTGGTGATTTGAGGGTCGATTTGTGAATGGAATTGGATGAAATTAGTATAATTGGGCTCGTAATTGAATGTGTGTTCAGAATTTATAAATTTTTTCGGGTTCCGGGATACGAGCCCGGGTTGACATTTTGGGTTGACTTTGCATATTTGATTTAATACTATAGCTTTATCTTTTGCATTTGTTTCCTATGGCTATTATTGATGGTCTCAAGTTATTTAGGCTAGATTAGAGCCGTCCAGAGATTGATTTACGCGGGAAGGGCTTGTTAGTGGAGTGATTTGGCTTGCTTGAGGTAAGTATCTTACCTAAACTTGGTTGAGGCACTTGTTGCCTGAATTATTTGTGATAACTATGTGCTATGAGTGGCGCCTATCTGTGGGCTTGAGCCCATATGCATGCACTAGGGTACTATTTTCATGCTCGGGATAGTGCTTAGGCTATGACATGCCTTGAATTGATTGCTAAGTTTCAAGCTGTGATGTTTCTCCTATTTGTACCCCTATGTGAGCTATTTGTACCGCATTTGAGATTTTTTGAGGTTATTCTTCCGATTGGACCTGTTAAATTGCTATTTTGTGATGCAATTGTCTGGTCTAGCTGTGATAGCACACGTTGCACATTCCTACATTATAGCATGTTATTTATACCAGTCCAGGAGTATGAGACTTGATAATCATTAATCATGTACATGTATTCTCGTATATTATGTTCTGTGCGTTATGATCTGGACTGGTAGCATGTGACCATGCCGGGGGGATTCTGATTGTTGGCACATAAGTGTCTGTATGGTTGATATTATTGGAACGTGTGTTGTTCGCGCAACACATGAGTTGTCCGTGTGGATCCAGATATTGATATTATTAGCACGTGAGTTGTCTGTGCAGCACATGAGTTGTCCATGTAGCATGTGGATATGGATCCATCCCCCTAAGGTAATCCTCTTATGTTTCTCTCTTGATGGTGTACACACAGATATTGAGGAAAACTGATAAGTGGTTTGGTACGGGTATGAAAATGCTGAGGAAAAGCTGGCCAGTGTTTGTTTCGGATTTGCATTTCATCTTTACTTGCAATTTTCGTCGTTGTTTACATGATTCATTTGCATATCACCCTTATATGTCGTATCAGTTATCGAACAGAGTCATTAAGTAATTGTGCACACACACAGATAGTTCTTTCTGTGCTTTATACTTAATCACATTAATGTTCTGTACTAGTTGGATTAATGAAACTATACAAGTTATAGCAAGTATCATTTATAACTCTTGCTTCTTTTACCTCGTTAAGGTTAGATATTATACTCGTTAAGTACATTGGGTCAGTTGTACTCATCTACACTCTGTACTTAATTGTGCAGATCCAGGTGTTAGGACCAGTCATCAGCATCAGAGTTGCTTGTTGAGCCGAGTATCGAGAGACGAGGTAGAGCTGCATTCTCGCCCAAAATCTTGGCATCTCTTTTCTTATGTACTATTGTCTCTAGTTCAGACAGTATTGTTATTTAGCTTTCAGACTTGTATTCCATTATAGAGTTCATGACTCTGTATTTACCAGTTTCTGGGGGATTTATCACGTATTAGCGATATTGTGCTATATTAAGGTTTCAGACTCATGTTATTTCTGTCTTCTCTACTATTATGATTTATTATTGTTATTTTTGGCTTGCCTAGCAAGTGTATTAGGCGCCATTACGACGGGTTGTGATTTTGGGTCGTGACATCTAAAGTTACCCAATCCGGCTAAGCAAAGAAGAGTGGGATATGAAACGAGTAAAGATGTTTGGCAAGTAAAAACAGATATTAAATAGAGGCATTTAATAAGTGAAATCAACAACAACAACGACATACCCAGTATTATCTCACACCGTGGGGTCTGGGGAGGGTAGTGTGTACGCATACCTTACCCCTACCTTATGAGGATAGAGATGCTGTTTCCAATAGACCCTCAGCTCAAGATCATTCAATACGTGAAATCATGTAACAATTAGAGGCATATAGCAAGTAAATGCATATAACATGTGAAAGCATATAATAAGTGAAGGCATGTTGTATGTGAAGGCATGTTGTAAGTGAAGGCATGTGCTAAATGAAGGCATGTAACATGTTAAGGCATCTAATAAGTAAATTATGTAACAATTAAGGGCATGTAACATGTAAAATCTAGTAACAAGTAAAGGAATGAATTAGATAAAGATATGTAGCAGTAGTAACTCAAGTAAAAGTGTAGATGCAACGGTAACATACAAGGTAGAAACATAGATAAGATAGTAACAGACCAAATGGGAAACATAGAGGTAAACTACATAAAGAAAATAAGTGTGAAAGTAACATACAAAATAGAAGACATAGATAAGAACCAATGTAGAGTGCATGTATATGTCTAATGAATGAGTAATCATAACAGAATCCAACTTCCTTTCTTTTCACACGGAAACAACCAACAGGCCAATCTTATTTCAAAAAACACGAAAATACTCTTCGTGCCAACATCTTGTCAACTGCATGATAATACCCATCGTGCCAATCATTGCCTTAAGGCCCCAATCATCATCTCTTGTTATGGATAAAGAAGCTCAAGTAATATGACAATAATAGGTATAGATGTGTATTTGTGATACTACAGTCAAGTTAAGTATGTAAACAATCTCAAAATAGCGCGTTAAATCCTTTTAAGATTCCATACATCCTAACTTAATTTCTAACACAGATAATTAAATTCATCAGTCATAGAATTAAGTGAAGCATAAGTCAAGAGATCACCAAGTTCAACAAGGCACAAAGAAGCATATAATCCCCTCATCCGAGCATGGAAACCCTGGCACATGCATATACGTCTGTCACCTCATATATGCATCACCCCCGCATGTAGCAAACAATATTATTTATTAGGAAAATTTCTTAAACAAAGCTAGACATGACACTTACCTTGTTCCGGAATAATTTTCACAATCCAATACCGTATTCCTTAGAAATACCCCTCAAAACGATCAAAACCTAGTCAAATATCATTTAAATAAGTCAAACAATGCTAAAGAAAACATCCCCTATCAATAAAGGTTCAATCTTTGCCAGATTTCCAAAAGTCAATAAAAAGTTAACTAGGGCACACACGGTCTAAATATGAAAAGGAAACCAAATCCGGATGACCCAAAACCCCACGAGTCTAAATATATAATTTTGTTTTTAAAATCATACCTCAATTTGAGGTCTATATCTCAATTTTAAAAAATTCCTAATGTAATAATCCGACCGGTCGTTTTGAGTACTATATTTCCTTTCTATGTTCTGAGACTTTTCATTTATGACTTGCGTGTCTGGTCTGTGTCGATTTTTGAAAAATTTAAATGTGAATTTGTAAAGAAAATGTGATTTTTGACTTTAAAAATGACTAGAGTTGGCCACAGTCAACGTTTTTAGTAAACAACATCGGATCAGTATTTTGATGATTTTAATAGGTTCGTATGATGATTTTAGACTTGCATGTATATTTGGTTGGGGTCCCGGGTGACCCGAGGCCATTTTGGCGTATTATGTGAAAAAATTAAATAATTGAGTTTTAAGCTTGAAAATCTTGCGTTTTGATGGTTGATTCTTGATATTTGATATTATTTTGATGATTTGAGTTACTAAGCAAGTTCGTATGATATTTTTATACTCGTGTGGATGTTCCAATTGGAGACTGAGTGGCTTAGGTGAGTTTCGGATAAGTTGCAGACCATTTTGGCATAACTGTGTAACTGCTGGTGTTTTGGACATGCAGATATCGTATTTGCGAAGTTCTGCTCGCACATGCGAGCATCACTTTTGCAAGGTGTGGCTCACATTTGCGAAGTTGGGCTGGGGATGGGCACTTTGCAATTGGGAAGTATGTATCACGATTGTGGACAGGGGGTCTTCGCTTTTGCGATAAGTTGGTCGCATTTGCAACACAATAGGCGTGGGGGGTAGCTTCATATTTGCGAAGTCATGTCCGCATTTGCGGACTGTGCAAATTCGCTTTTGTGATAGTGGAGGCTTAAAATCCAGTTCGCAATAGCAACCACCTGTTCGCTTTTGCGAACGTCACAATTATGAACAAGAGTTCGCGATTGCTACATTTGTAACTAGGCATAATGTGAAAATTTCGGGACTTAGCTTATTTTTACACCACTTTTCAACCCTAGACTCCATAGAGAAAATTTTTGAAGAGTTATTTCTTCCCAAATTTATTGGTAAGAAACTTTAATTTGTTTTCAATAATTTTTCATTACTTTTTCATGAATTTATTCATCAAATCTATGAGTTTCAAAGTAGAAATTGGGAGTTTTTGAGTTGAATTTAAGGATTTTGTGAAATTGAGTTAGACTTCCAATTGAGGTCGGATTTTGAAACAAATCACATATCAAGGCTCGGGGGTGAAGGGATAATTAGGATTTGGTCTTAATTCTGAATTTTGACTATATGGGTACGGGTTGGCTTTTTGTTGACTTTTGAGATTTTGGCATTATTTGACTTCTTGAGATGATATTTGACTTGGTTTTGATCGTTTTGAAGAGTATTTCTAAGGGAGACGATATTAGATTGTGAGATTGTTCCGAAATGAGGTAAGTGTCTTGCCTAGCTTTATTGAGGGAATTTTTCCTACTAAGTGATATTGTTTGCTACATGAGTGGGAGATGCGTATACGAGGTGACGAGTGCACATGCATGTGCCAGGGTTTCCATGCTCTAGAGGGAAAATTATATTCTTCTTTGGGCTTTGTTGAACTTGGTAATCCCTCCATTTATGCTTCACTTAATTCTATGACTGATGACTTTAATTATTTGTGTTAGAAATCATGTTAGAATGTATGACATCTTAAAAGGATTTAACACGCCATTTTTGAGATTGGTTTATATACTTAACTTGATCATAATATCATGAACCCATATCCATATCTGTTGTTGTCATATTACTTGAGCTTCTTTATCCGTAATAAGAGATGATGATTGGGTCCATAGGGCAATGTTTGGCACGAAGAGTATTTCAGTACGGTTTGAAATGAGATTGGCTTGTTGGTTGTTACCGTGCGAAAAGAAAGAACGTTGGATTCCTGTTATGATTACTCGTTCGTTAGACATATACATGCTCTCTACCTTGGTTTCCATCTATAATATTTTTGCTTAGTGTGTTACTTTCACGTTGGTGTTCTTTATGGAGTTTACCTCTATGTTTCTGATTTGGTTTCTTACTATCTTATTTATGTTCCTACCTTGTTGGTTACCGTTATATCTACGCTTTTACTTGAGTTATTACTGCTACCTGCCCTTACATAGATCATGCCTTTACTTAGTGCTAGCCTTTACATGTTACATGCCATTAATTGTCACATGATTTACTTATTAGATGCCTTAACCTGCTACATGTCTTCACTCACTACATGCTCACTTACTATATGTCTTCACTTACTATAAGCTTTTACTACCACATGCCTTCACTTACTATATGATTTTACTTGCTACATGCCTCTACTTTCTACCTGATTTCACATATTGAATGCTTCCATTTGATACATGTTCTTACTTGCCAAATGTCTTTACTCGTTTAATGACCCACTCTACTTTGCCTGATCGGATTGGGTGATTTTTAGATTGGTTTTGTGTTGTGCTTTGTTGAAGCCTTGTCTTTATATACGATAGACTGGCTTTTGGTACCGGACTGCCCATCTTATTTTGTTTGAGTTGTATTACCTAGTTGAATATCGCATGTTCATTTTTTTAGAGTTACGTTGTGAAATTTTCCTGCATTTGGTTGTTATTGAAGTTTCATAAGATATTATTATATGTGGGGATCATGTTGCACGTTGCAACAATGTTAACATTGACATTGGGTTCGGATTGCATGCTGCAATAGTGTTGATATTGATATTGGGATTGGGTTGAACACCTTAACAATTTTAATATTGACACGGGGATCGGGTTACACGCTGCAACAGTGCTGCTATTGATATTGGGATCAGGTTATATGCCGCAACAATGTTAATATCGATATGTGGATCGGGTTTACGCCGCAATAATATATATATATATATATATATATATATATATATATATATATATATATATATATATATATATATATATATATATATATATATATATATATTATCATTTTGTGTGTGTGTGTGGATCGTGTTGCACGCCGCAATAGAAAGGATGATTGCAAATATTCTTTGTTGTTATATTTCGCCAGTGTGTTGTGCTGTAAGACTCGATCCGTTTACTATGTGTCCATTTGTTTTCTCTATCCCGTTATTACTTCTTTGTTTATCATTTGTTCAGGTATATATAGCAAGTGAGTATCTTTAAATTAAAATCTCATCACTATTTCACCGAGGTTAGTCAAGATACTTATTGAGTACATGAGGTCGATTATACTCATACTACACTTTTGCACCTTGCACGCAAATCTTGGAGATGCGTAACTGTGGAAGATTAAGCCTTGTATTGACGACGTACCCGTTTTCCATATTGTTTATGATTTAATTTCTGTTTATGTAAACTTCAAACAAATATTATATTTATTCTTCATATCGATTTTGTAAATCTAAATCATAGTGACCTATGACTTGTACTACGAATCCTTGGGGTATATGTATTGGATTCGGTTGCAGCTTTTATTATATATATTGTTGATTTCTTAGATTAGTAGTAAATTATATTGTTTCTCTTACCTAGCGGGTTGGGTTAGGTACCATTACGACTTGGTGGGAGGTTTTTGGGTCGTGACACCTAAATTCTACCAAAAGCCCCCAATTTATGCTTTGAAATGCATAGATTTGATGATGAAATTCATGAAAAAGTAATTAAAATTTATTGAAAATAAGTTAAAGTTAACCTATGAATTTGGGAAGAAATTGCTTTCCAAAGTTTGCCTCTATGGGGTTTAGGGTTCAAAAACTATTTAAAATGAGATAAGTCCCAAAATCCCCACATATTGCAATTGCGAACTCTTGTTCGCAATTGCGATGTTTGCAAGTGCGAACCACTGATCGCAAATGCGATCAGTGTCCCAGCTCCCCAGTTGTCTCAAATGTGACTCTTGCTTCGCATTTGCGAAGGCCCTCCAGCTCGAAAATGCAGACCGATTTTCGCAAAAGCGAAGCAGTGCCTAGCCCACCAATGTCACAAATGCGAAGCCCCTTCCGGTTGCAAATGCGACCTTTTCATTGAAAAAGCGATACACCAGCTCCCAGTCCCACATCGCAATTGCGAGCCTGACATCGAAATTGCGAGTCTCGCATTTACGAATAAGTCATCGCAAATACGAAACTCGTAGACCATGAACACCAGATTTTTCTCAACAATGCCAAAACCATGCGCAACCCATCCAAAACTCACCTAGAGCCTCTCGGGCTCCAATACGAATATTTACACAAGTGTAATAATATAATACAAACTTGCTCATAAGTTTAAATCATCAAAATAACATCAAATATCAAGAATTGGTCATGAAAATCCAAGATTTTCAACTTCAAAACTCATTTTTCAACTTTTTATATAATGCGTCGAAACGGCCCCGGGTCTCTCGGGACCCCAACCAAACATGCGTACAAGTCTAAATACATCATACGAACTTACCAAAATCGTCAAAACACTGATTCATTTACTAAAAATATTGACCGTAGTCAACTTTAGCCACCTATAAAGTCAAAAATTATATTTTCTTCTAAATATTACACATAAACTTTTCGAAAACCGGCACGAACCACGCACTCAAGTCATAAATCATCAAATAAGGCTATGAGAGGTCTCAGAACACAGGAAAGGGAGCTAGCACTCAAAATAACTGGTCTCGTTGTTACATTGAACGAGATCTCGGAGGGCTCAAGTGAATTTCGACGCATTTGGAGAAGATTCATAATTTTTGGAGGAAATTATGATGTCATCGCCCGGTCCATCGAGAATTGATGGCTGTAGCGCTCAAACTAGGCTTCGACCAGTAAATAAGGGGTTTGATTTTTGTAGATTCTTATCTTATTTTTCACAATTTTAAGGACTTAGGAGCTCGATTTTGAAAGGTTTTGATCTAGATCTTCATATACAAGCTTGGAAAAAGTGATTCTAACCTTAATCTATAATTTTTTGCATGAATTTTTCACTAGATCTAACATCAAAACATGGATTTGAATAAGAGAAATTGAAAATTTTGTCCAAAAGTTGAGAAAGTGATTCTAACCTTAATCTATAATTTGTGGTTTTGAACCCTGATTTAGGGTCGAAATTGAAAACTAATTATATATTTGGACTCGTAAGGTTATGAGTCAATGTAATTCGACCGTGTGGGCCTAGGGTTGACTTTTTTGACTTTTGAGATTTTTATTAAAGATTGAAGCTTTATCATTTATAGTTGATTCCTACAGCTTTATTCAATTTTGATGAGTATTCATTGGCTAAATTTTGGGCGTTTGGAGGCCGAGGATAGAGGAAAATGTATTTTGAAAGCTTGAAGCCTATTTTGGATAAGGTAAATATCCTGGTTAACCTCAACTTTAGGAAAAAGTATTTTAAGAGTGACATATATGCAAGGTGACCAATGTATATGCGACCATCAAGGTTATACCATGTTCACGGGTAAACTTTAGGCATCTTCATGCCTTGTGTGAGATATATTCTTCTTGTTTTATACGTTATTTATTCGTATGGCTATTTGATTGACTCAATTCATGCTATAGATGGGTTATCTTGTATGTTGAGTTACATGTTATAGTCATAGTCATACTTGTACACATGCATACATCCTGCATATTTATCTCTGTATCGATATGTATTATACATGTTTATCTTTTATTCATATGCATATATTTATGCATATGATTCTCTGACATGGACTAAGGTTAGCACGATGAGACATTCCATGCAGTTATTGTAATTACAGTATGATGGTACATTTGCTGCGAATTGATGACTGATTTCTGCAATATTCATATTGATTTGGTGGATGGATTTAGATCCATCCCTCCGGAATTACGGGATTACACATATTACATTGGGACACGTGTGTTCAGTGATATTTGACACCAGTAAGATCTTGAACACAGGGGAGGTATCGATTGAGGTACATCTTAAGTCTTTATTATGCATGAACATTTAGACTCCTGTAGGAGCATGTATATACTTGCTAGTTCTAGTTGATGCATATCATTTTATATGCGGAATTGGTGCTTTAATTATGCCTTTGATTATTTTTATCCGAAAAATATGTTTAGTATATGGTTCTTCGACTGTGTACCATATTATTTAATACACTATTTTTTGGCTGTTTCTTTATATTTTCTACATATTATGGATTAAACTGGTTTTGAAAAGTGAGTATCTTTTGTCAAAAACCTTGTCACTATTTTTGGGTTAGACTTGATACTTATTGAGTATCCGCTGCCATTTATACTCAAATTATATTTCTGTATTTGTGCAGATCATGGTATTGTTCCTAGCGGTACTTAGGAGGGAGCCTAGGAACTCGATCAGAGACTTCTGTGTGAGCTGCTGCTCTCGGATTTGCAGCTTATGGAGCTCCTTCCCATCTATTCTACTCTTTTCTTGTTCCAGCATATACTTTTATATTTGCGTCTCAATTGTATTTTACTTGGTAGCTCATACTACAAATTTTGAGGTTTTATGTAGTATTTTTAGCACTTGAATGTTGATTTCAGAATTATTCATGTTGTTATCTATGTTATGTCAGTCGAACATTCCTTATATTATCTTGTTATGATTGTCTATACTTGTTGGTTCGTCTAGTGGGTTGGGTTAGGTGCTATCACGGTTGTATACGGGTGAAATTGAGCCCAATGAGCACCTCGATTTTTTGGTGAGGTAAACGGAGTAGGGACGTGACTGTAAGGAATCGAAATCAGAGCCAGGAGCCTCTCGTATCAGGGCCCGAGCAAAACACCTACCCTCGGAGCCATCGGGGCCACGCCCCCGGGGTCTGGTTTGAGTCCCAAGACTTCGGAGAGCATTACCACACGACAGCACACAACTAACAAAGGGTTGTGATATCCATTCCCAACCGGATATCATGGCATGAATCTCTGTCTGTATCGGCAGAAAATCACTGACTAGCGAAAAGGAAGATTTTTACCTTTCTTAGAATTGTACCTAGGGTAAAAATCCCATACTATATAAAGGGGAAGATAATTATTCATTATAGACTCTGTAACACGCATACCAAGGTAATATACTTATGTTCTCTCTATTTCTGAAAGTTAGTCAATGTTCTTGGTTTCGTTCATAAGTTCTTGATAACTGCTAGCTCGGAAACGAAGACATGTTCCTTGTAAGGCCTTTAACCAAGCTCGGACTCACTATCATCATTGGTTTGGCTACTTACTTTGTCTTTTATTTAATTATCTAATGTCATTAATCACTTGTATTAAATTAATCCACATATCCTTAAAACCGCGTATAAATTCAATTGTTATCCGTTTTTAAGGGTAAACAGTTTAGCGTCCACCGTGGGGCTAAGGATAATAGTGGTAAATTGATACAAATTTCCATAACACACTCTGTTTTACGCTTGTTCTTTGACATTTTAATTTTAGGTCAACTTAAGAATGTCAAACTCTCAACCTGCGCACTTGAACGTTGATGCTGAGTTTGGCCACCATGGAGAAAACAATAATATAGTGCCTAGAAACAAGGTTCCCCCTATTAACCCCAACGGAATCCTAGTTGTGGACCCGATCGATGCCAACTCGCATGTGGCCATCGATGCAAACTTGTAGACCGACCCCGAGAATAGCGTCTGCGGAGGACCAATACATTGCCAGGGATACGCACGATGGTGAAGGCAACGAGATCAATCTGTGGGTGATCTTCAAAATATTACAAGATCAACAAGCGGTGATAGCCCAGTTGCAGAACAAAAGTTGCGCCCCCAGCAGAGTTGAGCCTGAACCATCCCAGGAAAATACTTGAAGAAATGAACAGGTCACCGGAAGGCTGGGTGAAGTTGAACTCGCGGCCAACCCCGAAATAATCAAGATGCTTGAGGAACTGACGAAGCGGGTGGAGTCGGGGGAGAAGAAGATTGAATCCAATGACAAAAAAGTGGAGACCTATAACTCTATAGTTGATAAGATCCCAGGAGCACCCCCGATATTGAAAGGCCTCGATTCCAAGAAATTTATCCAAAAGTCGTTCCCCTCGGGCGCAGTACCAAAGCCAATCCCAAACAAGTTACGTATGCCCAAACTTCTGAAGTATAATGGTACCACAGATCCAAACGAGCACATAACCTCCTACACGTGTTCCATCAAGGGAAACGACTTAAAGGATGACGAAATCGAGTCGATTTTGCTGAAAACGTTCGGAGAGACCCTGTCAAATGGAGCATTGATATGGTATCACAACTTACCCCCTAATTCCATTGATTCATTTACTTTGCTTGCAAATGCCTTTGTAAAAGCTCACGCCGAGGCCATCAAGGCCGAGACAAAAAAAATTAGACCTTTTCAAAGTAAAACAAAGAGATAACAAAATTCTCAGGGAATTCGTGTCAAAGTTTCAGATGGAACGAATGGACCTGCCTATGGTTGCGGACGATTGGGCCGTGCAGGCATTCACTCAAGGACTCAACCCCCAAAGCTCCTTGGCTTCACAACAGCTGAAACAGAATTTGACAGAGTATCCGGCGATAACTTGGGCTGACGTCCATAATAGGTACCAATCAAAAATAAGAGTCGAGGATGATTAGCTCGGGGCCCCCTCCGGTCTGTTTATCCCACCAGAGCTAGTGACAGGTCTAAAAGAGTCATCAATCATGAGCCAAGACCGAACATAGATCGGTATCAAGCGTATAGCGGGGATCAACGGTGTAGCGGATCCGGGCGCAACCCTACGAGAAATGAAAAAAGGAGTGATCGAGGCTACAATAATCGGGTACTAATGAGTAAAAACGGTTTCGATAGGCCACTCGGGGCAAGAGAGGCACCGACATTATCGGAATATAACTTTAGTGTCGATGCTGCCAGTATCGTATCTGCCATCAGGTGCATCAAAGATACCAAGTGTCCTCGGCCATTACAGTCCGACCCTACCCAAAGAGACACTAACTTGATGAGTAAATATCATGGCACTCATGGTCACAGGACTGAGGACTACCGACAACTAAGAGAAGAAGTGGCCCGATTATTCAATAACGGGCACCTCGGAGAATTTCTGAGTGATCGAGCCAAAAATCACTTCAGGATTAGGGAATCCAACAAACAGACCGAACACGAGGAACCTCAGCACGTCATTAACATGATCATTGATGGAGTCGACGTCCCCCAAGGACTAATGCTAAAGCACACTAAGGTGTCCATCACAAGGGAAAAATGAACCCGAGATTATATACCGGAGGGGACCATCTCATTCAACGCTGAGGACGTTGAAGCCATCATGCATCCGCATAATGATGCACTGGTAATATCTGTACTCATAAATAAATCTTGAGTTAAGCGTGTGTTAATTGATCCAGGTAGCTCGGCCAATATCATCAGATTGAGGGTCGTAGAGCAGCTGGGTCTACAAGACCAAATAGTGCATGCGGTCTGGGTTTTAAACGAATTCAACATGGCATGCGAAACTTCTAAATGGGAGATAACCCTGCTGGTGAACACCACCGGGACCATTCAGGAAACGAAGTTCTATGTGATTGAAGGAGATATAAGATATAATGCTCTATTCGAAAGGCCATGGATTTACAACATGAAGGCAATACTCTCAACACTACACCAGGCACTAAAGTTCCCCACACCGGGAGGGATCAAGACGGTTTACAGAGAGCAGCCAGCTGCAAAACAAATGTTCGCGGTTGATGAGGTGATCCCGATGTCCGCGCTCTCGACATCAAAGAACTCGAAGCTGGTTAGGAAGGAAGAAACTAAATAGAAATCACCGACACCGGTCCCGACCGAACCGGAGAAGCAAGGAGAAGGCGAGGATGATGATTACGGAGTTCCTAGGTCGTTCATCACCCGTGACGATTCTAGTGCCACCAAATCAACGGTCGAGGAGCTGGAGCAAGTCATATTGATCGAACACTTGCCCGATCGGAAGGTATACCTTGGCACGGGGCTAACTCCTGAGCTCAGGAAAAAACTCATTAAATTCCTTATAGCTAACATAGATTGTTTCGCTTGGTCCCATCTTGATATGATAGGGATCCCGCAATAAATAACCACTCTTAGGCTAAGCTTGGATCTGAAGATCTACCCGGTTAAACAAAAGAGGAGGCCTCAGTCCGAAGGCAAGCATGCACTCATCAAAGATGAGGTATCCAAACTCTATAAAATAGGTTCCATTCGGGAAGTTAAGTACCCAGATTGGTTGGCTAACATAGTGGTGGTTCCTAAAAAGGGAAATAAATTAAGAATGTGCATAGATTACAAAGACTTGAACAAGGCGTGCTCCAAGTACTCTTTTCCTTTGCCTAATATCCATCGCATGATCGATGCGACTGCCGGGCACGAGATACTTAGCTTTCTCGATGCCTATTCCGGGCACAAGCAAATCCGTATGGACCCGGGTAATCATGAAAAAATTTCCTTTATCACTAAATTTGGCACCTATTGTTATAACGTAATGCCGTTCGGACTAAAAACACCGATGCCACTTATCAATGCCTAGTAAACAGGATGTTCGAAAAATAAATAGGAAAATCAATGGAAGTTTATATTGACGACATATTCGTTAAGTCCCTGTGAGTAGAGGACCATTTAAAACATTTGCAGGAAACCTTCGACATACTGAAGAAATACAATATGAAGCTGAACACGGAGAAATGTCTATTCGAGTCGGATCCGGGAAGTTCCTTGGATTCATGGTGTCCAATCGAGGGATTGAGATCAATCCCGATAAAAGCAAAGCTATAGAAGACATCACCGTGGTGGACAGTGTCAAGGCCGTTCAGAGGCTAACCGGGCGCATAGCTGCCCTGGGTCGGTTCATATCAAGGTCTTCCGATAAGAGCCACCGGTTCTTCTCATTATTTAAGAAGAAGAATAACTTTTCTTGGACCCCGGAATGGCAACAAGCCTTGGAAGAACTCAAACGGTACCTTTCGAGTCTACCCTTTCTCCATACTCCGAAGGCGGACGGACAACTGTACCTGTACCTGTACTTAGCGGTATCCAAGGTAGCGGTAAGTGGAGTCTTAGTTTAGGAAGAGGAAGGTACGAAATTTCCTATCTATTATGTTAGCAACACTCTAGGCGAGTCCGAAATAAGGTATCCTCACCTAGAAAAATTGGCGCTCGCTTTGCTAAGTGCCTCCAAAAAGTTATAGTTGAATTTTTAATGCCACCCCATATGCATCATAACTTCTTACCCACTAGGGAACATAATGCATAAGTCCGAGGTCTCGGGTCGGTTGGCCAAATGGGCCGTAGAAATTAGCAGGTACGATATCGAATATCAACCTCGAACCTCCATCAAATCACAAATTTTGGCAGACGTCATGGCCAACTTTACGCCGGCCTTAATACCCGAAGTCGAAAAGGAATTGTTGCTAACCTCAAGGACTTCCTCGAGAATCTGGATCCTCTTTACGGACGGTGCCTCGAACGCAAAGGGGTCCAGACTCGGCATCATGTTGAAATCGCCTATGGGTAACGTAGTTGGGCAATCTATTAGAACTGTGAAATTGACTAATAATGAGGCCGAGTATGAAGCCATGATTACAGGTCTCGAATTCGCTAAAAGCCTGGGGGCCAAAGTGGTTAAAGCTAAGTGCGACTCCCTCCTCATGGTAAATCAAGTGAATGGGACGTTCGAAGTAAAAGAGGAACAAATGCGAAGGTATTTAGACAAATTACAGGTAACGCTGCATTGATTCAAGGAATGGACCCTCCATCACGTACCCCGGGATCAAAATAGCAAAGCCGATGCTCTGGCTAACTTGGGGTCATCGGTTGATGATGATGAATTTAGCTCAAGAACGGCCGTACAACTCATGAAATGTAGTGGAAGAAGGCCATGCCGAAATAAACTCAACAAGTTTAACTTGGGATTGAAGAAACAAGTATATAAACTACTTGAAGACTAGGAAGTTGCCCTCAGATCCTAAAGAATCAAGAGCTCTATGAACGAAGGCGGCCAGGTTCAGCCTGTCAAAAGGTACTCTGTTAAGAAGAACGTTCGATGACCCGCTCGCCATATTCTTAGGGCTGGGAGACACTGAATATGTTTTGAGGGAAGTTCACGAAGGCACCTGCGGAAACCATTCGGAGGCAGAATCTTTGGTTCGTAAGATAATCAGAGCCGGCTATTACTAGATAGACATGAAGAAAGATGCAAAGGACTTTATACAAAGATGTGATGGCTATTAGAGGCGTGCACCAATGATCCATAAGCCCGGAGAGCTACTACATTTGGTCTTATCACCTTGGCCGTTCATGAAGTGGGGAATGGACATTGTTGGCCCCTTACCATGGGCACCCGGTAAGGCTCAATTCATACTGTTTATGACCAATTATTTTTCTAAGTGGGTCGAAGCTCAAGCTTTCAAGAAGGCCGTTCATAAGATCAAAAAGATCTTGTCAACACCCTATCATCTTAGTGGGAACAGACAGGAAGAATCAACAAACAAGACCATACTTCAAAACCTAAAGAAAAGGTTGACTGATGTTAAAGGGAAATGGAAGGAAATTCTGCCCGAAGTATTGTGGGCATACCGTACAACCTCTAAATCTAGTACTGGGGCCACTCTGTTTTCATTGGTCTCGATGCCAAAGCACTAATACCGGTCGAAGTAGGAGAACCGAGCCTCAGGTTTCGATATGCGATCGAGGAATCAAACGGTGAGGCCATGAGAACGAGCCTAGAACTATTGGATGAAAGGCGCAAGGCCGCCCTAGTCCGGTTAGCTGCACAGAAGCAGCGGATAGAAAGGTATTACAAATGAAGAGCCAATCTTCGACACTTTAATATCGGGGACTTGGTGTTAAGAAAAGTAACACTGCATACCCAAAACCCAAACGAAGGGAAGTTAGGGCTGAATAGGGAAGGACCATATCGAGTCATCGGGATTACCGGTATTGGTTCATACAAATTAGAAACAGGAAACGGTGCATAGCTACCGAACAACTAGAATGTGACGCACTTAAAGCGGTAATACTGCTAAGGTACGACCTCATTTACCTTTTATAATATTGCGAACCGAACTAACACTTGTAGACAACAACCAAAGGAGAATGTGATTATTAGGTCTGAAAGCATGCATTGCACTCTTTTTCTCTTGAACCGATTTTATCCTAAATGGGTTTTTCGGCAAGGTTTTTAACAAGGCAACAGTAAATCGTGCTACCTTAGAATCAAAGATTGATTTTAAATAGGAGTCAATGGTCTCATCAACAATATCCGAGCCCTTTCAAGATCGACCTCGAATACTGGGAGCCATCACCCTCGGGTCAAGCTTCTTAGCAAGGAAAGAAGGAAAGTTAGTGCTTGAACAACCTAGGCTCGGTGGTTAGGATTTATTGTAAGGGCCAAACGGTCAAGTAAACCGTGCCCGCATAGGCCACCTTAGCCATAATACAAGCTTTTACACACTTTCAATCTTGTTCTTTACACATAGAAATGAAAGAAAATTTCTACCTCGTTATTACAAATTTTTGCCTCTTATAGCATCAAGCCTAAGGGCTATTCCTACCCGGGGACTATCAAGCCCAAGGGCTACCCCTATCCGAGCCCAACAGCTACTCCCACTCGGGGACTGTCATCTGAAATAAGTTCAGGCAACTCGGGTTATCAAAACCTGGAGGCGCAAACCCTATTAGGTAGTGCCTAAACCTGAAAGGCTACGACCGCCATAAAAAATGACTTGGAGACATCTGAAGCCCGTAGTCAAAACGTAAGGCCTTCAACAAAATTCTAAACTTTCTAAAGGTCACCCTCGGCAAAGGCATCGTCTAAGAACACTTAAGCTTCATGGGAAAACTTCTGGTCACTCCGAGTTTTCAAAAGTTTCGTGCAAAAATTGCATCGAGGTCAGGTTCTATTTGGACCTTCGAAAAGTAAATGACTTATTACTACGTTTGATTATGTGCCAAGGCATTAGAAATATTTGTAGTTATGAAAAGATGCTAAAATAGTAGAGACTTGAAATTGCCAAAATGGGAAATTTTATATATTTCAGAATATCTTTACAAAGGCCCAACAAAAACGGCCTCGAAATGAACAAAAAATATGTACAGAATACAAAAACTAAAAAATCCTAAGGAATTCACGCCTGGTCTTCACCGGAGCTCGATTCGTCACCAGAACCATCGGGGTCTTCGGATTCTTCAGAGCCCTCCTCACATTCGGGTTCAGCTATCTTCTTCGCCTCGGCCTCAAGTCCTTTTGCCTCCTCGATCTCGGCAGATAAGTCGAAGCCTGGGGCATGGATCTCTTCGAGAGTCTCCCTTTGAGATAGACTCCTCATGTACTCAACAGTGGTCTTCAGGCAGGCCTCGACTGCTTCAACATCGGCCTTGTATTGGGCCACCATCTTGTCAGCATCGGCCGAGGTTATCTCCAACTTGGACCTCGTTACTTCAAGATCTTTACCACGGGCGTCCCGTTTAGCGATGGTCAAGCCCAGTTGTGTTTGGAGTTCCTTATTTAGCTGAGCCTGTTTATCAGCTTTCTCCTTCACCACCCGAAGTTGAACCTCTACCAAAGACAACTTCGCCTGGGCAGTTTCCTTCTTCGAGACCAGCAGATCCACCTTGCTTTTCCACCCGTTGGCCATTACTTGGATTTCGTCCATCTCCTTTCGGAGTTGATCGATCTGGTCGATCTTCTGCTGGACCTGCGAGGTATTGTCATTAGCCACTGTGACCGGTTCCTCATTTCTAACTTCAAAAATCTTTACATTTGCAACCAAGTCGGCGTGCTCCCGCCTTAGGACCGATGCTTCTTTCTGAGCCCCATCCAGCTCGGCCTGAAGGTTCTTAATGACCCCTAATTGTTGCTCGCTAAGAAGCTTGTACATATCCTTTTTCTAGGCAAGATCCTCGAAGTCAAGGTCGAGCTGATTGACCTCAACTCGGTACCGAATGAAGCTCTCGTGATGAAGTACCGAGGCCTATAAAAAGATGAAAGACGTGAGAAATATCAAAACCTAAGTAAAGTCGAAGGAGCGTAATGATGCCTTACCCGGTTCAGCGCCTATTGCGCCTCATTGAAAAGACACGACACGTTCACCTCATTCATTTTTGTCTTGTCCTCCTCGGTCACCAGGCATCAGAGGTAGCTATCTATCCCCACATGAGAAGAAAAAACCCAGGAATCCTCTGGGACGGTCAGAATAATCGATCTCTTGTGATCGGGGTCCACATTCGGAGCAAGGAACTGGTTAATCAATTACAGGCTCAAACTCGGACCGCCAACTTCCGAGGATGTGTCCTTCTTTGGAACTTCCTGGTCGCTCATCCTGGAGTAATCATCCAAAGCGGACGAGTCCACACCATTGAAAAAGAAGTGAAGGGGATCGTCTGCACCGTGGACTCCTTCATTAGACTTCTCCTTTTCTTGCTTGAGCCTCCTTGAGCATGGACTCGGTGTAGGAGGGAATCCCCGAAATCTCTATTATACTGGGCACTTCATTCGGGGCGGAGCTGGTGTCCTGGGGAGTCCCACCCCGGGTCTCCACATCGTTCTCTTGAGTCTGAGGGGGATCGACCTCATGAGTCTCCCCCTCGGATGCCTCCTGCTCCCGGGAAAGGTTGTCTCGTGGGTAACGAAAATGTGCTCTTCCTCCAGCTCGTCCCTGAGCCGGAGGAGAGAGTCGAAGTCCGGCACCCGAGAGCTAGAGCTATTCCTGGGCTTGCGGGCCACCCTCTTATTTGGTTTCTTCACCTTAGAGCCCGAGGAGCCCAAAGATTTTCTATTCCTTTTCTTCTTTTCCTCCATGGCAGCCCCGGGCTGCCTCGCAACGGAGGGATCAACTGGCAAGGACACGTCCTCGTCCCCTTCCAAAGGCCTAAGTTCGGTGGTCTTAGGCAGACCTACAATAACAAAGGGGAAGGAAATTCAGTATGGTGAAAGCTAGAAGCATGGAATTAACTATTCAGAGAGAGACCTTACCATGAAAACGGGCCTCCCATCGCCCCTTCGAAAGTCCGCGCCATGCGCACTCGGAGTACATCATCTGAGTACAAATTCCCTCGATCCATTCCTTCAGTCGGGGGACCGCATTCGGAACCTGGGCGATAGCTGCACAACCATAAGTATGAATTAAAAATAAATAAATAAATAATTTTTTTGACGCTCAAGGAAAGACTGCACTTACGAGATGCGTTCCACTTATTAGGGAATGGAATGTACTCGGGGGGAATCAAGTCTACAGTCTTCATCCGAACAAAGCGTCTCTGCCAGTCCCGGTCTCGGTCTTCGTCGATGCTCGAAAAGGGAGCCTTGCTGGATCGGCGAGTAAGCTTGATCAATCCCCCTCGGAAAATTTGGGGACTATATAAATGAAGTAGATGATCGATCATGAACCAACGAGACTCGGTCTTGTTCACGAAGTAGAGAAGGAGGATCATGATCCTCCATAGAGATGGATAGATTTGCCTGAGGTGAACCTCTTGTAGAAATCCAGAACAACCGGGTCCACCGGGCCCAATGTGAAGGGGTAAGTGTAAACACTTATGTACCCCTCCACTTGGGTAGTAATGATATCCTTGGGCCGGGGGACTACCACATCCTTGCCTTCCCAATTGCAGTCCCTTCGAATCACGGGAAGAACATCTTCGGTCACGGAGCATATCTACCTTGAGGTCCCTTTACCTTGATCATGTTTGCGTAATGGTTTCTCGACCTTAAAGTTGACTGCAATTGAGCAGTCCCCGGGAATAAAAATTTTCAAAGGAGGCTAGGGGCCGGTTCGTCGGCAGCCACCTCGAGAGAAGCTGTTTTGAGGGCAACTACTTCAGGAGCAACCGCCTCAGTACCGACGGCCGGTTGGGAAGATGAAGAATAATAGCATCCTAGGAAGCTCAAATCTATTAAAGGACAAGAATGAAGCTTTGGAATCTGAAAGAGGGTCTTTAACAAGATGTCAAGCTAAAGAGTTGCAAAACAAGGTCATTAGACTTCAAGTGTAAATAAAGAAGTTGTTAATTGGGATGGAGAGCTCAAGGATAAAGGATATGAGTTGTCTAGGTATTATAATTATTTTATGGTCCAAATTCATGTCCAAGAAAAGGTGAATTAGATCCCAAGAGACATCCTCTGAAGAAGGTCCAAATCAGGCCACTATTGGACCTATTTGACACCTAAAAATGTGTCCAAACTTGCAGCCCAATAAGTCCTACATGAAGCCACATTTTTATAACATAAAAAGGACTTACTTGCTGCCCAAGAAAGGTTCAATAGGCGTGATAGAAGTTGGGTACAAGTTGGTGCCAAGGTTCTTGCAAGTTGCCTTCAAGATTTCCAAGATCCTATCCATGATTGGTTTGCGACTTTCAAGATTCAATCCAAGATTGGTTTTAACTTATTTCCATATATTTTGGTACTAGATTTATTGCTTTCCTAGGTTGTTAAGGTTATGTTTTCCTTTTCCTAAGATTGTTAGAGTTACTTTTCAAGATTGACTTGGTTTTTGTTTCCTAGTATTTTTTCTTTTCCTAAGGTATTTGGACTTGTTGTCCAAAGTAGTTTAGGACTTTATTTCCCTGTTTTTAGGTAGGAATTTCGTGACCCCCTCTCTATATAAAGGGGTGTCGTCTTTGTTTTTAGATTTTAGATTATAGACAATATCAATAAAAATTATGAATTTTATCTTGTACTCTTGTGTGTGGCTACTCTTGGATTTATTCTTCAACCTTCAAGACTCAACTTAAGGTGGTAAGATTAAACTCTTTTGAAATCTTAGATCACTTCTAGGTATTCAAGAAAGGTGATAAGTTTAGGCTTATTGTTGTTCTTGTTATTCTAAATGGTCGGGTTTCACAATCTATCTCTTGTATTTAATTCTCTACCAAAGGCGATTAGTTCTTTGTTAGCTAATTGTTATTGTTAGGATTCAACTTCAAGAATAGACTTCTTGAATTCAACAAACTCTTTCTTGAATTCAATCTATCTTTAAATTTCCGTTATTTTTTATTTCTTGATTTTTCATATTTGTTTTAGTAATTCTTGGACCCCTATCGTGTTGTTATCAAGTGTTATCAGAGCATAGGCTAATCAAGATTTAAATCAGCCCAAAGAAAAGCATTATGGCTCATTATTATTTGTAGAATTCAAGTGTTATTTGGTTTCCAAGTCAAGAAAGGAAACAAGAAGAGGGAATCCTATTTCTTGAAGATTAAGGTAATTTCTTTCCTTATTCTTGTGGGTTTTGGGTTTCCGAAATTCTTTCCTTTTTTTTTTACATACTAATTCCTATTCTTTCAAGGTTTGGTCCTTCACTTTTCTTTTCTTTTTCTAACTCCACATTCTTATCACTAAGGGTTGTGACTAGTAAGGTTTATTAATAAATCTAAAGATTATCGACTAAGAGTTGCTTTGAGTGGAAAAAGGCAAGAGAGGCGAGAATATTAGAGGAAAAAGCCAAATTTGAGAGATACATAATTCTTCTAATCTTTGTTCAAGATGTTTCAAACATGTAGTTATAGTGAAAGGAGGCGGGCTATGACTCAACAACTTGAAAAGTCGAACTTACAATATACCGAATGGAAAGAAGATAATGATAAAATTATTTTTCAAACAAGAGCTAAAGTGATGTTTGCGATTTGTGCCCTTAGAATTGACAAAGAATTTGGCTATAACTCAATTAGCACTTATATGGTTAAAAATTTGAACTTGCCTTGTGTTGAGCATATTGAACCCTACATGTTGAGAGATGTAAAGGTAAATAAAAGAGTGTTATTACTATTCTCTATTGGAAGGTATGAGAATGCGATTTGGTGTGATGTGATTCCCATGAATAATTATCATATCTTATTGGGAAAGCCATAGTATGTCTATAGAAGAGCTTCATATAACATGGAAAAAAATAGATACTCTTTTGAGGTTAACGGAAAGAAACTTATTCTTGGACCTTTGACTCCCTCACAAATTTATGAAGATGAAAAGACTGTTAAAGAGAATATGGAAAAATATGAGAGAGAAAAGAATGAGAGGAGTAAGGGAGTGCAGGTTGACATCCCAACAGAGGGAAAAAGGAGAGATTGTATTGAGTGAAGAGAATGGGATGTCAATTGAGAAAAAGAGTGAGCTTGAGGGAAAAGAAAAGAGAGAAGGCAATGAGATAAGAAAAATCTTTGAGGTAGAGACAGAAAAACAAGAGGGTTTGAGTAAAGAAGAAGAAAAAAACTTTAGTGAGAGAAAAGAGGCTAAGGGTGAGGGAAAAGTTAGTTTTGTGATAAAAGCCAAAGAGAGTGTAAGCAAGAATAAAATTTCTTTACTTCCTAACCCATTAACTCATTCTTGTTTTAGTTCTTGTGATTTTGTGCAGCCACGTGTTGAAAGACCTTTTGAAAGGAGAGGTGAGGCACTAGAAATGGCGGCAAAGGATCCAATTGGATTCCAACATGAATTAAGCGAAATTAATTCTTGTTGGATGGTGGAAGATAAAAGTTTGGTTAAATTCTTTGTTATTGAACCTTTTGACTATTTTAATTCTTATTTACAGGTTTATGACATGGAGTTTCCTAAAGCCATTGCTAAGCTGGAATCATTGCATAAAAGAATACAAGGTGATGTTCTTCCATTCGTAAATAAGTCCAAGTATGATATGTATAATTGGTTCATTCACATTCTTGGCCTTCCTAAAACACCTAAGGTATTTTTGGAGGTAATGAACTATACTCTTATTTCTTATGTTGGTGACTTTATAATTTTTGTGGATGATGATATTTTGATGCATATCAAGTCATTAATTGTAATATCTAAGTTAAAGTGCAAGAGTAATTTACTTCCTTTTGAAATTGATTATAACATAGATGATTATGCATTTCAACTTAGTGGAAAGAGGCATGAAATTTATGAGAAGATGCTTGCTAATGCGTTAAATGTTCTTTCTTCTCTTATTCAATTGTCTAATGAGTTTTCATGTGATAAATTGCTAGAATGTGAGTTTTGTTGTTTGATGGGAAGTCATTCCTCTAGGCATGTTGATTGTGAGCCTGTAAAAGTGTTTTCTACTATTAAAGAGGATATGCATGATTATTGTGATGTTAGTGATCAAATACTCTTTCATGAACCTATCTATGACTCTTTCTGTGACAGTTTGAGTAATTATGTAGAATCCATTGATGTTGCGAACATTATTGGGGAAAGTTATAATCATGAGCTTGAATATATTGAAATTTGTACTTTGAAATTTATGGGTTCTTCTGACCTTTCTGAGAATTTATGTGCTTATTTGAATAACTTACATGTAGAAGAATCCATGGGATTTATAATTGATACTTCGCTATATCATAAGAGTGTCGTATTTGATACATGTGGCAGAGATACTTGTGTTAAATGGATGCATGACTAATATTTTGTAATTTCTTTGGCATGCACATGTTTGGACTACCTTATTGACAAGATCGCATTGCAAATTTCATTACATAGTGCATCTAAGAGAGGTTTTTATTGGACAACTCTAAGTAGGCATAAATTTTATTGGGATGATGATTTCCATATGCTTTATAAAGGAGTATTTACACCTATTACGCTTAATTGGGTTAAGTGGACACATGGTTACTATCTTGTTTTATTTCTACCATTTTTTCAGATTAGTGGATGCCATTTACTAGTGCATGACTTCTTTTTCTTGCAAGGTCGAAATTCGAGGATGAATTTTCTTCAAGAAGAGGGGAATGATAGCATCCTAGGAAGCTCAAATCTATTCAAGGACAATAATGAAGCTTTGGAATCTCAAAGAGGGTCTTTAACAAGATGTCAAGCTAAAGAGTTGCAAAACAAGGTCATTAGACTTCAAGTGCAAATAAAGAAGTTGTTAATTGGGATGGAGAGCTCAAGGATAAAGGATATCAGTTGTCTAGGTATTATAATTATTTTATGGTCCAAATTCATATCTAATAAAAGGTGGATTAGATCCCAAGAGACATCCTCTGAAGAAGGTCCAAATCAGGCCACTATTGGACCTATTTGGCACCTAAAAATGTGTCCAAACTTGCAGCTCAATAAGTCCTACATGAAGCCACGTTTTTATAACATAAAAAGGACTTACTTGCTGCCCAAGAAAGGTTCAATAGGCGTGATAGAAGTTGGGAACAAGTTGGTGCCAAGTTGCTTGCAAGTTGCCTTCAAGATTTCCAAGATCCTATCCATGATTGGTTTACGACTTTCAAGATTCTATCCAAGATTGATTTTAACTTATTTTCATATATTTTGGTACTAGATTTATTGCTTTCCTAGGTAGTTAAGGTTATGTTTTCTTTTTTTTTTTAAGATTGTTGGAGTTACTTTCCAAGATTGTCTTGGTTTTTGTTTCCTAGTATTTTTTCTTTTCCTAAGGTATTTGGACCTGTTGTCCAAAGTAGTTTAGGACTTTATTTTCTTATTTTTAGGTAGGAAGTTCGTGACCCCTTCTCTATATAAAGGGGTGTCGTCTTTGTTTTTAGATTTTAGATTATAGACAATATCAATAAAAATTGTGAAATTTTTCTTGCACTCTTGTGTGTGGCTACTCTTGGATTTATTCTTTAACCTTCAAGACTGAACTTAAAGTGGTAAGATTAAACTCTTTCGAAATCTTAGATCACTTCTAGATATTCAAGAAAGGTGATAAGTTTAGGCTTATTATTGTTCTTGTTATTCTAAAGGGTCGAGTTTCACAATCTATCTCTTGTTTTTAATTCTCTACCAAAGGCGATTAGTTCTTTGTTAGCTAATTGTTGTTGTTAGGATTCAACTTCAAGAATAGACTTCTTGAATTCAACAAACTCTTTCTTGAATTCAATCTATCTTTAATTTTTCGTTGTTTTTTATTTCTTGATTTTTCATATTTTTCTTTAGTAATTCTTGGACCCCTATCGTGTTGTTATCAAGTGGTATCAGAGCATAAGCTAATCAAGATTTAAATCTTGATAATCTTGGGAGGTTCTTGAGCAAAATAAAACCAAAAACAAAAAATGAAAATCAGCCCAAAGAAAAGTATTTTGGCTCATTATTATTTGTAGAATTCAAGTGTTATTTGGTTTCCAAGTCAAGAAAGTAAACAAGCAGAGGGAATCCTATTTCTTAAAGATTAAGGTAATTTCTTTCCTTATTCTTGTGGGTTTTGGGTTTCCTAAATTCTTTCCTTTTTTTTTCTACATAACCAATTCCTATTCTTTCAAGGTTTGGTCCTTCACTTTTCTTTTCTTTTTCTAACTCCACATTCTTATCACTAAGGGTTGTGACTAGTAAGGTTTATTAATAAATCTAAAGATTATCGACTAAGAGTTGCTTTGAGTGGAAAAAGGCAAGAGAGGCGAGAATATTAGAGGAAAAAACCAAATTTGAGAGATACATAATTCTTCTAATCTTTGTTCAAGATGTTTCAAACATGTAGTTATAGTGAAAGGAGGCGGGCTATGACTCAACAACTTGAAAAGTCGAACTTACAATATACCGAATGGAAAGAAGATAATGATAAAATTATTTTTCAAACAAGAGCTAAAGTGATGTTTGCGATTTGTGCCCTTAGAATTGACAAAGAATTTGGCTATAACTCAATTAGCACTTATATGGTTAAAAATTTGAACTTGCCTTGTGTTGAGCATATTGAACCTTACATGTTGAGAGAAGTAAAGGTAGATAAAAGAGTGTTATTACCATTCTCTATTGGAAGGTATGAGGATGCGATTTGGTGTGATGTGATTCCCATGAATAATTATCATATCTTATTGGGAAAGCCATGGTATGCCTATAGATGAGCTTCATATAATATGGAAAAAAATAGATACTCTTTTGAGGTTAACGGGAAGAAACTTATTCTTGGACCTTTGACTCCCTCACAAATTTATTAAGATGAAAAAACTGTTAAAGAGAATATGAAAAAATATGAGAGAGAAAAGAATGAAAGGAGTAAGGGAGTGCAGGTTGACATCCTAACAGAGGAAAAAAGAGAGGTTGTATTGAGTGAAGAGAATGGGATGTCAATTGAGAAAAAGAGTGTGTTTGAGGGAAAAGAAAAGAGAGAAGGCAATGAGATAAGAAAAATCTTTGAGGTAGAGAGAGAAAAATAAGAGGGTTTGAGTAAAGAAGAAGAAAAAAACTTTAGTGAGAGAAAAGAGGCTAAGGGTGAGGGAAAAGTTAGTTTTGTGATAAAAGCCAAAGAGAGTGTAAGCAAGAATAAAATTTCTTTACTTCCTAACCCATTAACTCATTCTTTTTTTAGTTCTTGTGATTTTGTGCAGCCACGTGTTGAAAGACCTTTTGAAAGGAGAGGTGAGGTGCAAGAAATGGTGGCAAAGGATCCAATTGGATTCCAACATGAATTAGGCGAAATTAATTCTTGTTGGATGGTGGAAGATAAAAGCTTGGTTAAATTCTTTGTTATTGAACCTTTTGACTATTTTAATTCTTATTTACAGGTTTATGACATGGAGTTTCCTAAAGCCATTGCTAAGCTGGAATCATTGCATAAAAGAATACAAGGTGATGTTGTTCCATTAGTAAATAAGTCCAAGTATGATATGTATAATTTGTTTATTCACATTCTTGGCCTTCCTAGAACACCTAAGGTATTTTTGGAGGTAATGAACTATACTCTTATTTCTTATGTTGGTGACTTTATAATTTTTGTGGATGATGATATTTTGATGCATATCAAGTCATTAACTGTAATATCTAAGTTAAAGTGCAAGAGTAATTTGCTTCCTTTTGAAATTGAGTATGACATAGATGATTATGTATTTCAACTTGGTGGAAAGAGGCATGAAATTTATGAGAAGAGGCTTGCTAATGAGTTAAATGTTCTTTCTTCTCTTATTCAAGTGTCTAATGAGTTTTCATGTGATAAATTGCTAGAATGTGAGTTTTGTTGTTTGATGGGAAGTCATTCCTCTAGGCATATTGATTGTGAGCCTGTAAAAGTGTTTGCTACTATTAAAGAGGATATACATGATTATTGTGACATTAGTGATCAAATACTCTTTCATGAACCTATCTATGACTCCTTCTGTGACAGTTTGAGCAATTATGTAGAATCCATTGATGTTGCGAATATTATTGGGAAAAGTTATAATTATGAGCTTGAATGTATTGAAATTTGTACTTTGGAATTTATGGGTTCTTCTGACCTTTCTGAGAATTTATGTGCTTCTTTGAATAACTTACATGTAGAAGAATCCATGGGATTTATAATTGATACTTGGCTATATCATAAGAGTGTCTTATTTGATACATGTAGCAGAGATACTTGTGTTAAATGGATGCATGACCAATATTTTATAATTTCTTTGGCATGCACATGTTTGGACTACCTTATTGACAAGATCGCATTACAAATTTCATTACATAGTGCATCTAAGAGAGGTTTTTATTGGACAACTCTAAGTAGGCATAAATTTTATTGGGATGATGATGTCCATATGCTTTATAAAATAGTATTTGCACCTATTAGGCTTAATTGTGTTAAGTGGACACATGGTCACTATCTTGTTTTATTCCTACCATTTTTTCAGATTAGTGGATACCATTTACTAGTGCATGACTTCTTTTTCTTGCAAGGTCGAAATTCGAGGACGAATTTTCTTCAAGAAGAGGGGAATGATAGCATCCTAGGAAGCTGAAATCTATTCAAGGACAAGAATGAAGCTTTGGAATCTCAAAGAGGGTCTTTAGCAAGATGTCAAGCTAAAGAGTTGCAAAACAAGGTCATTAGACTTCAAGTGCAAATAAAGAAGTTGTTAATTGGGATGGAGAGCTCAAGGATAAAGGATATGAGTTGTCTAGGTATTATAATTATTTTATGGTCCAAATTCATGTCCAAGAAAAGGTGGATTAGATCCCAAGAGACATCCTCTGAAGAAGGTCCAAATCAGGCCACTATTGGACCTATTTGGCACTTAAAAATGTGTCCAAACTTGCAGCCCAATAAGTCCTACATGAAGCCATATTTTTATAACATAAAAAGGACTTACTTTCTTCCCAAGAAAGGTTTAATAGGCGTGATAGAAGTTGGGTACAAGTTGGTGCCAAGTTGCTTGCAAGTTGCCTTCAAGATTTTCAAGATCCTATCCATGATTGGTTTGCGACTTTCAAGATTCTATCCAAGATTGGTTTTAACTTATTTCCATATATTTTGGTACTAGATTTATTGCTTTCCTAGGTAGTTAAGGTTATGCTTTCCTTTTCCTAAGATTGTTGGAGTTACTTTCCAAGATTGACTTGGTTTTTGTTTCCTAGTGTTTTTCCTTTTCCTAAGGTATTTGGACTTGTTATCCAAAGTAGTTTAGGATTTTATTTTCTTGTTTTTAGGTAGGAATTTCGTGACCCCCTCTCTATATAATGGGGTGTCGTCTTTGTTTTTAGATTTTAGATTATAGACAATATCAATAAAAATTGTGAGATTTTTCTTGCACTCTTGTGTGTGGCTACTCTTGGATTTATTCTTCAACCTTCAAGACTCAACTTAAGGTGGTAAGATTAAACTCTTTCGAAATCTTAGATCACTTCTAGGTATTCAAGAAAGGTGATAAGTTTAGGCTTATTGTTATTCTTGTTATTCTAAAGGATCGGATTTTACAATTTATCTCTTGTTTTTAATTCTCTATCAAAGGCGATTAGTTCTTTGTTAGTTAATTATTGTTGTTAGGATTCAACTTCAAGAATAGACTTCTTGAATTTAAGAAACTCTTTCTCGAATTCAATCTATCT